>NC_045429.1:53116920-53440809 GCF_902635505.1 Sarcophilus harrisii
AAGTAAAAACCTATGCTAAGTAGACCTGACCTTCCAGTGCAAGGGGAGAGATAGAGACACAGAGAGACACACCGGGAGGGGAGGGAGGGAGGGAGAGAGAGAGAGAGAGAGAGAGAGAGAGAGAGAGAGAGAAACAGTGAGAGACAGACAGAGAGACAGACAGAGACAGAGACAGAGAGACAGAGAGAGACAGAGACAGAGACAGAGAGACAGGGACAGAGACAGAGAGAGAGACAGACAGAGAGAAAGACAGAGAGCAAGACAGACAAACAGAGAGAGAGAGAGAGATCCAAAACTTATACTACAAAAAACAATAGAAATTATGTAATATATCTACAAGGGCTTTAAAAATTTAAGGTGTTCCAAATACCTGGCAAGAGATGATGAACTGAAGGCTAGAATTATTCATCAGAAGCTTGCTATTTTTCATGGACTCACAAATGACAAATCCCAATATTGCAAATATAGATCCCAAGACATCCCAAAGAATTCAACCAATAAATTGTATCAAAGCTCTACTCTTATCACAGTTTCAACCTACCCATGTACATAGCATAGCATGTACATTAAAACTTAAGAACATTTTAAGAGGTATCACTACCTCAAATACTAATAAACTCCAAGTTACAAAAACTAGCAGAGGAAATAAAAACTACACGAGGTTCATATTATTCCTGTTGCCCTGACTACTATCAAAGATGCTTTCAGTGAAGCTAAAGAATGACATTACAACCTGATAGTTTTATTCAACTATTTAAAAAATTGTTTATCCATCTATGCAATAATCTAAATAACATTAATATAAAAGAAAAATGACAAATGAGTAGTTTGTTCAAATACAATGTTTAGATGAGCTTCATCAAAATAGATAAGAATTAAATAATAACAAAAGTGAAAATAACAGTAATCTGAAGGTCAAATTGAGCCACATAAAAGGATGGAGAAAACTAAAAAGTAGAAGAATATCAAAGATTTGTGTAGGAATTGACATAAATTAAAATCTGAAAACACCTAGAGAATCCAAGAGGCAGCAGAAATGAGGAGGGAAAGAATAAGAGATACTTAAGTAAAAGCACAAAAGCAGATTCACATGTAAAAGTAATGACAAGTAGACCAATTCTGAGGGAAATAGAGTACAGGCAGGAGAGTAATATGAAATCAATATGGAAAGGGATCCAGGAAAGGTAATTTTCAATAGAGCTAATATAGAAGCTTTCATGGAAGTGATGATGCTTGGTTTAGATGCTGACAGATTTCACTAAATAAAGATGAAGGAGAAAGTAATCTAGATATAGGGAGATGTATTTGCATGTAAAGATAGAGATGAAAAGAATAGGACCTCTTAGTGTGTATGTACTTGTGTGTAAGAGAGTGGAACAATGAAGCAGGAACTCAGTAGTTGAGTTTATTTATTTTTTTTGGAGGCGATTGTGGTTGACTGACTTGTTCAGGATCACACAGAAAGTATCTGAGACTGGGTTTGAACATAAGTCCTCCTGATTGCAGAGCTAGTGTTCTACTCACTGCACTACCTAACTGCCATCCCCACCACAACCATCAGTAGTTAAGTTTTGCTGAGGCTTTGAGTACACAGAGGGGAGGAAGATAAAGGGGTAGTAAAAAGATAGGTTGAAGACTTCAGAGACCATCAGGATGGAGCTCCTTATTTTGTTAATGAGGATCCTAATGTGTTTTAGGTCACACAAGTAGCACACATTGGAGATGGAATTTGAATTCAAGTCCTCTAAACTCCCAGGACAAGACTCCTTCCACTATATCAAAGCACACTCCCTATTTGGGCAATATTTCTTTTGTTAGCATTAGGAAGTCATCAGAAGATTTGGGCAGAAAAATGGCATAATGGTATCAATGTACATGAAAAATTAGTCTGGCAGAAAAATGTAGGATATAAAAAGGACAGTGAGCCTGGGCTCTGTTAGGCCTTCCCTTCAGTGACCACCAGTCAAATCAGTAAGCCTCTCTGAACCTCAGGTTCCTCATCTTGTCAAATGGGATAAGAGGAGTCTGGCTCACTGGGATGTGAGAGCTTACTAATAAAGAGATTGTCTTAATAATGCCAGGTTCCCGGGTACCATGGCAACGGGCATTACATGAACCTGAGAAGAGGATTCTCTGGCTTTGATGAGAATAAAAGCTTGCAGATAGGAACAGAGAAAGAGGAGGGGGTGTGGGGAACAGAAGCTAAGAGAGAGGGAAATGAAAAAAGCAATAGAGAGAGAAGGAATAGACAATTAGAAATCACTGTCCCTGCCAATTGTTGGGTTGTTACTCTAGACAAGGCTAAGAGAGTCTTGGACTCTTTACCCCCAGGTACAGGCGTGAGCACATTGGACCTCCTACCCTGGTTCAACATTTTCTTACACACACACACACACACACACACACACACACACACACATTCTTTTCCCTACATATAATGCTGAAGGTGGGGGTGGGGAGGGGGAAAGGGAAGACGAGAGCTTTCTTAAAGGTACAAGCATATATTCCTTGAAAGGATTGAATTATCCAGGTTGTTTAAGAGCACCCTCCATTCCAATTTCCATTCAATAAGCACATAATTCACAAAGACAAAAGCAAAAAAAATAAATAAATAAACCTGTCTCCAAATACCTTTTATCTTACTGGTAGTCTACTACTACTCCTAGAAAGAAAAGTAAATCATATCTTTAACAAAAGAGTTCCAAAGTTGCTTTCTTAAATATTATTGAAACTGAGTTTGAAGAGACCTGATGTTCAGAATTGTTTAGTTTTTAGTCATGTCCAACTCTTTCCTGCCCCATTTGGATTCTTCTTAAGAAAAATATTGGAGTGGTTAGTTCATTTTACAGATAGGAAAACTGAGATAACTGGGCTTATATCCCAAAGAGATCTTAAAGGAGGGAAAGGGACCCACATGTATGAAAATGTTTGCAGCAGCCTTTTTGTAGTGGCTAGAAACTGGAAACTGGGTAAATGCCCATAAGTTGGAGAATGGCTGAACAAGTTATGATATATGAATGTTATGGAATATTGCTATTCTGCAAGAAACAACTAGTAGGATGATTTCAGAAAGGCCTGGAGAGATTTACATGAACTGATGCTAAGTTAAATGACCAAAACCAGGAGATCATTGTACATGGAAAGAACAAGACTACATGATGATTAATTCTGATGGATGTGACTCTTTCCAAAAATGAGATGATTGAGGCCAGTTCAAATGATCTTGTGATAAAGAGAGACATCTACACCCAGAGAGAGGACTGTGGAAACTGAATGTGGTTCATAACATAGCATTTTTACTCTTTTTGTTGTTGCTTGCTTGCATTTTATTTTGCTTCTTTTTTTACTGGTTTGATTTGATTTTTCTACTTCAGCACAATAATAATATAAATATATATGAATATATTAGATTTAACATATATTTCTACCATGTTTAATATATTGGATTACTTGCCATCTAAGTGAGGGCACGGGGAAGGGAGGGAAAATTGGAACACAAGGTTTTGCAAGAGCTAATGTTGAAGAATTGTCCACACATATGTTCTGAAAAATAAAAAACTTTAATTAAAAAAGAAAAGAAAACTGAGACAAATAGTGTTAAGTGACTTGCCCAAGATTATGCAGCTAGTAAATGTCTGAGACAAGAATTGTACTCAGGTCCTCCTGACTCTAGGCCCCACACTACTGTATCATCTAGCTGCCCTGATGGTCAGGAACCTTCTGTGATTACTATCAACACCTTCTATATAGGGACAGCAACTGACTTGGCTAAAATATAGATTGAAAAGGTTCAAACTAGAATGGAGTGAAATTACTTACTGCCTCCTGGTCAAACTTAATCATAAGAGTCTCAGAATGGGCCTTCAGGTAGAAAATACAATTTATAAATCACAAGGAATTGAGATTTTGGAGACAGGACAATTAATTTCTCCTTTCTGAGTCTCAATTTTCTCATTTATAAAATAAAAAAATAGACTTAGATGACCTTCCAGAACTCTTCCCATTCTAATAGATGAGTAAAAAACTGTGAGATCCCTCTGGGCCTCAGTTTCCTTGTCTGTAAAACAAATTTTAGCTGTCTAGAATAGAAATGTGTTTTAGAGATTGAGTCAAACTTTCTCATTTTACAGATAAGGAAACTGAAGATCTAAAGAATGAAGGTCAAAAGATGCCTCTTATCTACATCTAGTAATCTAGTAGATTCATGATCTACTCTAATCTCTCTACAAAAATTAAATAAGAATTTGGACAGAGCTTTCTGTCTGAAATAATCCCAAATACTACCAATCCTTTAAGACCTGGAATAGTTAAAGATTTCACACTTGTATATCTTGTCTTGATACACAATTTACACTACAGCTGTGTTCCTAAACTGCAAGACAGAAGACTAAAAATGGCATTTCTAATTAGGTCATTCTTGTTGTGTCACCTTGGACACATCATTTCATTTCTCTTTGATTCAGTTTGTTCATGACTAAATGCATTTGGAATAGATACAGATAATATCAATGAAACTAATTTTATGTCATGCTTTTAAATTTACCAAGTGCTTTATATACAGCATTCATGTGATGATTCCTAAGATCTCTTCCAGATGATTAAACTCTCAAAACTCTCAAAAAAGATGTGAAATTTGTTCTTTTTAAATCAATACATATTTAAAATGCATCTTGTTATTTAAGCTTATTATTTAAAATAATTTCCAAGTGAATCCTCTTGTATTATAAAAAAAATACTCTCAATTTATGGGATTCTTTTTTGAAGTTAGGTGTTATATGTTGTGTTTTGAATCATATCTGTATACATATAACTCAAAAAAAGTGCTTCTAAAAAATATTAATCTCTCCCCACAATCTTTGTTCTATGATTTTTGTTTTTTTCCTATATGATTGTTGTTTGTTGGATTTTTTTCCCATAGTTATGATTTATATCCTATCTAGGCTGACATTGATCACTTAAAAATAAAATAATTCTCTTCTTGATGTCACTGTAAGGGAAAAACGCCTTCTTTTGTATCACCTCATTCTCCCTTTTGAAAGATGATTGTTGCATGCCATTGAGCACTCTGTCTTCCCAAAAGGCAACTCAGTTTACCATTTTTAGAGGTATTCGGGCTAAGGCCGGATGACTCCCTGATAGTCAGTGCATTATAAAAGAAATCCATTTTCTGAAACAAGTTGGATAAATCAGCAGCCTGAGGTCCTTTCCAACTCTTAAATTCTCTGAATCTGGAAGATTCAATTCCATCTCTACTTTTCACTATCCCTATGTCTTTGATCACATATGGTTTTACCCTTTGGGGTTCCATTTTTCTCATCTATAAAATGGGATGGTTGATTTTTACAGTTTCTGAGTTCCCTTCCTGCTCTGGTATTCTACAATATTGTTAGAGATGTTGCAATTGTTGATATGTGGAAATGATCAATAGTAAAAAAGGGACCTACTTTGTCTCAAGCAGTGGCTAGGCACTAGGGATACACATTCAAAAGGAAGATAGCCCTGTCATCAGTGAGTTTTTATTTAACCCCCTTCCTCATAGCTCAAGAAACTGAGGTGCTAAGAAAAGAAGCAACAATGAAACAGGTCACAAGGTAGTAAAGAGCAGACCTGGGATTTGGAGCAGAGCCTCTGGCTCCAAATCTAGTGAATGCTCTTGGGACTGAATTGTGGCTACTTCCCTTTGAACCCATGAAAGACCAGACTGGAATTTTCCTTACACACAAAGAAGTTGTAATGATGATATTGTGCTCAAAGAAATGATTTCAGATCATTCTTTGACCAAGTTTTCAAAAGCCTACTTAACCTGAAGTAAAATAGGAAACAGTCATCAACAGCCTCCTAATGAAATGATCTCTTTAGAACCACCAGATAATTCCATTACTGATTTCTGGTTGTGAAAGCAGGGCAAAGGCATTCTACCCAGGCAAATGTCCATGTATGTGCACACACACACACACACACACAGGGACACACAGAAAAACACACACAAACTCATACAAATCCATAGAATCTTAGACTTAGCATTCAATGGGATCTTAGAAGTCATGTTATACAACCCTCTCATTTTACAATATCAAGGTTTTTGGACCATGATCCCACTCTGCTATTAAAACAAAAACCTTGACAAAGGATGAAAAGGTTTCCTCTTTGGGTCCCTAGAAATTACCTTCATCTTTTCATCAAAAGGCTGTTACAGTTTAATTATTGAAAGGGCTAATGTTTAAAAATGCTTCTTTATGCTTTATATAAGCAGGAATCTGTCTTTCTATAATGTTCATTGTTACCTGTTCTACTCTTGGGGGCCCAGCAATATGATTCTATCCTTTCTTCCACATGAAAATTCTCTTGGGATAAGGCTAAAGGAAACATTTCAGTTCTCAAAGATCCAGAGACAATGCCTAATTCTTAGATAGTATGCCTCTGCTAAAAGGCAGAGGCATGATGGGAAAGGCAGAAAATTGTAAGTCTGCTTTTATCTTGAGAAGGTACTTTCAGTTTAAGATTGGAAACAGACCAAAAAGCTCAATCAGCTGATCACTGAATCCTCTTATGTGGCCCTAAGTAGCTCCCTTCAAGCAGCTTGACCCACCATGGCCTGAGCTGACAGGAGCACACAATCTGCCAACAATGCAGAGTTAGACTGGAATGGTTTCAATGAGAGTAATGATATTAAAAAGCTGAGAAGAGCTGGCATTAGCTATAGATAGTGTTAGCAGCTGCCTTTATAGTATTTGGTCAGTCAGTAAGTATATAAGTGCCTGTTGTTCCACACACTATGCTAAGTAGTGGGTATAATTTAAGACTTATTAAACACATGCACACACAATCACTTTTGCCCTAAAATGTCTCTCCAAAACACCTCGAGGCTACTACTGACACTGCAGCAGTAGGAAGAATCAGGGCAGAAAAAGGGAAGAATTTTCCATAATATAGTACAAGAAAAAAGACAATTGCATATAAAACTGCAAATCTACTATGTACACATTGCTATTCCTTGCAAATATACAACAGAATTATCACATTAACTTTTTTTTCTATTTTTGCTTCCTTTCCTCCTCAACCCCCATCCTAGAGATGGCTACTATTAGGCACAAATAGGTATGCATGTTGTATATAAAGATATGTATGGAAAATTATTCTAAATATGTATAGAATAATTTTTCTATACATGTTATAGAATTATAATATAGAATTATAGAATAACTATTCTATACATATTTCTATTTATCAGTTCTTTCTCTGGATGCAGGTAGAGTCTTTCTTCATATGGTCTTTATAGCTAATTTGTATATTAATAATAGACAAAATAACATTCTCTCAAAATCATTCCTCAAACAATATTTCAACGTTCTCTTGGTTTTTCCCATTTTGTTCTTCATTATTTCATAGAAGTCTTTCCATGTCTTTTTCTAAAACTCATTGAGCTCATTATTTCTTAAAACATAGAAGTATTCCATCACAATCATATACCACAATTTGTTTAGCCATTACCCAAATGATGGGCATCCCTGTAATTTCCAGTTCTTTGACACCACAGAGAGATGCTGTAAATATTTTGGAACATAGAGGTCCTTGTCCTTTTTCCCTAATCATTTTGGAAATAGATCAAGTATTTTTAAACATTTCCTATGTACCAGGCATTGTACTAAGTTGGTGACACAAATAGGAACCAAAAAAGACAATCTTTGGCCTTAATAAGTTTACCTTTTAATGGGAACAAGACAACATACAAAAAGGAATCAAAATGTGGAAGTCTGAAGCACAATCAGGAAAGAAATGAAGCATGACCAGCCTGGGTCCCACTCCAAAATGGAGGTCCCAGGAGGAACTCACCATTTGAAAAAGAGGATCAATAGGAGTGAGGAATGTTTCAGAAAAAGATAGCCAGAGGTGAGAATGGAAATTTCATGGTGAGACTGCAGCTGAGCTAAGGTGTCAATATACAGAAAGTCAGAGGCATAGTTGGAAGGGGAGAAGCTCATTGAGGATGCAGTTGGTTTTAATCAATCAAGCAATCCACATTTATTAGGTACTAGCCACTACAAGAAGAGGCAAAAGACAGTCCCTACTCTCAAGGAGCTTACAACCTAATAGGGACAACATACAAAAAAATATTTAAAGCAAACTATACTCAGGATAACTGGAAAATAAATGACAGAAGAAAGGCCCCAGAATTAAAAGGAATTAGGATGATTTCCAGTAGAGGATGGGATTTTTAGTTGGTACTTAAAGGAAGACAGAGATGTCAGTTGTAAGATTGGAGGAGGAGAACATTCTAAGCATTACAATGTAGTTTTAACTAATTATCTTTACTACCTAGGGTGGTAAAAATCAGTTGTTTCTGAAAGAATACAAATGCTGCCAGAACCTTCTAAGTATTTTAGAGAAGTAGTGAACCATATCCCATTAATCTAATTACAGCACTGATATCCCCTCAGCTTTACTACACCAAAGTACCTGAAATTGAAGGATTAGAGACATTGTTTTGGATTAAATTTGGGAGTCTCAGGATGCCCTTCTTTAAATATAAACACATATTTATGAATGCAATAGACTATTACCATACTTTTAAAAAGATGTTATGAAAAAGATAAGAAAACAAGCAAAGATATAGGAAGTGAAACAAAGCAAAATAAAAGAACCAGGAAATTAATAAACAAAATGACTTCCATAATGTCAATATTAATTTCACACCCCCTAAAAAAAGATGTATATATTAACTTTAATGGTCTACCCACATGATCTTTTTTCCCCAGATCTTCTTTGACCTTATTTATTGTTGCATGGTATGAATTTATTGCTGTCCTTGTCTTTAATGACTTGACCATAGCAAATGTTACTGCTGCATTCTTCCTTTCCTCCCATTTCATATTAATCACACATCTAGAGGTCTAGTACTTAGAGGTCAACCAGCCCAAACTGTTCATTTTACAAATGAAAAAACTAAGGCCTGATGTGTTCAAGGTCACACAGAGCTCTAATCATAGCCTGTGGGCTCAATTCTGGGTACCACATTTTTGGAAGAGAAATAATAAACTGAAGGGCATTCAGAAAGGGGCAATCAGATTGGTAAAGAGACTTGAAGCCATGACAATTAGAACCATTAGTGAATGGTCTGGGCTGTCTTCTCCAGCCCCATCAGAGATCTTAATATATAATGTGTGTGTGTGTGTGTGTGTGTGTGTGTGTGTGTGTAGATAGATAGATAGATTACTTGAAGGAATGCCTGTCAGAGCCCAAGAATGAACAATGGAATGTCTTGGTATTGCTTATTAAATGTCCAGCTGCCTAGGTGCTGTTACAAATTAGCATATATACATAGGCAAAAGGAAAAAGTATGGCAGTGTACAAAAATGTAAAAATTCTCACCAGGTTAGCAAGAAATTATTTTATTTCTACTTTTTATTACTATCTGGATGACCTTTGGCAAGCTGCACTCTCCCTGAACCTCAGTTTCCTCCTCTGGGTTGCAAAGAGGATGGAATTCTGGAATCAGAAAGATTTTAGTTATCTCAAACATTTACTAGCTATGTGACCTTGGTAAGTCATTTAATTGGAAGGAGTTGAACTCATGGCCTCTAAGGTCTCTTTCAGTTTGAAATCTCTGATTCTTTGATTTTTAAAATGGGATCTTTCAAATGAATGGCCTTTGCAATCTCTTCCCACTCTAAATTTGTCTATGACTATTATTATGAGTTAACAAAATACTATTGATTCTATGAAATAATTTACTGCTGGGTTATTTTAAATATGGAATTCCCTCACAACATTTTAAAATTGTTCCTATTTCAAAAAAAATCAATTTACACAAGAAAACAATGATCATGTATAGCAAATTGCACCTGCATCATAAACTTTTATTATTCAAGTGTTAATTAGTGAATTAATCAGTTTATAGTTTATCTCTTATTCCTTTACAATTTTTCTTTTCTCTTTCACTGCCCACATTTTGCACCTGCAACTCCAACAGAAGAGGAAAAAAAGAGAAGAAACTTATGTTTCTCTATCTTGCTTCTCCTTAGTCATCTTAGGAGGGGAAAGCTGTTGCTGAGGGATTCTAAAGCTAGCTATTAAAATATGGTGTTTATCAGTGAACAACATAACATGGTATATTAAAGTTGAGAGGCTATAGAATGGAATTGGAAAAACAATGAGATCATTTGGACCAGTCTCCTAATCTCCCAGATGAAGAAACTAAAACAAAAATTTATAAAGGAACAAAGTAATTGAGTAACTTATCCATAATCACTTAGCTAGTTAATGATAAAAACTGACCTTGCGTTTCTTAGTCCAAAAATGGAACAGAGCTAGTTACTACATATATATGTATATATATATATATTTATATGTATATATGTACATATATATTTTACAGTGTACAATGTGTTATGAAGAATATAGTTCATTGTACACATGATCTATGCATAATATATATGCTTATGCTGACTATTGAGGGGCATAGAACATAAGCCAAGTGTTTCTGTTTATTGATATGACTGATTTAGAATTTACACAATCAAATGAGTATGATCCCTTCACCATATATATCTCAAGAGGCTGTACATTTATTCTAATGATGCTATCTTTGCTCAAATATATTTAAAAACTTCTCTTTGGAAATAAAAATCTTCTTTCATAATTGACCTCACCTTCTATACACACACACACACACACACACACACTCAAAAAGAGGTAGCAAGTTTTCATACCATGACAGTAGATTTGACCCTTGACAACTGCCAAAGGTTTTCTAATATTTATTACTAAGATATTAGTAGTAGGGTGGCAAATTTAACAGTGATCAGAATCTCAATCAAACTCGAAGTCCATTCAAAAAATCAAGTACACAAATATATGATGATAGAGGCAGACTTTAATTAATAGTTAATATGGAAGGGACCTTCAGAATTCTAAATGACTGCAGGTCAATATGAGATAATATAAGGCTTCTAAAAGAACATTAATATAGTGATAAAAGAAGTTAATAGACACATAGTGCATTGCATTGGGCAGACAAATACTTCAGCCGTTTTATTGAATGACAGAAGCCACTTTTTGAGAGGCTATTGATAAATTAGAGATCAACCTGCAGAGGAGGATCAGGATGACAAAAATTCTGAATACTATTTCATTTAAGGGATAAACACTGTTAGGAGTGCCCTTCTTTGTCCTTTCTTTTGGCAAAGGCTATTGTTATTTTTGTTTTGTAAAGAAAATGTTTTTTTTTTTTTGTAAATGGTTTTGTTTTGTAAAGAAAATGGTTTATAAACCATACCCCACTATATTAATGTGATCTCAGAGTCTTATTAGCTGTGGGGCCTTGGAGAAGTCACTTAACCTCTACCTGCTTCAGTTTTCCTCATCTACAAAGTGAGGATAATAATAATACTAACGTCTCAGGGTTGTTGCAGGATAAAATGAGATAATATTTACAAAGCATTTTACAAACCTTAAAGTGATATATGTTAGTAGCAGTTATAGAAGCAGCATCAATAGTGGTGGTACTGGTGGTGATAATAGTAGTAGTGATAGTAGTAGTAGTAGTAGCAGCAGCAACAGCAATAGGGGCAGCAGGAGTATTAGTGGTAGCAGTAGGTGTGGTGGTGGTGATGGCAGTAGTGGTGGGAGGAAAAGGAGAAGGAAGAGGAAGAGGAGGAGAAGGAAGAGGATAAAGAGGAAAAAGAGAAGGTGGAGGAGGAGGAGAAGGGGAACTAATAGAAGTAGTAGTAGTAGTTGTTGTTGTTGCTGCTGTTGTTTGTAGTGGTTGGAGTAGCAGAGAAGTAGTAGCAGTAGTATTTGGAGTAGTAGTGGTTGGAATAGTAGTCATTGTCAAAAAAATAAGCAGAGAGAGCTAACTTCCTTTTATATCTCATCAACTGGCTACAGAAACCTAAAAAAGAGGAGTTCACAAAATGTTTTGATCAGGGCAGCATTATGAGAATACTCCTTTGAAAGATAAGATTTATTTAGAGGCATAATAAGTTCTGGTGTGCTTATTTAAAGAATAAAATAATTATCTGAGAGTAATGCCTCATAATAGCATCAAACCATAGTGAAGTGGAAACTCTGATAGCATTGACATTCATAGACATAACATTGACATTCATCAGTGCTAATGCTTCTATTCCATTTTGAGGTTCACAAGGGAGTTGATATACATTATCCTACATAATCCTTCTCCAAATCTTGGAAAATAGGCAGAACAAGCACGATCATCAGCTACAATTTACAGATGAGGAAACTGAGAGCTAAAGATTTTAATTTACTTTTCCGAGATCATATAGCTAATAAATGACCAAGTTGGAACTCCAGCCCAGCCCTCCTGACTTCAGTTCCAGGATTTGTTCAGCTATGCTTTTCTTCTCTTTTCTGTACATCAACTCTCATTCATTAAGTACCTACTATATACCAGGAATTTTACTAAGCTTTGGCAATACAAAGAAAGGCATAAGACAGTTCTAGCTCTGAAGGAGTTCACTATCTGATGGGGTGGGGGTGGGGGGAGAGGGGACAACATTCAGATCACTAGGTACAAACAAGATCTATGCAAGATAAATTGGAGATAATCAGTAGAGGAAAAGCACTACAAGTGTGAAGGCCCAAGTTTTCTATGTTCAATAGAGAGACATATTGCAAATGGAAGATATATGTAGAAATAGGACATTGTCCTCTACATAAATAAATAACTGGAATGGTAAGGTTATTTGGTGGGAAAAAATATTTTGTCAGGGTTATTAGCATAGCCTCTTCTGAACTGAAAATTCCACAGGGCACAGTTCAAAGCTATGGGTTATCCCTATGAGAATTTACAGTAGGGTGGCCAGAGCCAAGGATCCCCTTCTGACCTAGATATGCTTCAGAAGTCTGGCAACTTTAGCTTGAAACTGCTGAATCATCTGCTTCTTCCTGTCCTTCTCCACCATATTCTCACCTTCCTCCACACATGAACACAAATAATGCATATATTCTTTTTCAGAGAGCCAATTGTTAAACATTTGCCAACACAACTTTATACATCCAATCAGTTATTAGATGTAGTCAATTATCTTTCACCATCTCTATTGTATCCAATTTCTCAGGGGCAGGGACTGAGTCTGATAAGTTCTACCTTTGCCCACATCCCAACTACCTAGAGTAGTGCTAAATACATAGTAGGTGTCAAGCAGCTATTTCATAGAATTAAAGAATGTCAGAAGCTAGAAGGTGTCTTGGAAATCATCCCATCCAATCCCTTCATTTTACACATGAGGAAATCATGACCCTATGGCCTGGTCAAGGTCATTCAGCTCATTAGTGGAAGTTCTGGGGCTAAAATTTAGATCTCCCAATTTCCATTCTAGTACTCTGCCTCTTTTTGCTGTATGTTGGTTGACTGATTGACTGACTGACTGATTGATTGATTGATGTCTATTTGCAATTTATTCCTACTTCTAGAGCTTCCCAGAAGTCTGCTCTAGGATGGAATATGGTACAGAGGTGACACTGCTATATTCAGATAAGGACTCAGCAGTGACCAAAAGGCCAGGTATTCATTTGATGGTCTGTGTGCATTGCCCTTGAAACGTCTGTGTATATTCCAAAAGTTCCAGTGCACATCTATGTGTCACACTTTGTAATTTTAGACCCAAACTACTCCCTCCCTTCTTGACTTGACCCTCTTCCCTCTTTCCTCCTGGGACTTCCCTGCTTTTTATCACTCCCCCCACCCTCAACACATTTTTATTCCTGCTTAATACTTTAGCACAGACTCAGGCTTCCTTTTTCTTAGTTTTAGAATAGTCTGTAGGTGGGAAGAAATTTAACAGCTAATAATAATGCCTTCTATATTTAGAGCTCCTGTCTTCTATGTATACCAGAGTATCACAGAATCAGTTAAAGGGTTGAAAGGGTCTTGTAGAAGTCATCCCGGGAATGCTCCTGGGCTTAGACAGAACTTTTCTGAAACCAGTCCAAGCAAATACAATCATTCTCTTAGGGGAAAAGTTCCACAGGGTCCCTTATTCTGGCTTGATCCCTTAACCTAAAACCCCAGCCTTTAAGACATTCAACAAATTGAATCAATGTTCCTTTGTTCTATTGTCTGTGAAGTTAGGGAGGAGCTGGTGATAACTAAGGCCTGTATTGATGAAGTAATTCAGGATTCTTAAATTTGGGGGCCATGAGCCTTTGATATGTTCTGGTAAAAACCCTTCTTACAATTTTATTTCTGAATGTATAAAATAAAACCCAAAGAAGAATACCAATTATATTCACATACATTTGTTAAAGAATTTTCTAAATAAATTTTCTGGACTCCAAGTTAAGAACCTCTTGTGGATAACTAGTCACCAAAAATTTGCACTTTGGGAGACCTCTAAATGTCAGAGGCTCTAAAAGGTTTTCTTGCTGGACTAGATGATCACTGGAATTCCAAGTATCAGTCATTCATTCAGAAAGACAAGGGAGTTCCCAGGTCTAAAATACAGGGGGAGATTTCCAAGGAGGGCAAACAGAGGTGGCTTCTACAATGGGGCAGAGGAAGACAGTAGTGAGAGAGAAGCACTCAGTTAGTTAAAACCAATGTAACTCACTTTCCCTATTTAACTTACTGCCAACCCATGCTACAGATCTTTCCCACACTTGAAAATCATCATAAAATTAATAATAATAATATTTATATGGCATTTTGGGATTTGCAAAGTGCATTAAAATCTCATTTGCGTTTTACAATAGCCTTTCAAGGTAGAAGTAAAAATTACTCCCTTTTTACCATTACAGAGTCTGAGATTAAGAAATGATTAGGATCTGAGTGAGGCAAGATTCAAATGCAGATCTTCCTGACCCAAAGTCCAGCACTCTATTCACTAATCCATTTAGCTGCCTTAGGTTACACTAAAATCTTCTCTCTTCTAGGTTAAATAAGGAAAAAAGATCATTAATTTTGAATCACAACTGGGTTCAAATCTTGTCTCCTTCATTCACTGCCTATGTGACCTTGGGAGAAATATTTTACTCTCTCTTGATCTCTAATCATTTTTATAAAAGGAGGGAGGGATCAAACAAGACAGTCTTGAAAGTCTCCTCCAGTATTCAATTTGTGGTCCTGGTTCCAATCAATTTATCTACCCTTTCTTGGTCACCTATTTCTAATCTTTTTTCTCTTCTGAACTGCTCTCATCAGTACTTTCTTCAGAGAGTCTAAATCTCTCTAAAGCTTAAGAGCCCCCAAATTTCTCAGTTCCAAATCAGAGAGACTTGAACCATGGTGAGCGATGTGTGTGTGTGTGGGGGGCTCTAGCTAATAGCTACTCCAGCATTCACTGCCCTTCCCTCTTAATGGATGCCAGCTAATGGATGCCTTATTCAAGGAAGCAATCCTTGGGAAGAAGCCTTGTGGTTAAGTATGGGGGAGAATGGGAAGACAGAATGCAACAATGTGTGAGGCTCTCTGCTATAGAGGTCCTAGTAAAAGAGGCAGTGTGGTTTAATAAATTGAGTGGCAGATTCAAAGTCAGAAAACCAGGATGTAAATGCATCTTTAGACCCTTATCGTTATTTTGCTGTTGCTCAATAATTTTTCAGTTGTGTATAATTGTGATTTATTTTGGGGTTCTTTTGTCAAAGATGCCATTTCTTTCTCCAGTTCATTTTACAAGAGGAACTGAGGCAGACAGAGTTAAATGACTTGCTCAGGGTCTGACAGTGTCACTAGTAAGTGTTTGATACCAGATAGGACATAGGAAGATGAGCCTTCCTGACTCCAGAATG
Source organism: Sarcophilus harrisii (assembly GCF_902635505.1). Classification (NCBI taxonomy): domain Eukaryota; kingdom Metazoa; phylum Chordata; class Mammalia; order Dasyuromorphia; family Dasyuridae; genus Sarcophilus; species Sarcophilus harrisii. The sequence continues at coordinate 53,132,668 of NC_045429.1, forward strand.
AGCAATCTATCCACAGTAACCCTTCACTGACCACTTACAGTGGGAACAAACTAGATTTGAAATCAAAGGACCCAGATTCTAATCTACACCCCCACCAATACTTACTACTTATGTGATCCTGGACAAATTACTTAATTTTTCTTCGTCTCAGTTTCTTCATACGGAAAATATGAATACCAGACTGGATGGCCTACAAGGTTCCATCTAGTTCTCAATCTATGAAGCTATGACTCTGGACAAGTTACCTAACTTGTCTCAGGCTTCAGCTTCCTCATCTGAAAAAATGGGGATAATAATAAATATCTACTTCAGAGTTGTGAGGATCAGATGAGATAATATACATTTCATATATATATATATATGCATATATAACATACAGTAAGCTTTTTGTAAACCTTAAAATATTCTGTAATTGATAGCTCTTATTTTTAGAGGAGGATATACAAAGAGACTCAGGGATTTTGATTTCTATCAGAAAAGTAACCAGGATATTGTCAGGATATTGTCAGAATGACAGAGTAGGAGGGAGGATGTTGAGATGCAAGAGGACAGGTGCCATGGTCTCTCATCATCAGACCCTGGCCTTTAGCAATAAATTCACTGGATGTGAAATAAAAAAAAGCAGCACAGTACAATGAAAAGGGTACTCCCTGGCTTTGGAGCCAGAGGCCCTAGGTTCAAATCCCACCTCTGATAATGACTACAGTATGATCTTGGGCAAACCATTATCTCCATGGGCCTCTGTTTTTCCTTATCTGTAAAATGAAGAGAGACCACTAGAAAGTCTATGATTTTTCCTCTAGATTTCTGGTCCTGTGACCTGAGTTCAAATATGCTACTTTTATTACCTTGGACAAATAGATCATAATTCTTTGGGCGTGGGGATTCCCATTGGTAAAATGGAGGACTGTAGATATGTCTACAACATCTTGCAGTATTAAATTGTATAATCCTATGACTCTTAACCTAACCTGCACACTGGAATTTAATCAATACACATTAATTAACATCTGTTATGTGCCAGGCATTGTACTAAGCCCTAGAAATATAGAAAAGAGTCAAAAGTCAGACCCTGTCCTAAAGGGTTTGCAGTCTAATGTGGGAGATGATGTTAAGACACAGAAAAAGAGAATCAGAGATGACTTTTTCCTATTCAGACACAGGCCAGAGTGGGATTCTTTGAGCTGGATACAATCTCCTTGGAGAATGGGGGAAGGGATGGTGAGGGTGGGCAGGCAGGCACTCCACCATCGGTCAGGCACAGCAAGCTGTTTTTGGTGACTCTTCCTGATGGCCAACTCTCTGACTGCATGCTTTTCTGTGACATCACTCTTAGTGACCTTTTGGGTCCAACAAGGGTGGAGTCAGAGGGAAAGCTCACAGGCCATGATTCTTTGGTCATCACAAAGGTCTGGATTGTCAGTAGGTCCAAGCTGAAGAAAGTGCCTCACTGAGGACAATGTCTCTTGCTGGGCTCCAAATGGTTCCTCTGCCCCAGGATATCTCTGGACATAGTGGACCTGTTGTTTGGTCCAATCGCTATGTAAAAAAGCACATTGTTGAACAGAGAGGCTCTGTGTGTGGAATATGTATGTGTATGTGTGGTGTGTATGTGTTTGAGATTGTGTGTTATGAGTCAGGACCTAAGTGGAAAGAGTCACTCTACAAATGCATTTTGCTTCTAGAGCCAAGGATACTGTGGAAAGGAAAATTAAGGAGCCAGTAAGTGGCCAGGAGCACTTTTTTTAACCTTTGGGAGGAAGGGCCAGGGATGGTGGGAAGGCCTCTGTGAAGGTCTCAAGGAGAAAACAGAGAGATCTTCCAGTGGATCAATACTTTGAATGATTCCAAAGCTGATTACCAGTGCAGGAAGCAAACTCAATAGTCTCATCCACTTAAAATAACAACCTTGGGCACATAAAGGAAATCATTCAATTATCTTATTGATTTTGAGCTTTAAACACACACACATACACCCACACCCACACCCACACAAATACACAGTACAGACTAGCATATATTTATATTCTGCAAGGATTCTTCAATCAAGAGCCCTCAAAGATTGTCTAGTCCAGATGTGCCAAACTCCGGGGAGCCTCCAATACTTTCAACTACAGTTCCAACCAGATTAAAATGTAGTTGAAAAATATTTATCACAGAAAATAATATGACATAGATAATGTCAATTTGGGATTTTGTGTATCAATATTCAGTGCGTAGGAACATGTTTCTACTTGAGTTTGGCACTATTAGTCTAGTCCATTGAAAACTAGAATATTCTGGAAATCCTACTTTAGCATGTCTCTTAATATATGATTTGGAAGCCAATTTTAGAGAATTCCTTAACATTATGGGGTGAGGAATAAAGGAGGAGGATGATAGAACCAGACATGAGATTTACAATTTCATTGGTATAGGGAATTCCCAGTGAGCAAACTTTCTAAATAGATGAACAGAGGCTCTTCAATTTATAGTTCTAGCATTATTTGAGGCACTAATAGGTTGAATGATTTATCCAAGGACATGTATCAGAAGCAAGAGTTGAAAACAAGTCTGTCTAATACTATTATTCTCCATCCCCTATGACGTACTTACTCTTGAGGATGGGGGCAATAAGTGTCCCAATTTCCCCCCTTTCCCACTTTAACCCCATCCTGTGACATCACTATACAGCTGGGGCCAAAGATCTAGGAAGAACCCTGTAGTTCAATCCTCCTACTCTATAGTGAGGAAACTGCATCAATCTGAGTTTAATTAATTTGCCCATGGTCACATAGTGATAAACTTAAGAGATGAGATTTGAACCCAGAATCTCTGACTTCAGAATTTTTTTCACCAGGCTACATGAACTGAAGCCAAGACAGGTCAAGAAGCTTGTGTAATCATATCCCTAATTCAGAAAATGACTCGGTGAGTTGGATGGTGTGCTAAACACCACAGCCTACTTCCTTAAGCAAGTAGCAATTATCAGGAGTTGTGTCATTGGTTAATACCTCTGAAAAAGTCTCCATGTGTCCCCTTCTGCTACTCATGGCCATCCTCTGGACACAAAGCAATGTCCATACTCAGAAAATATCTGGCTCTGACCCTTCTGAACCAGAAAGTATCTGACCTACCACAAGTTCAAGTTTTAGTGAATTTGATTATGTTGGGAGGAGAAATTTTTTTCAGTTTAGACATCCCACCTGACTAACCAGTGGAAAGACTATTGTTCCTTAAGGCAGAGGATCTGGGATTGAATCCCAGCACTTAAATTTAACACCATCATGACCTTGGGGTTCAGTTTTCCTCTTCTGCAAAATAAGAGGGTCAAATTATATGACTTCCAATGTCCCATCCAGATCTTTGATACTAGCTGTGTGATGATATATCACTTAGATCTCTTTGAACCTAGAACTCTTTGAACTTCAATTTCCTCATTTTTTTTTATTTTTGCTGAGGCAATTGGGGTTAAGTGACTTGCCCAGAGTCACACAGCTAGGAAGTGTTACGTGTCTGAGGTCAGATTTGAATTCAGGTCCTCCTGACTTCAGGGCTGGTGCTCTATCAACTGCATCACCTAGCTGCTCCTCAGTTTCCTCATTTGTGAAATGAAATGTGTAAAAGTCTTTTTTATAAAGAGAGAGAGAGAGGGAATAAGGGGGAGAGAAAAACAGGAGACAAAGAGAGAAGGGGGGATTTCAATGTAGATGAAGCACAGAAAATAATTTATCTGCTCCTCAAATTTCCTTATAAAGGATACTAGAGTTATTGGAAGCACCATCAGGAAAGAGATCTAAGGCAGGCAATCTTCACTACATCTAAATATGGAGAAAGGAGAGGAGGGCAAATGAGTGATTTCCTAGTAGCCTGTGGCACTTTTCTGGGATGGAGGAGAGATATGTATTTTGGAAACTTGTCTTGGGAATTTGTCCACCCCAGACATCCCTCTTGACATTGCCCCAGGAAAACACTAAAGATTCTAAATGGAATTGGAATTCTAGTATTTCTTCCCATTCCATTTCCTAGGTACATGAATGAATTCATGAACTTGGGCTAAGTATGAAATTACAGTCCCCTTCTTCCCTAATCAGATACCAGAGTAGACTCTATTAATATTATTCATTTTCCACACAGTTGATTCTTCTGCCCAGATATTTCCATGGTTCTTCCTCCATAACATACCAGTCACTCATTATTGACCTAAGTTGAATTGAAAGGTCAATAAAACTCAGAAGTCTAAGGTGACTTGGTTTATGAAATCAAAAAATTCTCTTGATTACCATGTGAAACACAACAGTATAGTTCATCATTTCAGTTCACACTTTATAATTCATCTAGGAAAGAAACAAGCTTTTATTAAGTGTCTCCTATCTTCCAGGAGCTGTTTTAAGTGCTTTGCAAATTTTCTCCTTAGATCCTCAAATAATATCTAGCCATTCTATACAGACATCTCACTATTTGTCCCCAGTATTCTTTACTTCTTCCCACCTGAATTATACTCTCAGTTCTGGAGCTCCAGATACCATGCCCATAGTCCCTGAGAAAGCTAATCTATAATAAGAGTTCGCAAGTCTTTCAAAATTATCTTTACCATTTTGTTGTGATTATATAAATTGTTCTAGTTCTGTTCACTCTGTATTAATTCTTATAAATCTTCCTATGTTTTTTGAAAGCACCCTTTTATAATTTCTCACAATACAATGAAATCCATTATCTTTATATGACTTTATTTAGCTTTCCCTAATTAAGAGATATACCATTATTTTCTAAGCATAAAGAGTTTACATTGTATATTCAGTATATTTGTGAAAATTATAGAAATTTACTTTCTTATAATGAACTTTCTGAGAACAACAAATATGTCCTTTCCACTTTCAGGTAAGACTGTATCCTCTAAAAAGAATAGATCCTACTTTATTAACACCTAAAGATTATGCATATGGAAGAATTGCATTGAATCTTAAGCAATTGAAATTTAGATGATAATAAATTAGTCTTTCTAAAATAAAAAAAGAAAGTTAATCTATTCAATTTGGGGGATTCCTGAGTTGAGAATAAGCTGTATTGATTGGTAAGTCAGTGACTATCAAATTCATTCACCACAGTCTATTAAATCTGGCCAGGCCAAGACCAGACCATGCTTCATAGCCAATTTATGGTAAATTATGGTAAATGTTTACCTGATCCATCTTGTCACCTGCCTTCTACTTTACATACCCCATTAAACATCCTTTCACTCTGGCTTGTGTTTCTGACTCTACAGCTTTCTCACTATGAACTCAGCAGTCTTTTTAGTCTTGAACAATCGAGTATCATGCTAGCTCCTTTCTTCAATAGTGAGTTCCCATCCAGTGTCTCCATTTTAGGAACATGCTGGCCAGTCACTTTATTTCCCTCCTGGCTGTGCTTCTGATTTTATGGATTTGCCTTTATGATCCCCGTGGGTATTTTCACACATATCCCTCCAATTTTTTGTTCCTTTTTTATGGATCTTCCCTCATTAAAATATAATCTCATTGAGGGCAAAGACTACCTTTCTTTTGCTTGTATTTTTATCCATCACATTTGTCACACTGCCTGAAATATAGTAAGCACTTAATAAATGTTTACCATCTTTGTCCATATCCCCAAACTTGCTAAGTCTCACTCTTGGTCAAGAGTAAGTAACAGTAATAACAATCAAATCAATACTGCCATGGCTTCAAGAAAGAATATGTCACAATCAGCCACGTTGTATATTAACTCACGATTCCTCTGATCGTTCAGACCAAAATTCTTTGGCTACCAATCCCCTAAAATATTTTATCCTAAAATACCCCCCTAAAAAATCCCCTAAAATAAAATATGCCAATTTGGCACATTTGCCAAATTTAGATGATAATAAATCTAAATTTTATCTTAGCATTTAGATGATAATAAATCTAAATTAGGGCATAATTGGCACAGCCCTAAGCCTCCTAATCCGAGCAGAACTAGGCCAACCAGGTACTCTTATCGGTGATGACCAGATTTATAATGTTATCGTAACAGCCCATGCCTTTGTAATAATTTTCTTTATAGTCATACCTATTATAATTGGAGGTTTTGGTAACTGACTGGTTCCCCTACCCTTTCTATTAAAGTACAATTTCCTTGAGGATTTATTTACTTTTTATGTTTTCATCCCCAATACATAGCTGCTGGTACATAGTAAGCACTTAATACGTATTTTTTCTTTCTTTCATTCATCATCATTCTAAGTTCGAATAGAGAGAATCATAGGGGGAAAATGCAGTTCATAAGTAGTATTATGATTCTCAGATGCAAAAAGCTATTCAATGAGACTCATTGCCTGGAATGTTCCAATACTGCCTTTCTCTCTATTTCCAACTTCCATCTTTATCTCTTTCAAAAAAAATACAACCCCAAACATTCATGTTCATAGCCTTTTTGAAGGGTATTTGGTAAGAAAGGTCAACAGTTGCAATCAATAGATGAGTGGCAATGTGCTGGACCGTGACAAGGATGGAATCCAGGTGTAGAAAAAAAATTTCTACTAAGTATGGAGGGAGGGAGCTTGTTATTGACAGAAATGCCAGTGCCCCTGGAGAGAGAGACCTCTCCATTGTACAGACAGAGAAAGCTTCATATTTTAGAGTCTGACAACTCTCCAGTCAGAGTCCTTCACACTTGGGAAATCTCTGGTGTAAATAGGACTTGTTGCTCCTGGAACAAGCAACACGAAGAGAAACCTCACTTAAATTGGAGAAGATTCTGGACACTGTCCTTTTTGGGTAGGAAGGAAATAGAGACCCCCAGTCCTTGAAACCTTGAGTGGGGGAACAGAGAGGATGGAGAACACATCAAAGAGCAAGACAAGGCAAAGGGAAGAATTCGCCCCAGCCTAATGTCTGATATCTTTCTGTTTTGATTAATAATTCTTGCTAATAAGGTACTAAATTCTATTCTGCTGACCAGTATTGTAGGAAACAAGTTCCTAGGACAAAGGCCCAATCAACCCAAATTTTGCTAAGGCAAGAAGATTTGTGAACCCAATAAATCATTGTAATGGATCACAGAGATTGCAATTCCACAGGAATATGCAGGAACAGATGGAATTGAAGATAAACACTGGTTCACCTATCAAAAGAAAAATTCTCCCACTTTTGAGCAGCAGATTTCTCCATTTCAATACTAAGAGGCCCAGTGAATTACCAGCTCAGAAAAGATGAAGCATCTTTTTTTTTAAAACTTATCCAGGCTAAAAGTACAATATTGATCTATATAAGAGATTTCACCTGCTTCATCTCTTACCTAGGTAGGTTTACCCCTCATTCCCTTAGATCACTTGATGGGACTCACTACCCAGGGACTAACTATATTGGTGCTGGATCCAATGGAGACATCCAATCGGTATATCCTACTGTAGTTCAGAACTTCAAAACTCAAGATATACCAATCTCTGTTTCCATACCACCTATGCCTCAAAACTGTGATAATAGCCATGTACCACCAAGCCTAATGAAACATCACTTTCATGTAATAGATGATTAATTAGACCCATACTTCATTAGACCCCTATTTTATTCAATGCAATATTAATGAATTTGATGTGATTCCATAAAGATAGTGATTGTCAATTCTGCTAATAGACCTCAGAGCTGGGAAGTGCAATTATAAATTCACTTGCTGAATCATAGGAAGCTTAAAGGACCTCTACCAGTTTCCCCTTGTTATGATGATCAAGTCCAGTATGGTGGAGGTGACTCAATTACATAGAAAGTTTCCCCAGCTATTTTTATTCTTCCTTGTCATCTTTTTATTACCCAACATGGAGAGATAATCACGAGCACATAGCCAAATACCATTGGTTGCTGGCTTGTATTCTGCCTTTCTAACTGCCCAGTGGTGACTTGGTATGCCCTCATAAAAGATTTAGATAAGTCTGTCAAGGTATGCCTATTCATTCATTTGTCAATCAATGGGATTCTGTATTTGAAGGTCTATCAATCAATGAGTTTCTATGTTTTTGGTCTGCTCCACCTCTATTGTCTGAATATCAAGCACTATCAAACTAAGACCCTAGAGGAAGGGAGTATCTCACATCATGAAGAGGATCTGAAGTACACTTTGTGAAAGGGAAATGTGGACCCTTTAATAAAGTGCCATTGGCTTAGAGATCTGTCCCAGTGTTTTTTCTTGCAGATTGGATAATTCTGAAAATTTCACATTTAATAAGAGTGTAAAAAGATCTCCTTTTACAAGTGGCTACTTCAATCACTTAACAAATATCTAATACCTAACCTAATACCTTACAAATATCTATTAAAATACCTAAAATAAAGCATTGAGCATTGTGGATGAAGCAACAGAAGGGAAGTTCATAGTTGTCTTTAAGGACCTTATAATCTAGTCAAGGAATAAACAATAAGTAAACAATTAAAATGCAACAATTTAAAATGTTGTAAGCATGTAAATAAAGGTTGATAAATTGGAAAAGGAAGGATTATTTCTCCTTGGGAATAGGGGAAGCAGAGAAGTCTTCTTGGAGGATGGAGCTCAATGTTATATCTCAAAGGAAAGGCTTGGAGATATGAAGATAGAGTGCTGGCTCTAAAGGCTGAAGGATCTGAGTTCAAATCCAGTTTCAGACACTTGTCATTTTATTAGCTTTTTGACCCAAGGAAATCATTTAATCCCAACTGACTTGCAAAAAAATTAGTTGGAAATGTGGAGGATATGGATCAAATGAGTTAGTATGTGTAAAATGCCTTGCAAACCTTAGAATAAATTCCATGTATTATTGGTGGTGGTAGTGGTGGTGATTATCCTCATTGTATATTCTAAGCTCACGGGCTAAAACTTCAGGGGACCTTAGAGTTCAAGTAATCAACATCTTCACTTTATACATGAGGAAATAGGAGCCCCAGAAGATTATGTAAGTAACTCAAAATCATATATGTAGAAAATAGCAGAGTCTGAATTCAAAGCCAGGTTCTCTGATTCCTAATCCAGCACTCTTTTCATTGTACCATACCAACATGGAGAAGAGGGGAAATATATATGTACATATACACAACTGTATAGAAAAGGTAAAGACAGGATAGGCTAAGCTATTAACCAATAGTTAGCTTAGTTTAGCTAAAACAATCAAGTTCACAAAGTGAAATGGCATTAAGATGATAAAGGCAAATTGGAATAACATTGTGGAGGACTTTAGATGCCAAAGTAAGGACTTTCTCTGTTGTCCTGGAGTCATTAATGACTCCCTGAAAGCCTTTGAAGAAGGAAGTGAAGGAACTGGAGGTGCATCTTGGGAAGATTATGTTAGCAATAGTGGGGAGGATGGATTGATAAGAGGAAAGAATGGAAATAGAATAAACTATTAGAAAGCCATTAAAGTTGTTCAGTTGAAAGGCTCTTTGTGCCCTTACTAGTGGGAAAAAAGGAAGACAAATGAGTGGTTGTGGAAAGAAAATTAATTGATTAGATGTGGGAGTGAGAAAAAACAGTCAAAAATGACTCAATATTTTGAGCCTGGATACCTAGAAGAATGGTGGTACCATGAGCTAAATGAAATAAGGAAGGCAAGGGAAGAATAATGACTTTAGTTTTCATAGAGTCATAGAAACTAATCAAGACCTGGAAGTCAAGAGCTATCTAATTCTCTCATTTTATAAATGAAGAAACCAAGACCCAATAAACTTAACTGATTCACACGCTATCATGGAGGCAGTAAATATCAATATGGGGAAATCAATCCAGTTCCTCTGACTCCATAACCAATAGTTGTTTGGTTTTCAAGGGTTTTTTCCATTGTGACACACTACTTGCTAGTAGAGCAGCTGGTAAACAATTGAAAATGTGATTTGAAGGGCTGTTTGAATGGTTTATCATTGATCAGCAACCACAATGACAAAGACAATAATAACTGACATTTACATAGTTCTTTAAGATTTTCTAAGTACTAATCATGTTTGATCTTTGCAATTACTCCAGTGGGTGTTGCACAGATATTACTGTTTTCTATATTCTATATACATAAGGAAATGAAGATTTATTAAGTTGTTTTCCCATGGACCTACCAAAAATATGTTTAAATTCCAATCCAACTCTCTTCTGCATTCAAGTCCAGCATACTTTGCTCTACATTTTAGATTATGAGTTCCTAAAGAAAAGGAACTGTTTAATTCTTCTCTTTGATGCCCTGGGACTTAATAGATTAGTGACATAAAATACATGCTTATTCAAGTCAAGCTAAATCAAAAAGCATAAATAGGTAAATAGGTAGGTAGGTAGGTAGATGGCTAGATGATACATATGCAATAGATAGATATGGTGTGAATTGATAGGTAGGTAGGTAGATAGATAGATAGATAGATAGTTAGATAAATTGATAAACTGATAGATAAATAGATAAACAGACAGACAGACAGATAGATAGCATTGGTAAATTGGAAATAACTTCAGAAGTAAGGCACCAATACTAAGGGGGACTTTTTACAGGTGAGATTTTAACTGAGACTTGAGAGAAAGCAGGAGGTAGAAGTAAAGAGAAAACATTCCAGGCATGGGAGGCAGACAGTGAAAAGGACCATAGTTAGTAAGAAGATGGTGTAATATTTCAGAAGCATCAAAGAGATAAGTATCATTGGATTGCAAAGCACATGGAGGTAAGTGGGATGTAAGAAGACTGGAAAAGTAGACATGGGCCAGGCTAGCAATAGCTTTAAAAGCCAGAATGAGGATTTTAAATTTGATCCTCAAAATAATAAAGTGTCATTGGAATTTCTTAAAGGGGGTGGAAAGGAGTGCAATATGAGCAGATGTGCTTATAGATTATACCAGAGTAGATATGGGTTGGAATGAGGAAGATTGAGGACAGATGGCCAAACAGAAGATTATTGCAGTAGTCCAGGGATGAATGTGAGAGCAAAGAAAGGGAGGAGGCAAGAAATGGTGCAAAAGTAGAATCAATTGGATACAAAAATAGATTTGATGGCTAGAGACATTGAGGAGTAGTGAATGGGATTATGGTAATGTCCTTGACAATTACAGGAAAGTTAAAAGAAGGGGAGGGTTTGGGGGATGAGTTCAGTTTGGGACATGTTGAATATATCTAGATATTAATCAGTTCTAGATGTCCGATGGGCATTTGGAGAAATGAGACTCATAGACAAATGAGAGGTTAGGAATAAATAAATACATCTGAGAAGCATCTGCATAACAATGATAATTGAATCTATAGGAGCTGATGAGCTCACCAAGCAAAATTAACAATCGCTTGTTAGTTTATTTGTGAACTGTTAAATGTTTTTGATAGGGGAGTTGAAAGATCTTGACCAGTATTCAGAAGTTACTTGAATAATTGAAGCTCTGAATTATTCAGATTTTACCAAATGGTGCCTTCAGCTTTAGCTGTGAAAACCTAGTGATCAATTTTATTGTCAACTTCCATAAACATTTATGGAACTTTCAGTGAGGACAAGCCATCATATTAAGTTGCATTAGCCCATGCTAGACTGGTTGGTACTCATCCAATCAGGGCATTTCCCATCTGAGAACAAGCCACTTTAGAGAAAGAACAGCTAAGCCACAGAGAGATGGGTTATTCACAAAGTGACATAAGCAGAAATTTAGCTCTTGGACTGATTTCCCACTTTTGAAAACAGACAAAGAAGCAGAGTCTGAACTAAAACTTATCAGAATTCCTTATTGTAGGGAAAAACACTCCTCAGTTGGGATTTCCTTTTTGAAATCATAGTGGTGTTTTATAGCTATATTCTCCTCCCCTCCCCAAAGGAAGTTATACTTCTATAAGAATTAACTCATTTTATTCTCTCAATAGTCTTCTGAGGTAAGTCAGAATGCTATTACTAACCTCATTTGACAGATAAAAACCTGAGGGACAGAGTGCTCAAATGACTGTCTAAGCTTACTTATAATACATCTAGGTCCTTGGACTCCCAGTACAATGCTATTTTTGCCCTGTTTTATTAGATTCAGATTCAAGCACTGAAAATAACCCTTGACTCTGAACACTCTTTCTTCTGATTGGTCAAGTCTTTCCTCTCACCAATTCCTTCTCCAAGATGATTTCATAGATGACAGAAATGTGATAATTTCAAAATTTCCCTATTATTGTCAAAGGCACCACAATCCTCCCAGACATACAACACAGTTGTATTTTTTGACTCCCCCCTTTATTTCATTCCCCATATCCAATCTATTTAGAGGACTTTAATATTTCTTGCACCATGCCTATCATTTTTCTGACCCAGCCACAACCTTAATATGGACCTTCATCACATCATACCTGGACTAATGAAGTAACTGCTGGTGAGTTTGCCTGCCATAAATTTCTCCCCATTGTAGTCCATCCTCTGCTTAACTGCAAAAGTGATTTTCTTAAAGCATAAGTGTCATCATATCATCTCTCTACTCAATAAGTTGCAATGATTCCCCATTTCCTTTAACACAATATATAAGCTCATCTCTTTGACATTTAAAGTCTTTTACAACCAGGCCCCAAACTACCTTACTAGCATTTTATGTATTATTCTTCATTACATACTCCACAGGACAGTCAAACTGACTTTGTTATGGTTCTTTTTACCTCCCTTCTCTGTGTCTTTGCTCTGCCTATTACTCTACTTTAGAATGTACTTCCTCCTCATCTTTGCTTCTTATAATCTCTAGTTTTCTTTAGACTCACAGTGCCACTTTCTACATGAGTTTTCTTATATATGTATGTATACATATATACATACTTATAAATATTTATGTATATTTCATATCTTACATATACTGATATAATAATATTCTGTCTTTCCTGGTAGTCTATAAACTTCTCAAGCACAGGGACAATTCCATTTTTATCTTTGCAATTCTAGCACTTGAAACACTGCTAGGCATAAAGTAAATATACACAAGATATAAACAGGGGTGGGAAGTAATTTTAGTAAGGAAAGCATTTCCATCTGAGGGGTGGGGGGAAGGGAGAGAGGAAAGATCTCCTGTAGAAGGTGAGATATGAGATGAATCTTGAAGAAAGAAAGGGAAGCCTAGTAAACAGGGGCTAAGTGGCAGACAATTTCAGGCGTGAGGACTAGCTGGTGAAAAAACACTGAATGAGGCAACAAGATATTAAAGCAAAATCAAAATGTTGAAAAAATAGAAGAAAATGTTAGGTATCTCATAGCAAAAACAACTGATCTGGAAAATAAATTAAGCAGAAAAAAATTAATAATCACTGGAATATCTGAATTCCATGACTCAAAAAAGAACCTAGACATTACATTTCAAGAAATTTTAAAATAAAACTTCTCATACTTCTTTAAAGGGCAAAGAAAGAATCTACTGGTAATCTCATGAAAGAAACCCCAAAATGAAAATTCCCAGGAACATGAGAGTTAAATTTCCAGATTTTCTAGGTGAAAGAAAAAATATTGTAAGCAAGTAGAAAGAAAGAAGTTTAGTATAGAGGAGTCACAGTCAAGATCATATGTAATTTAACAGCCACCATTAAAAAGAAGTAGAGAACTTGGAATAAGAAGGAAAGAAGGAAGGAAGGAAGGAAGGAAGGAAGGAAGGAAGGAAAGATGGGAAGGAGGGAGAAAGACAGGAAGGAAGGGAGAAGGGGAGGGAGGGAGGAAGGAAGGAAATGAAATCAGGAGATGAAGTGTGAGGAACAGCAAAAAAAAAAAAAAATATGATTAATTCATACAGGTTGTGGAGTAGAATAAGATGTAGCAGGATTAGAAAGGTAGAAGAGCCAAGGTTGTTAAGGGCTTTAAGAGCAAAACAATATTTTCTGATTCTTAAAGTCATGAGTATCCACTAGAGATTAGTTAAGTTTGTTTGTGAATTGGAGGCAGGGGGAGAATAATTTAGTCAGATTTTCACTTTTTAGAAAGATCACTTCAGCAGCTGAATGGAGAATGGATTGACAAAGGGAGAAATTTAAGATAGTAAGAGACACCAACCAGAAAATTCTTGCAATAATCCTGGCATGAAGTAGGGAGGGACTGTATCAAAGTAGTGGCTATTGAATGAAGTGAACATGTAGAAGAAATATTTAGTAGGTAAAAACAGTAAGATTCCTTTATTTAGACCTTTTTGTTTGTCATATCACACTGATGATTCATTGCAGGGAAAATCACTTGCATTAGTTCTACTTGGATCCACAACTCAATATGAAATTTCATCACACATACCAGCTAAACCTTAAGTTTCACTAAGCCATCCACTTGGTACCTAGCAGTGGTTTTAGCTATTCAAGCTTTAGTATATACAATACTTGCAAAGTTTGAAAATAAGCTTTATAATTAGTATACTCTGCAATTTTAGGCACCTAAACTTATGCAAATGAAAGCCTTTCTCTGTCATGTATAATTAGCTTAAATGAAGTAATTGATAAAAATGAAACATCAAGGTCAATTCTCCTTCCAGCTTTTAACCTCCAAATCAAGTCAATTTATTCTACTTATTCTTAAGGCTCCTAATCATCTGTCTCTAAATTACAGAAAATTGGTACATTTAATTTCAAACCATTTTCTCTTTCAAAACAAGACTCTTGCAATTAGCTCTTTACAAATCTATGGTAATGGATTATCTAAAGCATGCAAAAGGCATTGGTCTAAAAGTTGTTTAGATAGGGACTAAACTATGCTAACCAATCAAGAGCAATCCTTTTTCTTTTCCTCTCTATTCCTTTTGCATCTTTGCTTTTGATTTTGGCTTACAAACCAGTTTCTCTCAGGACACCTTGCCAACTTGCCCACAGCAGGCTAGATTTAGGGCAGCAAGTGCTCTGAGCTTCCATTGTCTATTCATTCTGGACTCCCTTTTAGTGCTAATTGATAGACAATATTGTCTTTGTTCTATCTCTTCTTTGCTTCATGGTTAGTTTAATCTTTCAGCAAACAGTTAAAATTATGCACTTGAGCAGAAGGAGATGATTGTTCATGGAGGATGGAACCGAAATCCTCAGATTGCAAGTGTATTATTCAGCTAAGAAATCTGTATTAATCACAGAATCAGTTTTAAAAAGCATAGATTCTCAAAGGTGGTAGGGACATAGGATGTTACATATTCTAACAATCTACCCATGCATGGGTCCCCCATATAGCATCCCCTGAGAGGCAATGTGACTAACAAGGTACCACACTGAGAATGCTGTGATGGAGAGGCCCAATATGGGTTCTGAAATCAGTGAGTGATTTCCTGACATGAACAGACTGTTATCATGCCAAGTGGGAAGGGGAGGGGAGGATTTTGGATTTTTTATTTCATTGGTCTAGGAAACTGCTGAAGAGAAAGCTCCAATGAAGACTGGAACCTGCCCCACAACTTAGAGTCTTAAAATTTTAGTGAATTTTAGATGGACACAAAGCCAGGATATAGTTTACTGACCCTGAGATCACATCTTTATTGACATTACATGTGTATTGTGTTTTAATCATTTTATTTTATGGGCATATTGCTGTGATTAAATAACTCAAAATCACGTTTTTAACTCTGTTTAAAAACATTATTTTAATCAGTAATTTCTGATAGAAAGGGACATTGTAGCTTTAGCTCAGGAAATTTTTCAGTTACAGGTTCCTAAGAATAACTTCAACTGCTAAAGTAATGCTGTTGTATTTAATGTTCAAGCCACAAAACTATGATGAACAAAACAATAGTGGTGTTCATGCTATTGTACTCTGCCTTAATCAAATGACATCTGGAAGATTATGTTGAGCTGTCGGTGTCACTTTTTAGGAAGGACATTGATGAGTTGGAGGAAAGAAGATGGGATAATAAAGTTAAAATCAGGCTACACAAAGATTGATTAAGAGAAGAAATATAATAAGAGTGAAAACAAAAATAAGAATGATCATTATTATTGTTATCATCAAATCACCCACTTGAAAGTGTTGTGACATTTATGAAACCTTTGTTGATAATCTCAAAACCTTTTACTCACATCTGTACTCATGGCTCAATAACATATTGTGTGTGTGTGTATGCATATGCATACACACATATAATAGATTAAAGCTTAATGAGAATATTAAAGCATTTTATGTTCACACCAATCAATGTTTATCAAGAAATAACTATGTGCTAGGAACTATGCTAAGTGCCGGGAACATTCTTTCCCTCAAGACGTTTACATTCTACTAACGGAAAAATATACTTATATAGGCATAAAAAAGGCACATACAGAGTGGATAGAAGATAATCCCAGAGGGAAGGGAATTAATTTCCAGGGAAACCAGGAAAGGTTTCCTTGACCATTGAGCTGAATCTTCAAGGAAGTTATGAATTCTAAAAGACAAAGGTAAGGAAAGAGGGAATTTAAGAATGAGAGACAACCAGAGAAAAAGCACAGAAATAGGAGGTGGAGTGTTTTGCATGGAGTTAGTATGGGAACATATTTAGGCAGTTGGGTAGAAAAGGAAAGAGCAGGAAATATGCATTTATATGGTACCTATTATGTGCTAAGTACGTTTTATTGTTATAGTTCAGTTATATCTGACTCTCCATGATCCTATTTGGGATGTTTTTTGGAAAAGATATTGGAGTTGGTTGCCATTTCCTTCTCTAGTTTGGAAACTGAGGCAAATGGGTTTAGTAACTTGCCCAGGGTCACACAGCTAGTTAGTATCTGAGGCCAGATTTAAACTCAGATCTTCCTGACTCCAGCTCCTTGACTCTATCCAGGGTACCACCTAGCCGCCTCTAAGTCCTTTTTTCAAATATCTTATTGGATTTGCATAACAACACTACAAGGCAGGTATTGTTACTGTCTCCATTTTTACAGTTGAAGAAACTGAGGCAAATAGATTTTAAGTGACCTCCTCAGGGTTGGACAGTAAATTAATGTCTTAGGCTGTTGGGCCTATCCCAACAATGCTTTCAATAGGTCTATAAAAGACAAACTTACATCTCAACTCTCCTACCTGATTGCAAAAATCCATCATTTTATCCACCTCGCAGCAGTCCACAGAACACTAAACATGAAAGAATAATAGGAGAGTGAACTGGCTTTTGGCCATTTCTGTTTTGCATCTCTCAATTCCATGTATTTTCATTAACTATCCCTCATGTCTGGAATCCTCTCCCTATTCATCTCCATCTTCTTGCTTCTCTGACTTATTTCAAGTCCCAAATAAAATCTTATCTTTTGCTAACAATTCCCTCAACTCTCCTTACTTCCAGTACCTTGTCTCTATGATTACCTCTAATTGATCCCATATATAACTAGTTTGTACATATCTTCTTTCAGGCCATCTCCTCCATTAGTCTTTTAAGTTCCTTGAAAACAAGAACTGTTTTTTTTGTTTGTTTCTTTCCTTTTTTGTTTGTTTGTTTGCCTTTCTTTGTATACTTAACACTCAGCACACTGCTTAGAACATAGTTCTTGTAACCTTGAATTTTCTTGATTCTATCTGAATCCCCTCAAAGAAAATAAGTAGAATGAGATACAGGTAATAATAATGATCATGATGATGATGACTTTAGACAGGAATATTAATTGCTGAATTCTAATAATATATAAATTGGATAAAACAAAAATAATAATCATTCACACACTTTAAGATTGCAAATTGCTTTACATAAGCTATCTCATTTTAGCCTCACAAAACCCTAAATAAATGCTATTATTATCCCAATTTTGCCAGTGAAAAACCTTAAGCTCAGAGATATTGTCTATGAAAATAAGTCTCTGACATAGGATTTCAACCCAGTTTTTCCTTACTACAATTTAAGTGATTTATCATACTAAGAGTACTGGATCTGAATTTGAATCCCACCTTTGACAGTCATTTATTGAGGGTCATAGACACTTAATCTCTCTAAATCTCAGTTTCCTTATCTGGAAATTGGGCATGACAATATCTTTAGTTATCACAGTACAGAGTTCATTGCAAAGAGCACAGGTTCATTGGGCTGGCCACATTGTTCAAATACTAAATGTACTGCCAAAAAGATCATTTTATGGAGAGCTTGCGTAAAGCAAATACTCACAAGAGAGTGAGAAAAAGTGATACAAGGATACTCCCAAGGTTTCTCTTAAGAACTTTAGAACTGATTATGTGACATGGGAAACACTGTCACAGGACTACCCAACATGGCACCATATGAGAGAAGATGCCGTGCTCTATAAGCAAAGGAGAAAATTAATTAGCTCAGAAGAAACATGAGATGTGCAAAGTTAGAAAAGCCACCCAAATGTTCATAGGGACTATTTGTGTCTGACTTGTGGCAGAGCATTCCAAGCTATGGTTGGACACACTGTAACTCAACTCTAACCTAGTGATGTCATTTTTGTCCTCTTCAAGAATAAAGGACAACAACCAAATAACCAAATCTCTGAGGAGATTAAGGGTATAAGTAGTTACAAGGCTCTTTTCAAATATTTGAAAGATTATTATGCTGAAGAGGTATTTGACTTGGTTGGCTTGATTCCAGAAGACAGATCTTTGAGCAATGGAAAAATGCCACGGGAAGTAGATTTCAGTTCAATATAAGGAAAAGTTTGTCATAAATCAAGGCTTTGACATAGACATAGCCTTTTGACAAGGCTACAGAGAATATGTAGCTTTGGTACACAGTGAGTTCTCCACCTCCAGAGTCCTTCACATAAAAGTTAGATGATCACTTTGGGGGATTGTTGTAGATGGGATTCATACTTGGTAATATAAAGGTATTGGACTACATTGACTATCATCTCTCATCACTATCACAAGATTCTATGAAAAAAAAAAAGTTACAGAAAGAAAACTGGGGAAGCTAATCTAAGATGGATGCTTGGAAAGAGAAACTAGAGACTCACAAACCATATATTATTGAACCATTAATAAAATAAAAAATTAGATTGAGATTCATTCCTTTCATGTGTGACTTCTCACACTATTACTAGAGTATCGAGAACATTGAGGTGACTCATTGTAGAGGAAAGGCATGAAATAAAATGAAGGAGAAGAGCTGCTTTATTGCCAAGATCACAGTTTAAAGAAAGTGTCTCTTCCACTTAACTCCTGGTAAGTGGAACTAAAAATGATGAGAAGCCAACTAAGACCTTCTATCTAGTGATCCCTTGGTTGTGCAAGCCAATGAGATCACATCTATATAGGATGAGATTGGAGATTTGATTTCATTGGTCAGGAAACTCCATCTACTAATGCAGGTAAGCATTTTCTCTGAAATCTATGATCTTAGAACTTTGCCAAGGGCCTAGACAGAGATTAATCCAGGTTTTTCTAGGAAATCAAAACCAGTAGAATTTGAACCCAGATCAGTTCTCTATCAATCACCGCAGTGAAACTTGAGATAGGAAAAGCACCACATGGGTGTAAATTATATAATACTTTGTCAAATGCTTTCAAATAGCCTACTAAAAAGGACAAATGCTTACATCAGTGCCAGACCACTGTAATTTCATCCATGTAGGAACACATATAACTAAAGCATATCACAAGCAATGGGGGGAAGGTAGGAATCACCCAAATGCAAAAGTTTACATATAAGAGATCAAATCACTAGCATCCATCTTTCTCCTGAACTTAGCTCAACACCTCCTAGCTCATGCAGATTTATATGTATATGTTTCCATGTGTCCATCTTTGTCATATAAGGATAATTTGTCATAGGAAGATTATGGAATCCAGAAGCTCTTCTCAATAGAAATTAGGATTTTTTTCTTGCCAATGCCTCTTTTGTCCTTATCTAATGCTAATCTCGCTCATGCATTATACTACAATACAGAGACATCTTTCAAAAATTAATCCATCCTAAGTACTTGAGTTGATCTTTCTGAAAGCCAGTCTAAGTCAAGCACTTGTCCTTTACATAGCATTGTCATCTGATCTATGTATCAGACTGCTAGATCTCAGTCCAAAAGCTTAATGAACTTTGCTCAGAAGAGTTCTTGACCAAATCCATCTCTGATCTAACTCTCTACATATATATATACATATATATGTATGTAGGTAGGTAGGTATATATATATATATATATATATATATATATATATATATATATGTATATGTATGTATGTATTGCAAGACAAAGAACAAATATTACATAGTATTTAGCCTGATGACTGGTCCATAACAGCCACTTGGTAAATGTTTACTGACTGACAGAATATACTATGAGAAGTAAACTTCCTAAAATCTAAGAAAGTGACCCATTTCTTTTTTTTTTTTGCAAGGTGATTGGAGTTAAGTGACTTGCCCAGAATTATACAGCTAGGTAGTGTTAAGTGTCTGAAGCTGGATTTGAACTCAGGCCTTCCTAGCCCTAGGGCCAGTGCTCTATCCACTTTGTCATCTAGCTGTGAAAATGACCATTTCTAACTGCATAGAATATGTCTTTGTCTTCTCTAGGAACTCAATTCACAAAATCATATTCCTCCCTGAAACAAGTAGTCTTTTTATAAAGAGAATTCATTTATAACATCTTCTTCAGAGGCATTCATATTTCTATTCAATGATCACAGATCCATTTAGATAATGGTCTATATCATTAAAGAACTCATGTGGGAAAAGCTGAGGATGTTTGTTTAAGCTCTGAGCTCACAAATGTTGAGAATAGGAAGAAGGTCAGAATCCTGAAACTTAATCTTAACCTTGAGAAAGCATTCAGAATTATTTGGGGGGAGTGGAAGAGAAATATCTACTTTTTTTCTTTCACTTTTCATCTCTTTTCACTTCTTCATTTATTATCAGCACCATCTTCCTTTCCCTTCCCCCAAAAAGAAATAACACCAAATCTAGGTCCACATGAGGCACTGAGACCAAACCTAAGTATCTGTTAGTCTGTGATCCTTCATGATTGTGACCAAAGGGCAGAACATGTATCACTCAATAATCTGCATCTTCAGCTTTTGTTTCCCTCTGGTAGAAACCCAGCAATAGCTAGCTGACCTGCCCTCTAGACCCAATAACTGTTGCTCTGTTCAGAATGAATCTTCCCAGCTGTCAAATACAAGAGTGACAGAACCTTAAATTGCAGCTAAAGGTCACCCACTAAAAGTCAAGACCAAAAGGACGAGTGCATTATTGACAGAGACAAAGGGGAAAGTATTATCCTGGAAGGACTATAGATCTGTTCTTGGACTTCTGCCTTACCCCAGGCTTTGCTTTAACTCTCTGTATTCACATAACTTCTCAGTGTAAAAAAGTGATCTTTGGATAGGGAAGGCCACAGGACCAAAAAAAATGGCTACTAAGGAATTGAGACACAATGTCTGACACATAGTAAGTGCTTTATAATTATAGCTAATTTATATGTAGTTGTTACTATGTACCAAGAACTATGCTAATAACTTTAAAATTATTTTTCATTTGACACTTACAACAGCCCTGTTGGAGTAGGTTCTATTCTTATTTCCATTTAACAGATGAGTAAAGTGAGGCAAACAGGAGTTAAGTAACATGCCCAACGTCACATAGCGAGGAAGCATCTAAGATAATATTTGAATTCAGTTCTTCATAACTTCAGGCTCAGAACTCTATCCACTACACTGCCTAACTGATTGATAGCAAGATGAAAAATAATGATGACCCCAGCAGGCTTTGATGAATTTAAGCCACTTGTCTAGAAGAACTAAAAACCAAGATACATAAGAAGAGTCAAATGTGAGATCTGTCATTCTCGGTGTTCTTTGAAAAATCATGGAGAAATCAAGTCAGTAAGTATTTATTGAAATCCTACTATGTGTCAGGCATTGTGCTAAACACCAGAAAGAGAAAGACCCCAAAAGCCTGTTCTAAAGGCTGAAGAAAAGCAAATGTCCCAAATTCTGCAAGAGGAAAAAGTGGCCCTTTAAACTCCAGGTCAGTGAGCTGGACTTCCTTCCCTAACAAAAGTCTAGAATATATTCCTAGATTAATAATTAATGAACATCTAAAAAATGGTCACAAAGAGCCAACTTTTTTTTCAGAATGAGTCTTGCAAGACTCATTTCATTTCTTTTTTAAATAATGAAATTGGTAATAAAGTATTAAATAATAATGAAAGCTTAAATTGGTAGATTATATAGAAATGTTATTAATGCTGTTAATCTAGATTTATCAATGCATTTAACAAAGTATTTCATGCTATTCTTGTTTACAAGATGAATAGATTAGTACAAGTTAAGTTAGGTTAATACAAGTTAGGACAAGATTAGTACAAGCAGATATACTTGGTAATCAGTGAAGGGCCAGAAATAACATATATATTAATGGCTTGATGTCAACTCAGTTTGGCAGCTCTCTTATGAAGCACCCAGAAGCCTGTGCTTGGCCCTGTACTGAATTCCAGTGGCTCCCTATTGCTTCCAAAATATGATGATCATTCCCCTGTTTACCATTTAAAGTCCTTCCCAGCTTGTATCCAGCCACCTTATCATATTCTTAAGTTCCATATATACTTATTTACTTGCTGTTTCCTGTAAAATATTGAATGAGGAAACTTAATAGCAATAACTTGGGTTCAAAAATTCTATTTCAAAATACAAGATGAGAAAATCACAACTATTCATCCATCCATCTGAAGACTATCTAGGAGGTTTAGTATTTGATTAACTTTTGAGAAGTACTGTATAATACTATAGCCAAAACCTAATGTGGTTTACATAGGCATGATGCCCAGGGCTAGAGAAGTTATATCCCTGCTGTGTTATTATGTCATGGTTAGATTTATCTGGAGGATTATATTTGGTTCTTAGCACCAAGTTTTAGGAAGAACATTGATAATCTATAGATCTAAAAAAAAAAAAGATAATCTATAGATCTTCTAGAACAGGGTTAAGTGTCTGGACAGTAGAGAATTTTTAAATCATGCCATGGGATTCTTTTGAAATAACCAGAAATGTCAAACCTGGAAAAGAGAAGATATAAGCAGTGGGAAAGAAAAATGTATTCACAATTATCCAAAAAGAAAATTATCCAAAAAGAAAATGAATGTCTCAGAAGGGACTGGATTCCTTTTCTCTAGATGTCTTCAAGCAAACTTTGTTCAACAAAGGTAAAGAATGATAGCAAAATAAAGACAGTTTATTAAGAAGGCTCCAATGAAAGATCCTTTCATATACAACTCCTACAAGGAGTCTTGATTTGAGATGCAACGAAAAGGTATTCCTTGTTCCATGGTGCTAGCATGAGATGATGAATAGAAATCTGGTCTCAGAGTTTCAGAGTCAGAAGGATGTGTGATCAGGTCCTTCCTTTGACCTAGAGAAAGTTCTATTTTCTTAATGCTTTAGGCAACACTATCTAAAAGGATAATTTGCAGCAAATGTTTGATCTGAATTGATAGAAAGATTTTTTCCTTATCAAGAGTTCCCTATACTAGTGATATAACAAATCCAGAGCTGCCCATGATGTCATAAAATTTAATTCACTGTACTAGCCTCCTTCAAGACCATCTCAGTAACAACACTTGGACTCAGATCTGTTTCTTGGACTCTATTCTTTCATTTTCCTTGTGGTATTTTAAAGGGCTTTATTTGTTTGTTTTGTCCATGATTCACTCACTGACGTATTCTTGCCTACACAAGAAATGGAACACACTCATCCAAATTACATTAGGGCTATGAATAATTCTTGATTCACCCCCACAATGCACTTCTTATCACAGCTTAAAAACTTTAAAAATGGTTTTTAAAATAACAACTCCACATCCTTCTCAGTAGAATAATTCCATCAACCACTCCATTCCCAACATTCAAAACCTTCTTGAGATTTTCTTTATCCACTCTACTTTTTGGTCTTACCTCTCCCATGCTGCCCTCTGGTGATACTCTTCTACTCAAAAGCACCCAGTCACAACTACTCAACAAGAAACACAAAAAACAAAAATCCCAAACGAGTATCAATAGATCATGACCAGTCATTACCATAGTATGATGAAAAAATTGAGCAAAACTGACCTAGCACCATTGCTTAATAGCTCTGAAGAGGAACTTGGAAAAGCAAGGAGTTAGGATGTGGATGTAATCTATATTTCTATTATGAGAACAGTTAGTATTAACTTTTGTAGAACACTTTACAAACATGATCTTATTTGAATCTCATACAATAATTATGAGATAGGTATTACAGGTATGGAGGAAGGGAGAAGGAGAAAGGAATGGACCCGTGATTTCATCGGTATATAGAATACTTTATGCCAATCCAGATTGTACCTGCTCTACCACTTGGAATCTTTGGGGAACTGTCCAAGGTACCAAGAATTAAGGAATTTACCAAGAATCCCACAACTAGTAGGAGTCAGAGAAGTACTTCAACCCAAGTCTTCTTGATTTCTAGGTAGGGTCTCAATTCACTATGCCATGCTGTCTTTTGTATTACCTTTGTCTTGCAGGTGAGTAAACTTGGAGTCAGAAAAGGCAAGTGGCTTGCCTATGCTTCTACATCAAATAAATAAAAGAGGAGAGTTTTAACCCAGGTCTCAATGACTGCAAGTTCAATGTGCTATCAATCCACTGTCACAAGTATGCCAAAAAAAAAAATCCAACCACCTTTGAATGCACTATCTTAAATCTTTTTTAAATAAAAAATTTCTAACATGTAATGGGACCCAATATCCACAATAGCATGTCCATAGTAAGTACTTAATAAATATTTGTAGAAGTGAGGTGATTCTGTCTTGTGATGGAGAGAGCCATCTGCACCTAGAAAGAGTGGGGACTGAGTGTGGATCATAAAATAGTATTTTCACTTTTTGGTTGTTATTTGCTTGCATTTTGTTTTCTTTCTGATTTTTTCCTTCTTTATCTGATTTTTCTTGTGCAGTATGACAATTGTAGAAATATGTACAGAGAAAAGGCACTTTCATATATATTGAATTGCTTGCCCTCTAGGGGAGGTGGAGAGAAGGGAGGTAGAAAAACATTTGGAAAATAGGGTTTTTCAGGGGTGGATGTTGAGGACTATCTGCATATGTTGTGAAAATAAAAAGCTTTTAAAAAAGAAAAACAATAAATAGATATATATTTATTTAATTTAATTACTTTGATGCTTAGCTTGGAAATAGGAAAGTTAGAGGAAAACATGAAAAAGAGAAATTGGATCTTTCTACTTAGCCTCGAGAGGCATGGATGCAAGGAACAATGGTTGAAAGTTGAACAGAGCTGTCCAAGAATTAGATTAGAGTTCATCATCACTAGAGGTCTTTAAAATCTGGATATTAGGGAAATTATAGAAAAGATTCCTTAGCTGTAGGTTAAACTAGATTATCTCTGAGATCAGTGCTGAGATTTTTAGAACTGATCTATTTCATTGGACAAGCATATATTTTCCCCAAAGAATAAGGAAACTTGGTCCATCAAGGCTTTTCTAGGTAGAAAGCAGCTGCCTGAGACTTTCTCCAATCCCCTCAATTTCTTTGTGAAAATCTACTTGCCAACTTGATCTTCTGTTCTTTTCTCTCTAATCAACAGAGAAAATTAGTTAATTCTCAGAAGACTTCTTGCCCAACTTGTGTCCAAAAAAGGCTAACTTAGAATAAAATGTTAAAACTAGGATGGAATTTAGAGATTTTTGAGTTTGGCTTCTTCGTTGTAAAGAGGAGGAAACTAAAGGTCAGAGGCATGAAATGATATGTCCAAAACCACCCTCCAGGTCAATACTGAAAGGATTCAAAATAACCAACTAATTTTCAAACACAAACAACAGTACTGACTACTTTTTCTGATGTTCCGTGGTTGGAATAAATTGTTGAGGGATATGGGGTCTGGGAATTCTTGTTCAGTGTTGTAGCAAAAAAAATATTCAACAGGTAGTAGGTAGCTAGGTGGCACAGTGAATAGTTTTGAACTTCATGTCTAGGAACATTCTTTTCCCACATGTTCTCCAAAATTTATAATTTTCCTTTTGTATTATATTAGCCAATCTGATGGGTGTGAGATGGTACTTCAGAGTTGTTTTAATTTGCATTTCTCTCATCAATAGAGATTTAGAGTATTTTTTCATATGCTATATACAGCTTTGACTTCTTTGCCTGAAAATTGTCTGTTCTTATCCTTTATCATTTATCAATTGGGGAGTGATTTGTATTTTTATAAGTTTTACTCAGTTCTCTACCTACGTGAGAAAGGAAGCCTTTCTGAAAGATACTAGCTGTAAAAAATTTTACCCATTTTTCTGCTTTCCTTCCAACTTTGGTTGCATTTATTTTGTTTGTGTAAAAGATTTTTTTAGTTTTATATTTTACATTTTGTAATGTTCTCTATATCTTGTATGATTATAAATCCTTGTCTTATCCATACATCTGACAGGTAAACAATCACATGCTCTCCTGGTTTATGGTATCATCCTCTTTGTGTAAATCATGTACCTCTTTTGGCTTTATCTTGATATATTGTGTGAGATGGTGGTCTATACCTAGTTTCCACCATACTGTGTTCCAGTTTTCCCTGCAGTTTTTGTCAAATAATGAGTTTTTGAACCCAAATCTTGAGTCTTTGGCTTTATCATATACTGGATTACTATGATCATTTACTACAATGAATTGTGTATCTAATATATCCCATTGATCCACCACTCTTTCTCAGCCAGTAGAGGGTTTTGATGATTAACATTTTATAATACGTGTTTAAGATCTGGTATGACTGTCACACCACCTTCCTTCATGTTTTTTTTTTTTGTTAATTCCCTTGCCATTCTTGACATTTTGGTCTCAAAGACATTCTTAATGAGTTTAATAATAAGGAACTTAAGTTAGGAGAAATGAAGTCATTTGCCCAAGGTCAAATAGGTACTATGTAACAGAGCCTACCCATGAACCCTAGGGATTCTCATTCCAAATCCAGGACTTTTTACATTATCCAATGCTGCTTCTCATGGATTGAAAAACAGTCTTTTGCTCCTTTTCAAAGCAGGGATCTCAAAACCAACTTATGAACTTTTTGATGAACTACCTATCAATGAACTGTAGAACTAGGTCTTCAAAGTAAAAAATAATGTGTAGGATCAGGGCTATTTTCTATACAAATTAGTTGGAAAATCTCAGGATTTGTAAATGTAACTAACCAGTTAATTTCTTCAATCCTGCACTTTCTTTTAAAGTGGAATCACACCTTTCTTATGTTAAAATTCATAAACATTCCCAGCTAGATGTTGAAACATCAAAATGAGATCACGCCTGGCACAAGTTTGGGTCTCTGTCCAACTGATCACGTAAACTTTAGATGCTCATGTGAAACATGGCTCAAATTGCTCCAGCTTTTGAAAGCTCTGACCTTTATTTAGGCATTTATAAAAATCCAACACCTTTATTTTACAGGAAAAAAATGCAAGAAAGGGAAATGACATACCCAATATCAGTGAGCAAGGCTTACCCAAATTATCTGGCTCCAGAATTAGTATTCTTTCTTCTATACAGATTAGGAAAACCACACATTGATTGATACATTATTGCTATTTGTTTCTACCTAATAGTCTATTTCCAGTTAATTTTCAAGATAAAAATGAATTTTATAATCATTTCTTGATTTATCTCTCCCTTAGTCATTATTGTTTATAATTGGCCCAGATCTTATATCCCAGATGTTTACAGAGAATAAAAAGACAGATAATGGGGGAAATTAAAGGATAAATTTGAGTTAAATCTAGTATGCAAGTCAGCCAATTTTTATTATGCTAGGTCTGTGCTCCTATACTCTCTTCTTTTTTTCTCTATATTCTCTTTGATCCATTGTTTGCTATTTCCTCAAATATTCAAAATAGTGCCTTTCAAGCTACTGAGCAAGTACACAATTTTCCTTAATACAAACCAAATCCACTATCATGAGATTAAATATGGAGGACTACTAGAAATACATCCCAATCTGCAAATCACTGTGGAATTCATGGAGTTCAATGATTTAATGACAAATAAAGGCTTTTACTTCCAGTAGAAAGAACACTAGCTTAGAAGTCATAAGGTCTTCATTCAAATCCTGTCTCTGCTTGAGTAAATCATTTAACCTTTGAAGACTTCAATTTTCTCATCAGTAAAATGAGGATATTATTTGTAAAACTAGCATCAAAGGGTTGTTGAGGACATCCTCTTGAAAAGCTCAAAACACCCTAGAAATGTGAGTTGGCATTATTCCTTTGACTTTATAGGGAAAGACTAAGATGGATTGGTTGCTGAAATATTTTAGATAACATGAAAGAATACTTTCAAGGAAGCAATGCAGCCATGCACAGTGGTCAGAGAGCTAGACTCCCAGTTGCAAAAATCTGGGTTCAAGTAGTACTTATGACACATTCTAGCAAATCATTTAACCTCTTGTTGCCTCACTCTACTCTCTAAGATTATAAATTACAAAGAAGACACAAATCTCAATTAATACATTTCCTTAGTAGAAGTTTCCTCCATGAGAGGAAATCACAGATTTTATCACATATATTTGTTGTTGGGGCAGATAAACAGCACAGTGGATAGAGCACTGGCCCTGGAGTCAAGAGATTTTAATTCAAATCCAGCCTGAAACTTAACATTTCCTAGATGTGTAACCCTGAACAAGTCATTTAATCTCAATTTTCTTGGCAAAAAAACAGTTATATTTCTTGTTCAGTTGTTTCAGTCACGTCCAATTCTATGATGAATCTTCCTGATTCCAGGTCCAGTGTTCTACCTACTAAGCCACCCTAAGTTGCCAATGTCAAATATGTGTGTATGTGTGTGTGGGTGTGTGTGTGTGTGTGTGTATACACACACACACACACACTATATATATATATATTGTTTTAAAGAAATAAAGACCTAATTTGGAATTAAGCTCAAAGGACTATAAAACTGACTTTGATCCATCTATGTCACTACTGGGTCTATATTGCAAAGAGATTATAAAAGAGGGGAAAAGACTCACATGTGCAAACAGGTTTGTAATGGCTCTTTTTGTGGTAGCAAGGAATTGGAAATTGAGTGGATACCTTTCTATCAGGCATGGCTGAATTAGTTATAGTATATGAATTTAATGAAATAATATTGTTCTATGAGAAATAAGACTGATTTCAAAAAAGCCTAGAAAGATCTTCATGAACTGATGCTGAGTGAAGTTAGCAGAACCAGGAGAACATTGTACCCAGTAACAGAAAGATTAAATGATGACCAACTATAGCAGACAGCTTTTCTTAACAATTCAGTGATCCAAGATAATTCCAATAGACTCAGGATGAAAAATGCCATCTTCATTCACAGAGACTATGGAGACTGAGTGTGGATTAAAGCATACCATTTTCATCTTTTTTTTGTTTGTTTGTTTTTTCCCTTTTGGTTTGATTTTTCTTTTACAACATAACTAATATAGATATATTTTTAAATGATTGAACATGTATAACCCATATCATATTAATTGCTGTCTTGAGAAAGGGGAAGGTAAGAAAGAGAGGGCAAAAAATTTAAAACTCAAAATCTTACAAAAATGAATGTTGAAAACTATCTTCACATGTAATTGGAAAAAAATAGAATATTATTGAGAAAAAGGAACAGAAATAAAGCTCTATCCCTTTCAAATATGAAAAGGAACTAATAGTAATTTAATACAAAGTTAATACAGGTACTTTAGAAAATAGTTTTAATGATTACACCAAAAGCATATGTAATTGGTCAGTCATTAATGGGTAACTCTAAAATATTTAATGATTTATAGTATTACTAAGAAATATTCAGTGGTTTTTGCATTTTCCTGGAATTTTGTCTATAGTATTTATGTAACTCAAGGGAACTCAGACATCAACTGAGTTCTTACTATATATGCAGCAACAATTGTCTTCATGAAGTAAGGCACCCAAAATTGGGACATTAAACTGCATGTTGGAAGAAGTTAGAGATTAAATGAGGTAAGGAGGGAGTACACTCTACGCCTGGGGAATGGGAGAAGTCACAGACATAAGAAATGAAGAGCCATGTCTGAAGAACAGAGTTATCTCTTTCCTGGACTATAGACTATTGGAAGGGGAGTTATATATTAAAAGGCTGGAAATAGAAATATATTTGGCATAATTTTACACATATTTTATACACACATATTATATGAGTGTGTCCCTATTTGTGTCTAATAGAAACCATCTTTGAGACATAAGGGTAGAAGAAAAAAATGTACATGATAATTTTGTTGTGTCATTGAAAGGAATAGCAAATTGTGCATAGTAGATTTGCAGTTTCACGTACAAACATTCCTTTTTTATTGTACTGTTATAAAAATGAATTTTATGCCATGAATTAAAAATAAAATTAAAAAATAAGTATGTAATAGTTTAACCCTTCTAAACAGTACAGTATTTTTTCCATGTACCCTTACCTTCTGGTTCCACAATAAACCTTCAAGAGTCATAAGAGTTTCAAAAAAAAATCTTTGAACTATGATGAAAAAACAAAAAGTTCTCCAAACCATATGAAACTTCCTTTATAGATTTATGACTGGTCAACCTTTGACTCATAAGTGGAGAATGATGGTTCTTTATTGTCAGGAAACAATTCAGCAAATGATGAGAGAAGCAAAATTTCAAAGATTCTCATTGGATTTTCAAACCTTTCCGGATATTTTTCCAAGATATTTTTAAATTTATTTTGGTTCTTGCTTTTCTTTCTACTATAAATTTAAAAAGTGAAAAGGTTATGAGAATGGAGAAATTTTAAGAGAGAAATATCACAGGCATGGGAAGTAGGTCCGTTCCTTAAACATCCTTTGGGAGAACATATAAGGTAATGGACATGGGAAAGCAGATGCAAATCTGACTCTTATCCAACTATAAGCCATTTATCTCTGGGGGAGGGAAACATATTGCTCAAAAGCCAGACATTCAACTGTGTACAAATGAGTGTTCCATCTTTTATTCCACACATTTAAAATGGAAGTGACTGGGCATTTCTCTTACTCTGCAACGACATCTCATATGATCTTTTGAACATTTTCACATTCTGAGTAGCTCAGACACACTTCATTTTTCATTGAGTGGGTTCAAGTGGCACATCCCAATGGAGCAAGTCCCTCCCCTCAGATGCTCCTTCTTGTTTAATTTCAAATTAATAAACATAAATCATGACACAATCAGAAAAATCAATCTGTTGCCATCTTGCTTGTGGAAAATCTACAGTTTTCAAAAACTTAAAAGAAGGTCTCTATTGGGTAAATTAAAAGGCCAAATAAACTATCCAGTTCCATGGAAAATTATTACCCATTATCCTTTTCAAATATAAAACAAACATCACATTCTAGATGGGATCAGTTTCTGAGACTTATTCAGCAATTTGATGGAAGAGTAAGTTTTCCTTTGCTTCAATCAATCAAACAACAAGCATTTATTAAGCACATGATATGTTCCAGGAACTATGCGAGGCACTGAAGATACCAGCCCTAAAATTAAGAAGCATGTCCTATTCTCGGGGCACTTATCTTCTATCAGGGAAAACAATGTGCTTATGTGAAATTTTACATTTATTTATGTATGTGTATGTCTGTGTGTGTGTGTGTGTGTGTGTGTGTACAAATACATAAAACAAAATATAAAATAAATACAAGATACTTAAACCTAAGGCAGGTAGAAGGAGGGCACTAGCAATTGGGACATAAGGGGGATGAGGAATGACTTTTTTTTTTTTTGCTAAGGAAATTGTGGTTAAGTGATTTGCCCAGGGTCAAACAGCTAGGAAGTGTTAAGTGTCTGAGATCAGATTTGAACTCAGGTCCTCCTGACTTCAGGGATGGTGCTCTATCCACTGTACCACCTAGCTGCCCCTGAGGAAAGACTTCTTGTGGAAAATGATAGTTGAACTGCATCTTGGAAAAGTTAGAGATTAAATGAGGTGAGGAGGGAGTGCACTCCAGGCCTGGGAGATGGGAGAAGTCACAAACATAAGAAATGAAAAGCCATGTCTGAGGAACAGAGATAAAACCAACTTTCCTGGACTATAGACTATTGGAAGGGGAGTTATATATTAAAAGGCTAGAAATAGAAATATATATAGCATAATTTTACATATATTTTATATACATATATTATATGTGTGCGTCCCTATTTGTGTCTAGTGGAAACCATATCTGAGAGGTAAGGGTAGAAGAAAAAAATTTTCACATGATAATTTTGTTGTGTCATTGAAAGGAATAGCAAGTTGTGCCTAGTAGATTTGCAGTTTCATGTACAATCATCCTTTTTATTGTACTGTTACAAAAATGAATTTTATGGCATAAATTAAAAATAAAATTGAAAAATAAATAAATAATAGTATACTTTTAAAAAAAACTGGAAAACCAGTTGCAACCAGGTTGTGAAAGGATTTACATGCCAAATAAAATTAATATTGTATCCTGTAGGCAACAGACATTGTAATTGTTGAGAACAGGAATGGCATAATTAGATCTATACTTAAGAACAATTATTTTAATAGCTGTATGGAAGATAGATGGGAATAGTGAGATTTTTAAATCAGGAAGAGCAATTTAGAAGCTATTGCTACAGTCCAGGTAAGAAATGATTAGGGCTTAAGCTAAGGTGGAGGTTCTGTGGGTAGAGAGAAGGAGACAGGTGTGTAAAATGTGGTGGTGGTAGAAACCATGAGATTTGGAAAATAATTATACCATGGGGTAAGGGAGAGTGAAGCGTCAAGGATAATGCCAAGGTTACAAAACTGAGAGATGAGAAAAATAGTGAAAAGTCTGGGGGAGAAAGAATGGTTTTTGTTTGGTTTGGGAGGGGTTGGTGGGGGAAGAGGAGAAGATTAATGAGTTCTATTTTCTACATATAGAGTTTGCGATGTCTCTAGGACATCCAGTATGAAATATCTAATAGATAATTGCTCATATTGGACTGGAA
Organism: Sarcophilus harrisii; assembly: GCF_902635505.1. Classification (NCBI taxonomy): domain Eukaryota; kingdom Metazoa; phylum Chordata; class Mammalia; order Dasyuromorphia; family Dasyuridae; genus Sarcophilus; species Sarcophilus harrisii. The sequence goes on from NC_045429.1 coordinate 53,165,415, forward strand.
ATCAGATGAGAGACTAATTCTGTACATACAAATCTGTGAATCAACTCCCTAGAGATACAGACAATAATTAAGCCTATAGGATAGATGAGGTCATTGAAAGAGAGGATGTAGAGAGAGAAGAGAGGTTCAGATGGAGTCTTAAGGTACACCTATGGCCAACAAGTAAGCTATGAGTGAAAAGTCCACAAAAATATTGAAAGGGGCTAGTTAGACAGGTAGAATCAAAAAAGCAGAGTTATTAAAACACCAAAAGGAGAGAGTATCTTCTATAGTGTCAAATGCAACAGGGAGGTAAAGAATGAGAACAGATAAAAGACCTCCCATCAGTCCCCCAACTCTTATTTTAAACATTTAAATCTGTAAAATCAACAAGACACCTCACCTGGAATTTTCAAGAGACAAAAGAATTGAGGGGAAGGCAAAGGGTATGGATCAGACTTACTGAAACGAGAAAAGAAGTCACTTCTTATCACTGCAATGCTGAGCTGTATTTCCAAACTATACTCTCTCTGTATGTCTTAGTCTCTATCTCTCTAGATGTGTATCTCTCTGCATATCTTTCTCCCTGTCTCTCTGTCTCAGTATCTCTTTGTGTATCTCTGTCTCTGTGTGTGTCTGTTTCTCCATGTGCCTCTGTCTCTGTGTCAGTCTTTCTGTATTTCTCTCTGTCCTGTCTCTCTGTTTTTGCCTCTCTGTCTCTGTCTCCATCTGTCCATCTGTCTCTGTCTCTGTCTCTCTCTGTCTCTCTCTCTCTCTCTCTCACTTGTTATCTCTTCTCTCCTCTCCACCTCCAAAGTAGAAATGAAAGTTGGAATTAGGTTTTCCCACCTAAGGGAACAGTTGAGGGCAGCCAATAAAGTAAGTAAGGGAGAGCATACCATAAGAATGTCAATCCAAAATTAGAAATTTACTTTAAAGACCTTTGCCTGAGTTGGTCTTACTTTGTTTGATTTGGTATTTAGGGATGGCTTATGGGGAGAAAAGTAGAATGACTCCACAGACCCAGAAACATATTAGAACCTCTAGATTTGTGAGTTCTAAACACATCTTTGCAAATATTTTCCCATCATATCAGGATTAGGAAGGAGGCAAGAAGATTAAGGAGAAGGAAAAATTGTGATCTTGGCAATGTATCTTTGTTCATTTATTTAATTTAATTTTAAAAATTAAATATATTTGTTATATTAAATATACTAAATTAATTAATTTAATTAAATTTAAGAATTTCAACATTAGATTCAACTTGGTATGGGGAGGCAAGGCAACCAAAAATACCAAATTCATTGTTTTTCTGCTTAGTGCTTTTCATATGATTGGTTGGATTGTCCTGGACAAAGGATGTATTACTAACTTGTTATCCTAATAACATTAGACCTCACTGTTCTTATTTAAACTGATCTTTGGAAAACGGGTGCTGAAAATATACAAAAGGCCTTTCCAGCTTGGTTAGATATGCCAGAATTTGCTCCTCTGCACAGCCTTTAAGAACTTAGAGTCATCTTCCCAACAAAGTAAAGCATTTACAATCAGCTGACACTAGTGGAGGGAAAATACATTTCTATACCTTGGTTTCCTTGATGGAAAGAAATGGCAGATTTCATGTTAATGAACATATGTGGAAATCTTTAGGGAGAAGATATAGGTGTAGATTATCTAGATGTAGATGTATAGGTATAATTATAGGTTTATATATGAGTATCTAGATGACAATAGAGATAATCATGATAGAGATAGAGGAAGCAAGGGATAGAAAGATAAGTAAATATAGATTCAATATAGATCTATAGGTATGAGTATCAATATAAAGGAAACTGTATATTTTCACATATGCATATAAAGAGATGCAGATCTCTATATAAAAATAGAGATAGATGTAGATGTTATAGAGATATAGATTAAAATGTAAGGATAGGGTGAGAGAGGAGAGAGAATAGAGGAGAAGGAAAGAAGAAAGGGAGAAAAAGAGAGGAGGGCAGAAGAAAAAGAAATAGACAGAGCAAGAGTCAGAAACACAAAGAGAGTGAAAGAGACATAGAGAAAAAGAGAGACATACAGAGAGATACACAGAGAGACATATAAAGACAGAAACAGACTTAGAGACAGAAAAATAGAAAGATAGAGTCAGAGAGACAGAGACAGAGAGAGACAGAGAATGGTAAAAGATTGTTATATCTAATCAATTTCTTGGTCACAGAAATGCTCCAGAAAATTCTTTCCTCAACTAGCCTTTCTCTGAATTCAGTTAAGGTTATGATATACATTTCTTCCCAGTTCATAAATTCTCCTCAGACCAGGCATTCACCTCACTTTTGACAGGTTCAATGTCACTACTTCAGAGCTGTTTCACTCATGACAATAGCATCCCAGAAGGTAAAAGTGCAGTTACGGGAATTACTCAGGAAGTCAGGATATGTTTGTTAGCCTTTGTCTCTCTCTTTTGGGAGCATCCTGGCTTAAATGAGCAGGAGGGCTCACCTGGCACACCAGCTGATGACTAGCTGACTAGCTGATGATCACTTACTTAGGTGATACCACTTCTTTTCAATTCTATACTACTAGTCAAAGTGAAAGGAGGTGAATTTATTCTACCCATTCCTTAGTTCTATCATACTAGCCAGAGTTCTTCAGGCCTAGTCAAGTATCTAAAAGGAATCCTCTGTGTAGCCTCCCTTAAACTATTTTACTCGACTCTTTCTTTCCCACTTAGTCTATTTTTCTGTTACCTGCCCTTGGCTTTTTCTGCAATCACCTGGTTTCAAAATTTTTGTATGCAAGTTTCATGGAGAACACTTCTAATCCAGCTAAGTTATATTTAGTTAAATTGCCAATTATCTATATTCTGTTAGACAACGATATCCAAGTTTCCATTATTTGAGTTAATTCAAGAGTTATTAATGTGTCAGATATTATAGATACAAAAATGCAATTCTTGCCCTAAAATGTTTTCAATACAATAGGAATATATAAAATATACACACATAGGATCCATAGGGAAAGTGGTTTTCCTATATATAGCAATTATGATAGGCTCTTGTGAATAAGAGATTTAAATCCTTTAATTTAATTGGAAGAAGAAATAATACTTTGTTCTTCCGACTTCAGCCTAGGTTCCTTTAAATTTAGCCGAAGGTTTTAATATATAAAATTTTGTTGTCGTTGTTTTAATTTAGTTGCTTCAATCATGTCTGACTTTTTGTTCTTTATTTGGAGTTTTCTTGGCAAAGATACTGGAGTAGTTTGTAATGTCCTTCTCCAGCTCATTTTATAGATGAGGAAACTGAGGCAAACAGAATTAAATGATTTGCCCAAAGTCACACAACTAGAAAGCATTTCAGGACTGATTTGAACTCAGGAACACTCATCTTCCTGACTTCAGGCCCCTGGCATTCTATCCATTGTACTACTTACTTCTCGTAAAATAGAAATAATCATCTGTATATAAAATGTCATTGATTCATCACAAATTTACCTTATACCTTGTCCCCACTCTGAAAATCTCCAAATATAACTAATTTCCCCTTTTCAGTCTCTTATTTTTATCACAGTTTTGCATGATCCAAAGGGAAGGTACACATTATGGTTTAGGTATATTTACTTTAAAATGTCAAAAAGTAATAGAATACAGTACTGAGACTCCCCAACAGCTGCCTGCTTGATGTTCGGTGTAATCAGGTCAGCCATCTGCCAGCCAAACCCTGGCTTTAATGGCTGAGTTCACACATTAATCTGCTTAAGAAACTTCCCAAAGTGTAGTTAGGTCTGGACTTCCACCAAATAACTAACAATCTTCAGAAAATACTGACAAAGGAGAACTGTCATTTATTCTGTTCCTGTGCATCCCCAACTTCAGCTCACTATCATAACAATGAAAGAGGGAATGAAGGGCTTTGTTCTCATCTTAAAAGAGGCAATATCACTATAATTTTTATGGATACAATTGCCATGAAACTCTGGAATTCTCCAAGGAACTCCATATCCACAAAAAGGAATAAGAAATAAGTCTCTATGAAACTTAAAGTCTAGCCAGAAGAATAAAACAAATACTTGAGTAACTATGGTACAATAGATAATCAGGTAAGTGTGATAACAGAGGGACATGATAGATTCTGAGAAAAGACATTTTTTCAACTTGAGGAATCAGGAAAGACAGGCATTAAATCTGGCTTTGGAGGACAATTTCTATAGGCTGAAGCAACTTCAACAAGGCATTCATTTGAGCTGAGGAAGGAAAATAGGATAGCTCACATATAGAGAAGAGGAAGAAGTGTAATAAATGGCTAATTACTCATGAACTTGATGTTACTGACAAATTATCAGCAACACACCTACTTGATTGACTTAATTTTACAACTCTGGATGTATATTTGTGAAGTTGAATCTGTGCTGATACATATGTTCTCCTTTACACAATGCTCCTTTTAATCAGTGACATCCATTTGAAATTCAGCAATCCAAGGTCAAAGGGACTATATTTCTATTAAATCAAGTGGACTGAGTTGGCATCTATGAAAATCAAGTCTAAAATCTTGACCTACTTGCTAGAGGGATAACCCAATGGACTAACAAAGACTGGAAACATTAGTCTGGAAAAGGATATAGGAAAGGAGATGATCTCTGTCTTCAGATATCTGAAAATCTATTATATGAAAGATGGATGGGTGTTCCTTAGGACAGAAGAAGAAACCCTGGTTGAAGAGTACAGAAAAGCAGATTTTAACAATTACAACTGCCTGAAAATGCATTTGTCTATGTTGGATGGCAAAGAACTTGCAACCAGGAAGTAGATGATCATTTGTCAAAGGAGGCCTTGGAAGATTCAAGCCTTAAGGTATATTTGGGATAGAAGGTCTCAAAAGTTCCTTATAATTCTGAGTCTAAAAACCAAAGATTCAAAGAATTTCAGAATATGAAAGAGCATTAAGGTCCATCTAATCTAGCCTTTCCTAAAAAAGAATTCCCTCCATAAAAGGACTAACAACTGGCCATACAGTGTTGGAGGAGTGTTCAAGGAGAACTAGCACCTCTGGTGTGAAGGCTTACTAAGCTCTTTTTGGTAGCTCCCATCCATCTTTGGTGTCCACCTTTCACCTAACTCTCACTTGTATCTTCAATAAGCTGTCGCATGTGCAGTGGCCACATCCTGACCAAACCATCTTGGCAGATGGGCTAAGCCAGTTTAAAAATAATTGATAGGTCTCCTAACCCATTAGTGAGTTAGGAGGATGTCTACTCTAAGTATGTGAAGAATTCCCTCAACAGGATGAGTAGATGAGAACAGTCTGTTCCAGTGGCCATGAAAACAATTGAAGCAGGTACTATGGAGATTGGTGAGAAATCAAAGACACCAAGGTTACCCATTGCATCCTGGACTACTAACGGCCATCTTGACTTTTTTCCTACTACAGGACTTCAGTGACTCTGGAAGAGAAAATGAATCTGATGACTTTATGCAACTCTGTCACATAAAAATCCAATTCACATGCAAGTCAATTTATTAGCCTATGATGTCACTGGTCCTCTTTGAAAATGAAGAATGAGCAATAGCAACAGCAGTCTTTGAACACTTTTGCTGAGGGGGAACCATTACCTTTGGAGTTAATCTGATCATTAGGAAGTTGTTTATATCAAGCCTAAATCTGCTTCCTTGTGACTTCCATCCATTGCTTCTACTTCTGCTTTCTGGGAACAAGCAGAACCAAATTAATCCCTCTTCTATGAAGTGGCCTGTCAAATATTTGAAGATACTGCAGCTAAGCTCTGTCCCAGTTCTGTGGTTGACTTTTAGACATTAAAACCATGGCTCATTATGGAATATCACATGTAACAGAGAATCTGGGTACATACCAGTAGATAGTTTTATCCCCTTTATTAAATCAGAGGATATGTGCTAATTCCATCTAAGAGCAAAGAGGAAGAATTAATTAACACCTGGTTTCTAACCCATCAGCAAATTAACAAATTTGCAGCTTGTCTTCTATAAATCTTGCTTTATAATACAAGAAGTTTTCATTAATAAATATTCCACAAATTGGAAAGTTTTAATACAGATAATTCTAACAAAGATCAGAATGGAGAAAAATCAATTTGTGCTTTCCTTTGTAAAAGGTTTTTTGGGCAGTAGGTTGAGAAAATGAATAACATAAATAAGATTGCATGGGTCATAGGTAAAGTATATGAATTATGAGAACTAATTGTTCTCCCTTAAATCACATATCTGAGATGATAAATATAAATGATCATTAATGCTATTTTATTTATTTTTTATTTTTTTTAATTTTTTTATTTTTTTTCATTAATGCTATTTTAACATAACTGTTATCCAATAAATAAACAAGTAGACATCTTGCCAGAGTTGCTGACTGATGTCTATCATGATTTTCTTGCTATAAATTTAACATCCAAAATTAAAACCAGAAAAAAAACAAAGGAAATTGCAGCTAAATGGAAAGATAGGTCAAAGTTATTCCTTGGAGAAGACAAACTGGGAGTTAGAAAAGTCAGTTCTATTGTATCCAAAGGCAATAAAAAATAAACTCTCATAGGATATCCATACTAATGCTAAATATTTGCAAAGAGGCCACCATAAAAATAATTTTACTTTTCAGATCCTTTACTTTATAATAATACTGACTTCTGGGGAGGTAAAGATTGACAAACTCTACTTAGACCTCAATAAAGCTTTTTAAATTAAATCAACATGCACTCTTATGTTCAGTGACTTTAATGTAAAGGTGATAATGAAAAGTCTGGAAAAATATGATTCAAGAAAAAAGAATAAAAGAGGCCAGAGATATCTGAACCACTCATCATTTTATATTATGAAGAATTCCTTGAGAAGGAAAATGGAAATCACTGGATATGATAAGCACCAAGCAATATTGGAGAGCAAAATAATAAATTATTTCCTAACAGACTTGTAATTGATGTTGGTGTTAACCATACACTAAGAATCTGTATATAGTAAAACCACCAATTTATCAGTGCAAATATTAGGAAAAAAGAAAGAAGTAATAATAACAATGAGAAAAGGATCTAACAGAATGGAATTAATTTAATCCTAAAGTATTTAAGTAAGCATCAGGAAATAGACATCAGAAATAACACCTACATTAATTATCATGACTATATAAAAGTTTAACTGCTATATCTTGTTTCAGGGGAAAAAATGCCCAGAAAGCATCTTAGTCATCAAAAATATGCCGAGCACAAAGAAAAAGCTAGTTTTAAAATTAAAATCATTTGCAAAATCTTTCAAAGAGGGATCATGAATGATTATGAATATAGTACAGTATAGTCTCATAAAACAGAAAGAAGCAATGGAAGGTAAAAAGAATATAAATAAAACCTGGAAATGGATTCAAATAAGCAATCTTATCCCAAGGAAAACAAAATTAGAAGAAAAACAGAAACATCTATAATCTTTTTTCCAGCAGGTTTCTAAATATTTGAAGATAGTCATAAGGAAAAGGGAATCACTGTTCTTGAACTCTACCATCACAATCCCAGATGAATTTCTTGTAAAGTGGAAATGACAATGAAGAGAACAAAGTTGAGGAAATCAGCAGGATTGGGTCAAATGCAAATAGAGAAGGTCTACACTTAAGAAACATAACTGACAGAGTAAAAAGGGATTGTTATGCAAGAAGAGCATAAGCTTTAGGAAATAAATTCAGCTGATATTCACTGTAAAAGAAGCAACCAAGGAAGTGTTCACAACTAAAAACTGATATTCTTACTTTCCACCTAGACAAAATGTTTATGTCACCTTTATATAACCAAGGGAATAGTCAAAGAAAGTATTTTTACCTTCAAGGGGGATCAATCAAGTTTTCTTTGTTTTTGTCTATCTTTTTTTTTTTTTTTTTTTGGAGGGAAGAGAGGCCAAGGCAATTGGGGTTAATTAACTTGCACAGAGTCACATAACTACTAAATGTCTGAGGTGGGATTGATTTCAGGGCCAGAGCTCTATTCATTAAGTCATCTAGCTGCTCCCATTCAACCAGGTTCTTACATGTAATATCTAAAGATGTACCATGTCTTTCTCATTGTGCAACTGACTGAAAGATATGGAGCACATAAGATTGCATTATACCCAGTGTTTGTCAGTTATTAAATAGGCTTTGACTAGTAAAGCAAAAATTGGTCTTAAAGATACAAATTGTCTCTCATCCTTACATAAGTATCATACAAGATTCTTAAAAAGATGTAACAATAGAAATCATTTTGTTCAATGACCATAAATATCAGTTAAAGTATACAATACAATAGGGAGAGATATACCTTTATCAAAAGTATTCACTATAGTTATGAAGAAGATCCAGAAGAATCCCAATTGATGAAGGTTTTTTTTTTCCTGTGGGTGCTGAAATATTCTAAATCCTCTTATTTCCAGATAACATTTACTATTTGTATCAAGCCCTGGAAAAAAGGCACAAACACATGTTCCATGAGCTGCATGTGTGTGACAATACTCTGGAATAAAGACCAAACTAGATTAAAATATAACTGGGAAATATTTAAAAAAAATAAATAAATACATGGTTAAACATAGATAATGTTAATGTATTGTTTTCTAGGTCAATGTAAGGGATATTTATGTGAGGTTTCATGGACCCCATTTCTATTTGAGTTTGATATCATTGTAATAGAATAGTGCTAATCCTCCTGATGGAAATTTGAAGCCACTCTAAAGAGTTTAACCTCACCATCCACACAGGAAAGATTAAGTGGATGAATTCTATTACCCAGATTATGATAAGCATTTAGATGAAAAACCTATAGTTCGTCCATCAGTACATATCTGAGGTGGGCAGCTAGATGACTCAGTGGAGAGAGCCCTGAGCCTAGAGTCATAAAGACTTGAGTTCAAATCTGGCTTCAAATACCTTTAGCTGTGTGACCCTTAGTCTTTGTTTGCCTTAATCCATTGAAAAAGGAAATAAATCAATACAATATCTTTACTAAGAAAACCCAATGGGTGACTCTCTTCAACAATGAGATGATTCAGACCAGTTCCAATGACCTTGTGATGAAGACAGCCAGCTACACCCAGAGAGAGGACTATGGAAATTGAGTGTGGTTCACAACATACCATTTTCACTCTTTGTGTTGTTGTTTGCTTGCATTTGTTTACCTTCTCATTTTTTTTCAGATTTGATTTGATTTTTCTTGGGCAGCAAGATAACTGTATAAATACAATTGTATAAATTTCTTACCTAGCTGCATTTCTTTGGACTTTTTCCATCATGTCCCCACTCCAGTATTTTCCTTCTGCCCCTCCTTTTCAGCTTTAGTTTATATGTTACCTTCCCCCATTATAATAGAAGATCCTTCAGAGAAGAGGTTTTTTTTTTAATTTTCTTTGTATAAGCAGTTTTTAGGACAGGGTCTGCCTGGTATATAGTAGGTACTTAATAAATGTGTATTGAATGACTTATGTTAAAGTCATTTAACCTATTGGCCCTCCAATTAGTTCTCTTGAAAGTAAAAATTGCAAAAAAAAAAAAATTGCCAGTCAACATTTAGCAATTTCCTTGTCAGGAATTATCTATTTCCATAAAATCACAGGTCTGGTCAAAAAAAGAAAAAGAATAAGTTCATTAGAGTAAGCTCTCAAGAAACACATCAGTTTGACCAAGACCATTATTTATTTCACTAAAATAATGATCACACTCCTAAAAGCAGCATTAAATTAGATTGGTGTAAGTAGGAGAGAATGAAATTTGAAATCATAAGCCATTCCCTCTGTCCTTTGCTCCTGAATTTGGTAAATGGGCCAGAATTGCTACCTTTACTCAATGGCAGGTAGTCCTATCACTGGTAGTCCTGGAGAAAGTACGTTATTTCAAATGGAGTGCAATGTCAGGTAAGTAGCAGAAGAAAAGTTAGTTCTTTCACTGACCCAGAAGAGACACAGAAGCTACTGCTCTTTAATAGCAAAAAGGAAATTAGATATTCTAAAGGAAGTTCAGTACTGACTTTGGACAGCAGTTTTTAAGAAATAGCTTTGAACTATACCAACTGTCAGATTCCTGCTTCCACTAGGGATGAAGCTGACACATCCTAGTGATTGGGGTGATTAACAGTGCCCAAGGGAGATCATTTTCCTGGGTGGAAGAGCACTGTGCTTCAAATTATGATCGGAGAGGGCAGACAGTATACTGTGCCAGCTCAAGCCAGAGTTCACTGGGGAAGCAAGTTCAGAGAGCACAGCAGGAGATGTGAAGAAGGTTGTTGCAGCAGTCTGAAGCCAGAGGAAGGTCAACATGAAGTAGGTCAATATGAAGGAAACAATGCTAGACACTGGCAAGATGATGATTTGTTTCAAGACTGACTCTGGCTAAGACAGTATTTTTCCAAGGCAACAATAGGCTAGCCATACTCTCACCTCCTGTCTTTTTGCTGGTCCTGAACACCTGTCCTTAAGCACAGATCATATTAGGTCATGTCTTTTGTGTCTCCTTTTCAATTTCTCTTAATGCCTAAGCAAGAGTTGTCCTAATAGAAATAATAATAAAGAAAAATAACAAAAGAGTTTGTGTATGGTTGAATTATTTCTTAGAATGTTTTCTTCTTTTTCTTCTTTTATTACCTTATTAGGAAGAAAACAGAATGAGTATAAACTTAGAGAAAATCAAGAATATGTTTTCCTATTCTTTAAAGAATCCAAAGCCCTTGGGAAATGGCAAAAAGCATCAGTGATTACATCTCACAATTTCTTTAGCAAAACAAACAAGTTCAAACCTAACAAATACACATGTAGCTGTCAGCAGCCTTAATCACCCAGGTTTTAAATAGCTGTCACTCTCAACTCTTCTGCCCCTCCCACCCTCATTCTATTGCCAAGACTTGTCAATTCTGCCTTCCCAGCATCATTCACATGTATCCTCTCTACTAAGAGACACCAGCTTCCACTCTGAGACCTTGTTTTTCAATTGGTGGATGTCTCCATAGTTGGCCCAAACTAGACCCACCATATTGATATTTTCACCTATGTACTTTTTCTCTAAGGTCCATCCTGTTTTCTCCTACTTCCAAATAGTCCCAAATCAATAATACTATGCCTGGACATATTACTCAATTAATTGCCTTATGGCTCCATGCATAATCTAAAATACCTCCTCATCGGTCACCATCTTTTTTATATTTTTTTCCCTGATTAGGGTCTAGGCTCAGAAATGGGGCAGATAGTTGGCATTGTAGGTAGAGCACTGGATCTAAAGTCAGAAAAATCTGGTCCTAGACATTTACTAGCTCTGTGACTGTGGTCAACCGCTTAACCCCAATTGCCTCCCCAAAAATGTAAGCTCCTTGAGGATAGTGACTACTTGATTTTTGAATTCCCTGTATATTTCCTTTTGTATCAACAGTGCTTGGCACATTGCAAATACTTCATACATGCTTTTCTCATTAATTTATCCATTGATCCTGTTATAATACTCTTCTTATTAATCGCTTGGCTTTTCCTCTTTCCTCTTTTCAATCCATCCACCTTATAACTACCAAATTTATAGTCTCAATGGCTCCCTACTACCTCTTAAAAGAAAATTCTATCATTTCACATTTAAAGTCCTTTACAATACAACTTCACCTAGCTTTCCATACATTTCACACTATTCTCCCAACATTATTTCACTTATAGATAAAGTATTATTAATCACTTACAATGTGTCAGATAATAAAGCCTCCACATTCAAGCCCAAATGGTCTACTTTTTGTCCTCTCTTCTGGAAGTTCCAATTCCTATCTAAGTATTTTTGCCTAGACTATTTCCCATACCTGGGATATTCTCCTGCCTCATATTTCTTTCTTAAAATATCTGCCTCCCTTTAAGATCCAACCAGTTGCTATCTCCCTCATGAAATATTTCCTAATCCTCTCACTTATTAGCACATTCCAAAAAAATTACTTTGTATTTATCTAAAGATACACTACATTCTTTCAATAGAATGTCTCCAAATATAGGAACTGTTTCATTGTCTGTATAACCTCAGAATCTAAAACTATCTTAATGTGTGCTTTGCATATAGTAGGGACTTAATAATTGCACCCTGAATTGAATTTAATGGCAATTTTACCCTAGAGCTAAAGGGTTCAAATTGAGGCTTGATGTCTTATTAGAGGTTTGATATGAAGGAAACGAAGTTGAAGATGATTTCAAGATGACTTCAGCATAAGTGACTGATTGAATGACAGTTCCATTAGAAATACTAAATTGAAACTTTAAATCAAGGTCAGGACATGAGATATACATTTGGGACTCATCTATGTGAATCAATCAATAGCCATTGATGAGGCATCTACTATATGTTAGACAATGTACTAAACACTGATTAGGGTGGTGATTGAAGGTCTAGATGTAGATTGACATCATAAAAGGAAAGAGTGTAATCAAATAAAAGAATAAAGTCAAGGATAAAAATTTCTGGCATACTTACACTAAGGGTGTGAATGAAAAAATGTCAGTAAAGGAGACAATAAAGTCCTTTTCTTCACCAAAAACTGAAGAAAGAAAGAAAAGATTGTGTTGTGATGAAAGATTCATGATGTCAAAAGAATAAGAGGAAGTACAGGATCCATGAGTTTTGTTTTCTCAGCAAAATATAATATAAAGACTTCTGCTGCATATTGGGGGCAGGGGAGAAAGGAAGGAGAAAGAGATAGAGGAAGTTTGAAAAGAGAAAAGAGGGTTTGGAATAGCTACTATAAAGATTAAAAGAGAGAAAGTTAAGCAGGGAAGAATAAGAGGATTGTTACATGTCAATGAAAGTGTACCTGAGGCTACATTAATAATAATAAAAGTTATAACTAGCATTTACATGTAACTTTAAGGTTTGCAAAGTTCTCTATAAATATTATCTAATTTGATCTTCATGACAGTCCTATGAAGTGACCACTATTATTATCTTTATCTTGCAGGTGAGGGAGCTAAGGCAGAAGCAGTCAAGTGACTTACCCAGGGTCATAGTAATTGAGACTGGATTCGAACATCAGTCTCTGCTTTCAATGGATAAAGTGTTCCATCTCCAAATTAGTGAATCCGGTTAGCATGGTTACAATACTTTGACATTAATAGAAAGTGACATCTGGTATTGGTAACTGATCCAGGCTTGGAATTTGGCAAAGCAAAACTAGTGATAGGACAAAAGGACAAAAAATTAGCTTATTGGAGCCAAGCAAAAGACTAATCTCTTCAATATGACAGACCTTCAAACCCTTAAAGACAGGCACCATTCCTCTGCCACAGATTTCTATTTAGGCTAACCATCTCGAATTCCTTAAGCTGATGCTTATATGACATGGTATTAAGGTCCTTCACCAAAAAAGTTGCCCTTCTCTTAATGTTTGCATCTAATCAATGATCTTCCTAAAATATGCAGCCTAGAACTGAACAGAACACTCAGGATATGATCCAACCCAAGGAAAGAACAATGATATTGTCAAATTTTCAATCTACAATGTCTATTAAGGCACCCTAATGTAGCATTTGCTTTGGGGGTTGCTATATCATACTGTCAACTCATATTAAACTTGCTGTTAAATAAAAAAAAAAGCATATCTTTTTCAAACTGCTGTCTAGCCACACTTCCTCCCATGGGTGTACTTGTCAAGTTGATTTTTACATTATATTTATCCCTATTAAATTTCATCTTGTTTTATTTGATCCAATATTTCATCCTGACAAGATTCATTTGGATACTGACTCATTTATTGCGTTAGCTATCTCTCTCAAATTTGTCATCGGCAAATTTGAAAAATATGTCTTCTATGCCTTTATCCAAGTCATTGATAATAATGCCAAACAGCACAAGGACAAACACAGATCTTTAGGGGACTCCAAATCCTTTGAAATTGACATGAACCCTTTAATGACAAAATTCCATGCTCCAAGAAAATAGCAACAAAAAGAGTTTAGACCTACCCTCCAGAAATGTACAGAGTCAAACCATCAATCTAAAGACAAAAAGTAGGCTGGAAGAATAAGCAAACACAAAAGAATCCCACCATAAGAAACTATTTTAGTGACAAGTGTGCTCAAAACACAAACCTAAAATAAGAGAATGATTTTGAAACATCTACAACCAAAGTCTCAAAGAAAAATTCAGCCTGGAGTACTTAGGGGAAATTTCATATCTCTAATGCTTGTATCAATAAAATAGAGAAAGAATAAAGTGATAAATTGGTCATGCAGCTAAAAAGCTAGAAAAAGAACAAATTTTAAATCCTCAATTAAATACCAAATTAAAAATCATGAAAATAAAAGGAAAGATCAAAATATTGAAAGAAACAATTGAACTAACTGAATTGATGGAACTAATCAATTGAACTGATAAAACTAAGAGGTAGTTTTATGGGGAAAACTCAATAAAACTTATAAATGTTTTTATTAATTTTGTTTTTAAAAAAGAAAAATTCAAAGTGCCAGTATAAAAAAATGAAAAAGATGAATTTACCACCAATAAAGAAGAAATTAAAGCAACCATTAAGAGCTATTTTGCCAAACTATGCCAACTTATCTGACATTCTAAGTGAAATGGAAAAATGTTACCCAGATTAACAGAAGAGGAGATGCAATACTTAAATGACTCCATTTTAGAAAATGAAATTGAATAAGCTATCAAGGAACTTCTAAAGAAAAATCCCCAAGGCCAGATGGATTCACAAATGAATTCTATCAAATATTTAAATAACATTATTTAACAATATAATAATAAATAGAAATATAATAAAATAACATTTTATAAAGCTATTGGGGGAAATAGGCAAAGAAAGAGAGCTACCAAATTCCTTTTATGACAAAAATATGGTGCTGATACCTAATTAATTAATTAATCCAGGAAGAGCAAAAACAGAGAGACAACATCATAGATCAATTTCCCTAATGAATATTGATGAAAATTTTTAAATAAAATATTAGCAAGGACATTATAGCAATTTATCACCAGAATAAGACACTATGACCAGGTGGGATTTATACTAGGAGTGCAGGGTTGGTTCAATATTAGGAAAACTATCAGCACAATTGTTCATATCAATAACAAAACCAACAAAACTCATGTGATTATCTTAATGAAGAAAAAAAGTTTTGAGAAAATACACCATTTATTTCTATTTAAAAAAACACTAGAGAACATAAGAATAAATTGAGTATTCTTTAATATCACCATTATCCAATATTGTACTAGAAATGTTAGCTTTTCCAATAAGGGAAGAAAAGCACGACTTAGGTACAAATTCAACTAGAATTCCTAGAAAAGATGAAACAAAGATATTCAAAAATGTTTTTACAAATGAAATGAGAATGTTAAAGGAAACATGGATAAGAAATGAAAGCTGCGAGAGAAGTGATTAGAAAGCAAATTAATGAGGTTGACATGTGGAGTACAAAATCTTGCTCAAGCAACATCTTGGAAAATAGAATGAATTAAATAGAAGCCATGAACTTCATAAGGAAAAAACAAAATTTTAAAACAAAGTCAAAAGACAGAAAAAATAAAAGAAAATATAAATAATCTCATGGCAAAAATAATTGACCTATAAAAAACAGATTAAGAAGAAAAAAATTAGGAATCACTGGACTGCCTAAAAATCTCAAAAGAAAGAAAGAATAAGCTTTAGGGGTTGCCCAAAGTCCAGATCTCTCAAAGACTGTAAGTAAAGTGAAAACAGAAATCATTTGTCACCAAGTGAAAGAAACCCTAAAATATCTCATGTAAATGTGTGTTTGTATGTATGTTATGTGTGTACATATATAACATGGCCAATACACAAATTGTTTTACTTAACTACACATTTGTAATAAATTTATTTTTATTTCCTCTTCAGTGGAGTATGGGAGGAAAAGGTAGATTTCTGGTAATTGAAAAAAGAAAAGGAAAGAGAAGAAAATTAAATTACTCTGGTTTGACATGTTCTTAATGAAGCCCTGATGACTTTTTGTGATCTCTCTTTCTTTTTTCAGGTGTTTCCTCACCATGTCCTTAATAATGCCTTCTAAAATTTCATCAGGAATAAAAGTCAAGCTCATTAGACCATAATTTGTAGATCCAATTATCTTTTCTTTTTTGTAAATGTGGACATTTGTCCTTCTCTAGTCATTAGAAGTGGTTTTCCTCATCTGGCTAGCTTAGATTAATTCCAAGTTTTCCTCTTTTTGCCCCCAAATAAAACTCCTTTGAAGGCCTCCTCATTATCCAAAGAAGACAAATAACAAGATGTGATTTCCAGGACTGACAATCAAATGTGCAAGTCTTAAGGGAAACTCACTCAATATATGGGCCATCTGTAAAATGAGTTTGGTCTAAATCAAAGGTTCTTAAACTGTGTGGTATGATTCCATGCAGGGTCACATAATTGAATGTGGGGAGGGTCATCAAATTATAATTTAATATCAGTAAATGGTTGATTTGTATATCTATTTTATATGCCTACATAGTTGGGTTCACATTAAAATGTCTCACATGAAAAGGGGTCACAAACTGGAAAAAAAAATGTAAGAATGACCTCCAAAGTCCCTTTTAGCACCAAAGTTTGAAGAATCTATAAATAAATCAGGACTAAAAGCTAAAGTCAAAAAGAAGTAATAAATGCCTTTTTAGACACTGCCATTGTGTGATCACTTAAATAAGTTAATTCTGGACATTAAAAAAAGACTTCATGGTAATTTTTAATGCTTAGAATAGTTCCACACAAAGTAATTAATTTTTTTACTTTTACTACATGCATTTGTTTGCTGAGTATGATTAGGGTTCTAAGCTTTGTCAGTGTTTCATCCCATGTTCCACCTTATCAATAAGATCACAGTCAAATTATAAAAGAACCCAAGTCATTCTCATGTCCAGTTCACAAACACTGCATAGTCAGTCCCCAAATCTGCACCTCCTGGTCATTTTTTAAAGAACCCAAATAGATGAGAAGCATTACCAACATATCCTCTTGACCTAGGTTTCTAGGCGTCTAGGATTAATATTAGTACAAGAAAGCCATATCAATGACCTATGGTTCTGCCATCTAGAAGGATCAAAATTCACTAGTCTATTTGGTTTAGAGTCTAGGTTGGGCTCATTCACAGAACAAGAGCATGACACTGTCTCATTAGAACTCCTCTTGAAAATATCTGGGACTCTAGAAGATTTGAAAGGGTTGGAGCCAAAAGATACAAATTTTCCATCAATCCAATGATTGAGCTGATTAGCTAAAGTGATCTAATTGTGAGCATTTGGCTCCAGATAATACTGAAATGTGCCTAATGGGCATAGCACTGAAGAGGAACCTGGAAAAAAAAATAGAAATAGGAAGAAGGTTGCTTTACAAGTTATCTAGGGATCTTAACTGATATTCCAGCTTGACAGAGTTGAAAGGACACTGAATTTGGTGTCAGGGGTCTTGCATTCAAATTTCTACTTTGCTTCTTACTTGAGCAACTCATATAATCTCTCCTAGTTCTTCTTCTTCCCTTTTCCACTTTTCCCTCCTTCTTCCTTCTTCCTTTTTTTCTTCCCTTTTTACTTTTCTTTCTTTTCCTATTTCAAGTAGTTTGAGATCAAGCCTTATATAAAATAAAATAAAATAAAACATATCTAGACTCAAGGCATTGCCAAAGTGGAATGAATAAAATTTTGGACTTGGAGTCACAAAAAATCACAGGTTCAAATCCTGTTTCTGACACTTCCTAATTATATGATCCTATGTAAGTCATTTAACATCTCTGAGTCTGTAAAGACGATGCTGAACTAAATAAGCTTCTTTCAGTTCATAATTCTTTCCCCCTCTCCTATTTTCCTAGCATGCTTCTTTGCTTCTTCATGCATAAAATGAGGGAGTTTGACTACATGACCTCTAATAGCCCCTCTAGTTCAAAGTCTAAGATTTTAAATGATATTCTGTGCAAGATGATGAGCCCAGATCTTTACTGATGGTATCTAACTAGAGTACATATTCAGAAATTTTGGGAAAAAATATCCAAGCTTGGGTTATAACAATATATGCTCCTTTATTCTATTTTCCAATTTAAAAAGCTTACATTTTTACACAGAACTTCAGCCACCAATTCTCTAGCCTTCTTCCCTCTTCCTCCTGCCAGCCCTGAAACCCTGGGCTCAGATTGGCAAACTTTGATCCTATATTGCCTAGTCTCAGTTGCACCATATCACTTTTCAGGCACCTCCAATTCTACTCTCATAACTGTGACAGTGTTCCACCAATCCCACGCCTACCCCTGCTTACTTACTCTAGTTTTTCTATATCTATAGACTCTCCCTATTAGAATGTAAGTTCCTTGGAGGCACAGAATCTCTTGGTCTCTTATATTCATATTCCCAGAACTTAACACAGTGCCAAACATATAGTAAGCACTTGGTAAATGCTCTTTAATTCATTTATTGTTTGCAAAGACTTTCCATCAACTTCCTTCAGGAAGCCTTCCCTGATTCTTCTAGTCATGTGATTTTCCTCCATGAAATTTTCTTAGAGTATTTGGTAGAGTACTTTCCTTTGTCCTGGTCTTATTTGTATTGGGTAGCTAATATTTGTAATTTGTAATTTGTTGAAACCCATTTGGCTTTCACAACAGCCCTCTCAAATAGATAGTGACATTTTTGTTGTTACTAGCTTACAAGTAGACAATCTAGAGCTCATATAAGCCACTTGACTTAACCAAAGCACATAGATATTAAATGACAAAACCAACATTTGAATCCAAATCTTGTGCTTCTAAGTTAAGTCTTATTTCCATTGTGAGTTGAACATTCACAACATCTCCTGAACACACCATTTCTTCCCCAGCACCCTGACACTGGCTCTCATTACTTCATGTTTGGATAATAGCAATAATAAATTGACTTGTCTTTCCACTTCCTCTCTTTTCATTCCAGTCTGTCCTCCATTCTTCTAGCACTTTTTAAAGTATTGGATTGATCATGTCAGCCCCCACTCAAAAAATTTCTTTCAGTATTTAAAGCTTTTCCTAGACTGTCCTCCTTTTTACCTTTCCAATTTTTCTACCCCTTACTGCCTTCCACAACCAGTGATACTTGAATTCCTGCTATTTCTCTCACAAGATTCCATTTCCCAGATACCTGTGCATTTCTACTGAGTATCCCTCATACCTAAAATTATTTCTTTCCTCACCTCTGCCTCCTAGATTCTTTGGTATGTTTCAAATCAACTAAAATCCTACTTTTTGCAAAATCTCTATTTTCCTTCTCTTTATTGATTACCTCCAACTTATCCTATGTATCTTCTTTGTACATGTATGTTTATATATTATCTCCTCAATTACATTATAAGTTTCTTAAGGGAAGGGACCATTTAGCTTTTCTTTGCATCCCCAGTGCTTAGCACATAGCACTTGAAATGAGTGTTGATTTGACTTCCATTGTACCATGTTGCCTCTCACTGACTTGAAGTCCTAATCCTTGTAGAACATAGGAGAACACCAATGTCTTGATTCACACCTCTAATATAGTGAAATCCTCTTGTGTACTACTCTAGAAGTCAAACATCTAAACTTTCCATCACACTTGAGACTACCTGCAAAATTAATTGTGAAGACCAAGTCAAAGTCAGTTCATTTAAGTCACAGTGAAATTCAACCTCTTGTAATATTTCTGCCATTCACCCGGAAGGCTTAGACCAAGTTTTAATGTCATGAAGCAAATGGCCAAGAAATGTGAAACCTACAATTTGGTTTACGTACTCTCCTCCAGTTTGCCTTAATTGCCAAATTGAAGTCATCATTTGGTTTCATCCTCTTATCAGTTTGATACTGATCGATTCAACCATCTTTAATTTTTTCACTTATTCAAGTTAGTTAAGATGGCTGAATTGATTCAGTTGCTTTTACTTTGTGTATTTGTTTTTGAATATGTACTAATGGATTAGGATTCTAAGACTTGTCAGTCTTTCATTCCATGCTCTACCTGCTAGTCCTGATCTCCTACTGGTTCCCTTAGTACATTTTCTACTATCCTCCATTATTCTGGTCCATGATCTAGTGGCATTATATCGATAATAATGGCATTAATTTCTCATCCACCTTATCCATAGTCCACTAGAATGTGAAGTCTTTGAAAGCAGGGACTGTTTTTTGCCCTTCTTTTTATCCACAAAAATTAGTGCAGTTCCTGGCACATAGTAGGTATATAATGCTTAATGACTGACTGATTGACTACCTTCCAGTTGCTGATAATAATTTGTCTCCTCCTCCATGTTTTCCAAACTAGCTCTCGCCAATTAAATCCTAATACCACCTTGCCTCCAAGGTAGATAGTTCCTCACAATTAAATGAGTTGGCTCTGTCTTTCTTGTATCTTTCTTTCTTAATTATCTATAAACTCTGCAAAAGTTAAAATTCTGTCAATTCTTTATCCTATGACACAAGTCATTGGGATTTCGATTATGTTGATCATTGAGCTAGAGTTTTCTGGTCCCCTTTCCTTCTTCTCCAACTTTTTTCATGTCCCTCATGTTACCTGTGGGTTTGGTAAAAGGGAAGGAAAGCAGGGATGTTGAATAGGCTTTATGTGTAAAGGCTGTGTCTCTCAGAAGGATCCTTGTTTTTAAGTATGGCAGAGATTGGAAGTAAACCTCTGGGAAAGGTCTCCAGAGGAGGTTAGAGTTGGTCATACACAGGCCCTTGTATGGTTCCTATGGTTACCAGAAAGCTTGGTGATCTGGCTACTATTAGAACAATATATTTCTTACTGCAAAGCACAAAGAGAGAAATTTGCAGAAGCTCCAACCTATTTCACCCCAAGAACATAGGATGGGAGGAATTAGACCACTTCAAAACCACCTGTGACACTGCTGTCATCGAGCTACAAGTCAGCACATTCATATTGGAAAACAAGCATGTGGAAAGACAATTTACAAATATTCATTTGGATGGCAATGAAATTAGACACCTAAGTAGGAGGCAGTTTCCAAGGGCTTCTTGGGTTTGTTTGGGGAGAATGGGAATGATTTCATTTCAGCCTATTTCTCCTATCTTATCTAACCATTATCCTAATATTCTTGACAGCCAAGAATCTAGATGAATATAGTGAAGTTAATGGAAAGCATACTGTACAGAACTCCATACGAACTGTTCTCTTTACTTCCCCAAAGAGTCAATGTGATGTTTTAGACAGAATATTGAACCTGAAAGATATGGGTAATTATTTTATCTTATAAGCCTCAGTCCTCTCATTTATAAAGCAGGGTAAATAATACTTGGCTTATAGAGTTGTGACCCTAAATTGGACAATGAATAGAAAACACATTGCAAACCTTCAATATCCTTCAATATTCTTCTTCAATCATCATTCAGATGTCAGTTGTTATTGTTGTTATATTATTATCTAATATTAAAGTTATGGTTTTTGTATTCCATGACTTTTGGGATCATTATCACTGTGAATCATAGGTATCCCAGAAAAATTAGTGCAGTTTTAAGCTAAAGTTAGGGAAACACCACATAGTTGTTCCTGTTACAGGAATACAACTAGAATAATACACTGTTTACCAAGAATCATAGGTTAGTAAACCATTACATATAAGAGAATTTTCTCGATTGCTGAATTTTATCCATTTAAGAGACAAACTGCTTTTTTTAATTTTAATATTTTGTAATAGAAATAATTCTTAAATTGCTCACACATTTTCCTGCCAGAAGACATTGAACATATTTTAAACTTTCTAAAATGAGAAGGTCAGCATTATTAACTATGCCCTTGGAGACGGTTGATATGTATAAAAACTGTTTGTCCCTGCACTAAACAATCCCAACGGCTGTGCTTTTCTGAATTCTTATTTCTAGTTTTTATATTTCTTCTGTATCTTCCTTCAGTGTTAATTTATCAGCTATCACTTCCCACTGCTAGCACAATGACTGTTTCTAGCAGCCTCTTTTTCTCCCCTTCTAATTTCCTGTTTTTTATCTGCTCTGGGCTGGGGGATTAGTTAATCAAACTTATTAGAACTTTGCATAAAATAAATATAAATATGATCTGAAGATCTGGGGAGGCTTTCCAATTACAAAAGTTAATGTACTTTAGTGACCAAAATGTGTAATCTCTCTTTTGGCTATTTTTTTTTTTTTTTGCTTACTTCCTAGTTCTTGGTCGTGCTACTCAACATTAGTTAAGGTTTCTGATTGTCATCTCTGAATACTCTGGATTACTATTTGCATGTTGATCTTGAAATTAAACACAGACTTACAAAAAGTACAAATGATAAATGTTTGTAATCGAAGGAGTGAGAAACAGAAAAAATATTAAGAAACATTTTATTTTTCCTAGATAAGACAATGTTTGTCCAGCTATTTGTGAGAGAGAGAGAGAGAGAGAGAGAGAGAGAGAGAGAGAGAGAGAGAGAAAGAGACAAAGAAGGAGATAGAAAAAGAAAGAAGGAAGGAGAGAAAAGGTGGAGAGAAGAAGGGAAAGAAAAAGGTATGGCTGGAAAAGAGGCCTCATCATCAGCCTTACTTCTTTTTTATAATCTCCAGAAATGAAAAGTGATCTTTCCTAGCTGAGAATCAGGTAAGCCATTGTGGATCCACTCTAAGCTAAATGTTTCTATAAGAAAATTTTGACTCCATTATCACTGATGATGCATTCATAATGTCCAATGCCCTTCCTGCCACTTTACTTCCTGCCACGTGTACTTACTTTCCCCAAATGCTTTATCAATTTGTGGAACGTTCCCTTCATCCTCATCCTTTCTCATTCCTACCATACAAATCAGTGTATCAAGGATCTTGGTTTCATTGGTGTACGAACTACTGCCCTAAATTCAGAAGGCAACTCAGATGGCAAATATGTACTGGAGAATTGTCTGAAATTCTACAGAACTAAGTGACTTTCCTTTGGTCACACTTCTAATCGAAGTGGCATTTGAATCCAAATCATCCTGATTCTAAGAATCACAATCTATTCATTGTGCCAAGTTTTCTTCCCTCTTAACATATGTGTGTACACATGTGTGTACCCATCAAAATATATTATCCCTGGGGTCTATTCCTTTGAAGACTTTCTAGTTAATACTTACTGACTAGCTAATTTTTATACTTTTGCCTGCCTACAAGGCCATTGCTGTGGATACTTCTTACAACAGGATAGATCACAATCTGTCTACATCTTCTCTATGTAATTCTCTTCTGTATCTTTCTATCAATCTACATAGTCTGTGTACATAATAGTAAACTTTTCCCTGGATCTTTTATTATTTAATGGCTATTTCATGCAACATGATGGCTGTCCATCTAGTTACGCCTCATTCTTAACACATGAGTTTCCCAATTCCTTTTTTGGTCATCCAAATTGTCATCTACATCTCTTTCTGTGTAATTTTCTTCCATGTTCTTTTATCAATCAACATAGAGAATCTAAAAAATACTAGTGGCTTTCCACGAATCTTTTATTATTGAGTGCATATCTCATGCAATATGGTGGCTTTCCAACTAGTTATTTCTTGTTCTTATTATATTAGTTCTCAACTTTTTTCTGGTCATCTATAGCTTTGGTATTATATTATTACATTATATTATATTTCTTGAGTGCAAGTCATCCCTACTGATATACTGATTGGTCACTAATTTAACTCACTGGTTAGCATTGCAGAGCTGAACTTAATCAACACAACAACAGGACAAACTAGAAAACCCCACCACAATTATGGAATCTCTCTTCCACTTGAATATCACTTATTTCCATGGCACTGGAGAATAACTTTGGTAAGTATACATCTTACTATTTTATTTCTCTTAATTGACTCATTCAATGAACATTTACTAAGCATGTGTAAGAAACAATACTAGGCCATAGGGTTTTGGGTTTTTTTTTAAGATTTAAAATGATCCTGTCCCCTAAAAAGATTACATTCTTACATCTTACTTTATATTGGAAATCAGAGAATGAATAAACAAAATAGTCTTTGCTGTTACATCCATCAAGGGATCTTGTATGATTTCGAGCAATATGTGGTAGATACTCTCATTGATGAGAATCTTTAAGGTCATAAGTTGTTCTAAGGAGTCTAATGCTTTTTATAATAAAACAAAAAGACATTCATTTTTGGTAGGATGGGGAGTTATAATATTATGTGATGTCTTTGTCATGCTTTTGTAATTTTCCTCTTCAAAAATCAATCCCTGATGGCCTTTACAGGACTATTATCTCCAGGAAGGATTCCCTCTCTCAATATATGTTTGGTCTGTTTCAGCTTCTCTTCCTGATTTCATTTCTTTCACTGCCATTTCCAATTCTTTACATGATATATCATGGGATCATAGATAAAGAGCTGGAAAAGG
Source organism: Sarcophilus harrisii (assembly GCF_902635505.1). NCBI lineage: Eukaryota > Metazoa > Chordata > Mammalia > Dasyuromorphia > Dasyuridae > Sarcophilus > Sarcophilus harrisii. Next base: position 53,189,701 of record NC_045429.1, read on the forward strand.
CCTCAGAGGTAATCTCATCTAACCTCCACCCTTTACCAAAGAGAAAAATAAATAAAAAGAGAGTTAAGTTTACCAAGGTCACAGAAATAGTGAGTAATGTGGACTATTTGTGTCCAACCTGTGGTAAAGCCTTCCAAGCTTCTATTGACCTGATCAGCCAGTCAGACATACAGTATGTTGACCCCAAAATAGGGATGTTATTTTGCTCCTTTTCAAGAACAAAAGACAAAAACCAAGGGTAAATAATAAAACCAAAATTCTAATCAGGTCCTCCTACTTCAAATTCAACATGATTTCCCCTGAATTGTAATTAATGCTTCTGGTACAAAGATAGGCCCAAATGCAATAATTCTACCATCATTAATAATGATCATTATTTCACTGTAGAAATTAATGCATAGATGAATAGAAGGATGTAGAAAAGCATTTATTAATTGTTTACTATATGCTAATCTCTGGGGATACAAATAGAAAAGCAAAACAGCCCCTGCTTTCAAGGAACTCCCATTTTTATGTGGCACAGAATAATTATAAGAGATTTCAGGTGCAAGTTGGATGGATTAGTCCATGATCTTTAGGATATAACAGCAACAAATCAGAAGGTATCAAATCTTCTCCTGTCACAGGCATTTCTGATATTGAACCCATTTGACAGGCCAAGGACTTGGGATGAGAACTTTATTTTTCTGGTTTTCAGTAATTGTTGCTACTTAAAGAAGAAAAGCTGTAATACTCACATAAGAAGCTGCCAAGACATAATTCCACGGGAAATGATGGCTGTGGAAGCTGAGCTGAAAGAATAATTTCTAATCTTTTTTGATGGTATTACCATTCCAGGAGCTCTTAGGCTTAAATGCCCATTAATAGTATTCAATTCATAGTTTGGTGTTCATGGTGATGAGGGAGGCTGACCCTTTCCCCACAGAGACAAGGAAGGCAAAAGGGTCTTAGCTGGGAATAAGACCAGTAGTGGGGAGAGGAAGAAGGTGGAAATTGAGGTGATAGAGTGATGTTCCTGCATTCAAGATCCTGCTCTATCTCTATCAGTCTAAGATATAGTTGTGGTCAAGGCCAAGATGGTGATATAAAATGCCCACCATGTGCTACTGTATTTCTCCGTCAGGATATTTTGCTGCTTCAGTTAAAATATTTGTTCCATTTCTTATCTATTTTTGTCCTTTTTCCAGTTTCCTCTAGAAATGTTCTTAGAATGATTTTGGCTTAGATGGTTTTCATATCACGCTTACTACACATTTATTTTCTCTTCCACAATTTTTCTGATATTTTGGAGGGTAATACATTTCTAATCGTTCATCCTCCTCCTCCATGATCTTTTGAAATTAGTCCATATTCACTTACTTCCCAAGGTTACTATGAGGATCAAATGAGGTAATAATTATAAAGTTCTTAGCACAGTCCCTTGCACATAGTAAGTACTGTATTAGTTTTATTTCTTATTATTAAACTAATATTGCTCTTTGCTGCCATAGCTTGTCACTTGAAAAGGAGAGTAATTTTTTGGCTAATATAGTTTTGGATGCTTTTAATATCCTCCAAGTTGTGATAATTATAGATTTATTAAACTCTAAAAAAAATGAAAATAATCATATTCAATACCTTTACTTTGCTTTTATATAATACTTTGAACAATGAGCTGATCTCATTATTCTGGGTGGTACCATGAAAAAATGTTCATACTCTACTTAGGTGGAGCCATATAAGACAAACTAGAAATTAGGGGAAGAAAACCTTTCATGGTACATGAATATGTGTGCATGATACTAATGTGAATATTATGTACATATATGTTTATGAGTGTATGTATGTGTAGCTCCTTGTGTGTATATATTTGTAAATATCAAGGAGAGAGAGAGAGAGAGAGAGAGAGAGAGAGAGAGAGAGAGAGAGAGAGATGATCACGTTGTCCTATGATTCTCTGACCTGTTTTCTACTAGAAGGTATATAGCCTATTAAAAAATGATCTTTTTTTTTTTTTTTTTTTTTTTGCTGAAGCAATTGGGGTTATGTGACTTGCCCCAGGGTCCCACAGCCAGGAAGTGTTAAGTGAATGAGACCAGATTTGAACTCAGGTCCTCTATTCACTACACCAACTAGTTTCCCCTAAAAAATGATCATTTTGATCCGCAGGATGATTGGACTGACTTACATGAACTGATGTTAAGTGAAATGAGCAGAACCAGAAGATCATTATACATGATTATACAGCAAGATTATATGATGATCAATTCTGATAGACATGGCACTTTTCAACAATGAGATGATTCAGGTCAGTTACAATGATCTTGTGATGAAGAAAGCCATCTGGACCCAAAGAGAGGACTGTGGGAAATGAGTGTGGATCACAACATAGTATTTCCATTCTTTCTCGTTTCTTTGCATTTTGTTTTCTTTCTCATATTTTTTTATCTTTTTTGATCTGATTTTTCTTTTGTAGCATGATAGTTATGGAAATATGTATAAAATTATTACATATGATAGGAAGGAAAAATTTATAAGGATGAATGTTGGAAATTATTCATATATATTTTGAAAATAAAAAAAACTTTTTGAAAAAATGATCATTTTGTCCTAACAGCATGTAACATTCTTTTTAATTTTCACTTCTCTAAAAATCAGAGAACTAAAAATAAAATAAAATAAAACAAACAAATAAATAATTGGAGAGATAAATATGAAGCAGATAGTCAGGAATTATTAAGATCCAAATCAGGAAATCTGGGTTTGAGTTCTGCTTTGAACCCTTACTAACTATATAATTATGGACAAATCATCTATCTTCTCAGTTTCTTCCTATATAAAATGGGACTAAAAATAACACATAGAGTTCTTTTGTCCTAGAGCTTAGAGAGACTCAAATAAGACATTGGATTAGAAAGCACTTTGCAAAACAATTTCAATAGCGCCAATCTTAAGTTAACTTCTTTCTTATATAGTCTATTTCTAATAAAGATGCTAAAAACTTCAACCTTAAGTCTTGCTTATCTTGTCAACCAGGAATAACTGGATGTTCTCAGGTTCACAGTTCTATTTCTCAATTTTTTGTTGGCTGTTGTTTCTTATTTTTAGCAGTAAACATTTTCCTTTCTCTCTTGGCATTTGTCTGTTGTGCCTTGCTTGTATCATGATTTACATTTTTTCAAAATGTCTTCAACATCTAGCAATTTCAATAGGCTTGCAACCTACTAATGGGTTCACATTTATCTTGCTTTTCTGTTTACAGCATCAATCTTAAAAACCCAGCCAGCCTCATGCCCACAAAGACACTCTCAGAACATGGAAGTGTTTGACTCACAGAAACAAATGGCTCAGACATCCTCATCACCTTAAATTTTTCAAAGAAATGCACAAGTATGGCAGGAAAAAATAGAAAAAAGATATAGAGCTAGAAAAAACTATGGTTTTTTTCAGTTTTCTAAAAGACTGAAAGGACAGGATGCTACAACCTGACTCGATGCTCAATCAAGAGAAGATCTTACCCATTGTGGCCTCTCGAGAGATGCTTCTTATTGTGATGTTTGTTCATAACAATGATCATAACCTACGATGAAATGTTATACCCAAAAGAATGATTCTAGATCTCTGGACCCCATTTCTTAGGCTAGAAAGGTCCCTTCACCTTGGAAGCTACAGTATCTCTTTCTTTCAGCTCTAGGAAGACAGGAGGCAGAGTGCCTGTCTCAAAAAATGACAAATCAGACATGACACACACACACACAGACCCATTACTTCTGTCATATTTCTCCTCTTAACTTTTCTAAGCAATTAAGGTTTCCATGAGCCTCCCACTCCTTTTCAAATTCTGCTCGTGAGGCAGTTGTAATTAAGGGCTCTTCAATTTCCCAAGGCTTTGTAAAAATCACTTTGTCTTGGAAAAGTTTCCCTCTCGAAGTTCACCATGCAGCCTTCCCTGGCTCACTCTGGAATGATGGACAAGGTTATAACGTACCAGTTGGTTTCCCCAGTAAAGAAGAGGTGAATGAGGATTACATAAAGCTATGGAAAAGGAATTGAAGATGAAGCAGCTGGATCAAGATTCTGGCTGGATTTACTGCTGACATGACGTTGGGCAATTCACCTCAGTTTTCTCATCTATAAAAGGAGCACGTTGGACTAGATAATTTCTGTAGTATCTCATGGTATTTATGTGTACATAAACACGCGTATACATATATGTATGTGTTCATATCTGTATTGGACACATATCCACATATAAATATGTACATATATACCCATGCATATACATATACACATACTTATGCATATATACACATGAACACATGTTCAAATCTATATATATGTATACTTATGTATATACAAATATATATCTTGTATATATAAATACAAGATATATAAATTATATATGCAAATATAAATATATTATATAAATTCTTATTTATAAATATACACATACAAGAATTCCAACTCAATATTTGGGATTTGGGTTTTTTTTTAACAATACAAAACATAGAGTTTAAAGATGGAAGGATTGTAGAGACCATTTAGTTTCTCTAGTTTGATTCCCTCATTTTACAGATGAAGAAACTTTCTTAAGTACACAAAAATCAGATTCTGCATGTTCCCTCAACCTAGGAAGCTAGGTAGTGTGGTGGATAGACAGCTAGACAAAATATGGAACACTTGAGCTCAAATTTGACCTCAAACTGACCTCAGACAAGTCATTTAATTCTTTCTGTCTTTTTTTAAATCTGAGAATAATGATAGTACCTATCTCCCAGAGTTGCTGTGAGAATCTAATGAAATAGTAATTGTAAAGTGCCTTATAAACCTTAAAGGGCTATATTAATGCTAGTAATTGTTATTATTATAAAGAAAATTCTTACCAAGAGATAAGGTAAAACATCAACCATTAATAAAATACTGATTTGAGAAATAAAGAGGTGAGCACACAATCCCTTCCCATGAGGAATGTATATTCCCTTTACTTAATTTCTTGGCATCATATGATTTAGAGATGTACAGAGTTTTAGAGATTATCTGGCCTATGACTATTTTTAAGATGAGGAAACAGGTTCAGGAATATGGAGTAGCTTGTCAAGGAGGCCCATGAAATAAATACACAGCCTGCACCAGATTCAAGTCCAAGTCTACCTCCAAGTCCATCATTCTTCTTCATTACACTACACAACTTAATATTACATTACCAGCTCACTATATCTTCCCCACTCTCCCCATTCACCCTTCTGTGAAGCACATATAGAATTATGCAATGGCTTATAGTGAATGTGCCAATGATTATTACCCAGGTTCAAACATCATGATACTCTCCATGCTGGATGAGAAAGTGTAAGATTTGAGAAAAACCTCTACACACTCTATCCTATCAAGAAGTATGAAGTGATGGAAGAAGAGAGGGAGGGAGGGAGGAAGGGAAAGAAGGAGGAAGGAAAGATGGAAGGAAGGAAGAAAGGAAGGAAGGGAGGAAGGGAGGAAGGAAGGAAGGAAGGGAAGAAGGAAGGAAGAAGGAAGGAAGAAGAAGGAAGGAAGGAAGAAGGAAGGAAGGAAGGAAGGAAGGGAGGAAGGAAGGAAGGAAGGAAGGAAGGAAGGAAGGAAGGAAGAAGGAAGGAAGGAAGGAAGGAAGGAAAGAGAAAGGGAGGGAAGGAAAGGAGAGAGGAAGGAAGGAAGGAGAGAGGAAGGGAGGGGAAGAACAGAAAAAGGAAGGAAGGAAAGAAGGAGAGAGGGAGGAAGAGAGGGAGGGAGGGAAGGAAGGAGCAAAAGTTTTAAAAATCTAATGAAAAATTATGCAGGAAGAGGAAAAACAGAAAGAAGGGAATAGTGATGTATCTAAAGGTAATTGATAATGTGATAATCACAACAGAGAGGTCTTCTAGGTCCCTGGGGTATATTTTAAAACAAAGCAAATCAGACAGACTCCTCAGGCTTTGGAGGGGGAGAAATGAATGCCTGCCATCCACTTTTGATAAGTTACTGGGCACAGTCCCTATAGGCAAAAGAGATCTTCCTCCACTCACCCACCCACCCCCCAAAAAAAACTACCAAAAATTATGAGATCTTGGGTAAGAAACTTGAGATATCAGTGATATACATCAAAATTGGATTTATAAAAGATAAAAAGATTTGAGAAGTAAACCACAGAGTAAGATGATGTCTAGAAAGGAGATTTGGATTTCTCAATCACAGTTTAGAATAACAGAATAAGATGCTCTTTTCCAAGGATAGAGTGTACCTAAAAAGGTTTCAGAGAGGATTTTTACCTAATGTCCTGCTAATATAATCAAAAGGCTTGAAATTTAAAAAAGAAAGAAGAGATTTATTTTTCAAAATTTCCCTATATATATATTGACCAAGCTTCTTAATATGTTTTTGTGAAGACACCAGGAAACAAAAAGGAAAGAGAACATTGAGTAAAAACTAAACTCAGGCAAGAACAAAAGCAATCTTATCTTTAGAGTATATTACTGATAACTTGAAGAGAAGTGTGAAAAAATTAGGGATTCATAATTCAGATTAGGATCACAATTATGGCAAAGAAGCAGGATTTGGTGAAAGATTTCAAAATTCTGGATATCACCTGGAATTCTCTATGAAAAAAAGAACAAATAACAAAACAGCTTCAAAAACTTTTAGTGAGATCCTAGGCAATTCACTTAATATCTCTGTGTCTCAGTTGCCTCCTTGTAAAAATAGTTCCTATCTCAGAGTATAAAAGTGCTATGTAAATGCTAGCTATTGATATCATTATCACTCATATTAATAACTTTCTCCTAAACAAAGTAGAAGACTCAAAACAGAAACTTGTCTTCTTGAGCCATTCATCAGCAACAAAGAAAAATTGGCTAATGATGCATAGGTGATGGAAATGGGGAGAAAGTGAAGATTTTATGCATCTTAGAATTTGTAGTATAGAATGGGAGAAAACAGAATAGCCTAACAGGTGCCATGAATTTGGGGTGAACAGACTTCAAAAAAGTTCAGAGGAAAGGTATGTAGAATTCCATGGAATAAAATTCTCCCAGGGAAGAAAGTTCAAGTGGCATAGGAGGTTCTTATGGAAAAGTACTAAACACAAGAGCAAGAACTCTTGATGAGGGGGCAAATAGGGAAGAACTCTAGAATTGAGTTCAGAATTGGGGAAATAAACACTTATTAATCACCTACTGTGTTTCAGGTACTACAGTAAGTGCTATTTGATCCTGACAACAACCCTGGGAAGTAGATGCTAATATTATACCCATTTTATAGCTGAGGAAATAGATTAAGTAATTTACTTAGGATCACACAGCTAATAAGTGTCTAAAGCTGGATTTGAACTCAAAATTTTTTAACTTCATGTCTAGAACTCCACATCTGCACCATTTAGCTTAGCTCTTTCAAGTCAGAGGACCTACTCCCAAGGGCTATCGCTTGCTCTCTATGTGATTTTGGCTACTTAATCTTTCTGAGCCTCAATTTGCTTTTTTATAAAACAATGGGGTTGCACTCTATGTCTTATGATCTGTGGAGAGGAAGAAGTGTCTGATGTCTATAAATGGAGAATCCACCAACTGACTTAGATTTTTTTTAAAAGGTGTGTACAGAAAATAGGAGAAAAAGGGCAGATAACAGAGGATGAATACAAAAGCATGGCATGGACCTCTAAAAATAAATGTCAGGATTGTTAAAGTTCAGAATGAGCTAAGGCTGGCAAGGAAAGCTAAGGACAACAAAATTTGGTGAAAGGAGGAGTACATTATATTGGGGAAAATAGAATAGGAAAGAAAAGTATAGGCCATTTCTCTGAGGTTTATATAACAATGAGAACAGGGGATCAGCTCAATTTCTATTTTACTATTACTTTCTCTGTTAACCAGAATGATCTTTGGACTGAAGTGGAAGGGAACAAGGGAAGGGAACAAGCATTTATTAAGCACCTGTTTTGTGCCAAGAATCGTGCTAATGTTATATCATTTGATCTTTACAATAATCCTGGGAGGTAGGTGTCGTTATTATCCCCATTTGAGGAAATGGAGGCAGCTAATGATTAAGTGACTTGCCTAAAGTCACATAGCTGTTAAATTTCTAAAGTCATATTTGAATTCAGATTTTTCTAACTTTGGGTCCAGCTTTCCATAAGCTGCTTAGGTGCCCTGAGTAAAAAGGACAGAACAAAAATGTTGAAGAGGAACTTGATGCTCAAGATAAAGTAAAGAGATTTTAAATATTTTCCCTTGATTCAAGTCACCCAACCCAGATGAGCTACAGATCAAGTCAGTATAATTCCTGAGGAGTTTGTAATGTCTGAAAGATTTTAGGGGAATGGGAGAGGTAAGATAGGATTAGAAGAACTGCAGCCATTGTCTGTTTCAGAAAGACACAAAGCAGAGAGAAGTAGAGACAGAGAGACAGAAACAGAAAAGAGGGAGAAGGGAAAAGTAAGGAGACAGGCAAAAACAGAGAGACACAGAGAGGAGGAAGGGGAGGAGTAATGGGAAAGAAAGAGGGGGAGTGTCTATAAATATAGAACAAAAAGTTGACTTTTGAATCCTGACTAAATTTTAGAACATAATGAACATCCAGAAAAGGAAACTATAATTATAAAGAGGCAGCAAGTTTTCATTAACAACAGATCAACTTAGAATAACTTGATTTCCTATTTTGACAGGATCACCAAATAGGTAGCTGATAGTATTTGAACCTTGGAGTCAGAAAGACCAGGAATCAAATGCTACAAGTGACATTAACTAATTGTATGGTCATGGGCAAGTAATGTAGTCTCTCTGTACCCCATGTAACCTTCTAGAACTATGCTGATAAGAAGTTTCTATATCAGGAACTCCCCACATTAATGAAATCAGAAATCAACACACAAAAGTTTTTTGGCAGATATTCAAGAGAGCATGACCTGAGAAAAAGATCTGGAGATCTCAGTGGCCTTCAGGTTTAATATGCATTATCCATGCAATCTGGAAATCATAATGGTTTGTGTCATCATAAATCACATTCTAAAGGCATAGCTTCAGGAATAAGGAAGTGAGGTTCCCTCTATATTCTATTCTGATCCAACCATATCAGGGGTCTTTTAGACCTGATTCAGAATCCAGAATCATCTGATGGTTCAAATCTGCGCATCATCTATTAGGAAGGATCTTTATGAACTGGAGAGCATCCTGAGGAGAGCCCTCAGGTAGAGGAAAGGTTTCAAGTCATAATATCTAAAAAATCAATTAAAGGAACTAGATTGGGAAAGAAACTAGAACCAGTTTAGAAAAGACTTAGGAGGAATATGTTAGTTGGTTCTAAGTATTAGAAAGCTGTCATTTGGGGAGAGAAAGCAGGAAGTTACCAGAGTGCTTCCCAGTTTCTCTCAGAAACAGTGTTAAATAGAGATTCTAAAAGAATTCTGGAGTGATAGAATCCACAAAAAAATGAAATGAAAAAAAATTTCCCAGTCCAAGGTAACTTAGGACTTCAGTAAATGTCTGTCTCACTTGGGTTAAAAAGGGAGCAGAGGCTAGTACAGGCAGTATCTAAGCAAGCCAGCAGGAAGCTCTTAGCCACAGCACAGATCAGGATCTGAGGCTGCAAGATCCTTGCTCAATAGGTCAATGGTATGGCAGCCCAGCTGTGATGCCTGCAGGCCCAATGCAGCAAGCCAACTGAGAGCCCCAGAGCACAGGGAACAAAAGGCATGAGTTGGCCAGAGCAGGCCACCCCAGTGCAATGGGCAAGTCACTAGCCCCAGAGACTATGCCCTGGTCAGAGAAAGTCAATGAACAGACCACTAGCTTCCAGTACAGGAAACTTGGGAAAGTGCCCCCTGTCTCCCAGTATCAAAGCTCAACTTTAAAAAATGACCAAAAAAAAAAGAGCCTTAACCAAAGCAAGCTACCAAGCTAATAGGAAAGATCCAAACACAAACTCAAAAGAGGACAATAATGTTAACATGCCTACAACCCAAAAGGTCCTCTTGGAAGAACCAGAAAAAGATTTTTAAAATCAAGTAAGAGAGTTGGAAGAAATATTAGTAAACAAGAATTGCACTAATGAATTATGGAGGGAAAGTCAATAGCTTGGAAAAGAAAGTCAAAAATTGACTGAAAAAATAACTTCTTAAAAACAGAATTAGCCAAGTGGGGGGAAATTCACTAAAGAAAACAATTCCTTTAAAAGTAGAATTGGCCAAATGGAAAGGGAGGTACAAAAGTTAACTGAAAATAACTCCTTAAAAATTAGAATTAGGCAAATAGAAGCTAATATCTCTATGAGACATCAAGAATAAGTGAAACAAAATCAAAGGAATGAAAAAAATAGAAAAAAATGCATTATACCTCTTTGAAAAAGACTAGAAAATAAATCCAGGAGGAATAATTTAAGAATTACTCAACTACTTGAAAGTCATGATTTAAAAAAAAAAGAGCCAAAATAGGAAAGAGCATCTTTCAAGAAATTATAAAAGAAAGTTGCTCTGATATTTTAGAATCAGAAGATAAGAATCCACTAATTACCTCCTGAAAGAGGTCCCAAAATGAAAATGGCAAGGAATTTTGTAGCCAAATTCCATAACTATAAAGTCAAGGAAAAATACTGCAAGCAGTCAGAAAGTAACAATACAACTATCAAGAGACCATGGGCAAGATTACACAGGATTTGGCAGCTTCTACTTTAAATAATCAGAAGGCTTGAAAACATAATATTCCAGAAAGCAAAGCAGGTTGGATTGCAAACAAGAATCAACCAACCAGAAAAACTGAGTATAATTTTCCAGGGGAAAAGATAGATATCCAATAAAATAGGGAACTTCTAAACTTTCACTATGAAAAGACCAGAGCGGAATAGAAAATTTAAAATCTGAGATATTACCCACAATTTCAAAGAGGAGTAGAGAAAGTTGGTAGGGGACCTCAACCTCCATCTCTAAGAACTAGATAAATCTAATCATAAAATAAACAAGAAAGAAGTTAAGATGATTATAATTTTAGAAAAGTTATGTACGATAAGGCCACTAGAGAAAATTGAATAGGGATAGAAAGGAATATATCTTTTCTCAGCAATACATGCCACCTACACAAAAATTGACCGTGTATTAGGCCATAAAAATGTCACATTCAAATTCAGAAAGGCAGCAATATTAAATGCATCCTTTTCATATCATGATGCAATAACTATGGAAAATTAGGTTAAAATTAATTGAAAACTAAATAAGCTAATCCTAAAGAAAAATCAAATCAAGAAATTGGTGCAATTTTAAAAGCTAGAAAAAGAACAAATTAAAAATTCCCAACTAAATACCAGATTAGAAATTCTGAAAATCAAAGGAAAGATTAATAAATTAAAAGTAAGAAAACTATTGAACAAATAAATAAAATTAAGAGATGATTTTATGAAAAAAATACAATGGCTAAACCTTTGATTAATTTAATTTTTAAAAAATCTGTCATTTGAAGAAAAAGTAAATCTATCTGTTTAGCCCCAGATGGTAGAATTAGGAGTAATGGATTTAGAAAGTACACATTTCATTTTGTTCTCCCTTACTTGGTTTATTGTTGTTATTGTTGTTGTTTTTTGTGAGGCATTTGGGGTTAAATGACTTGCCCAGGATCACACAGTTGGGAGATGTTAAGTGTCTGAGACCAGATTTGAACTCAATCTCTCCTGACTCCTTAAAGCCACTGCACCACCCAGATGTCCCTTGTATGTTCATTTTGATAGAAGGAAAAACTTCCTAACAATTAAAATTATTCTTTAGTGGAATGGTATACAAGATAGTAGATGGGTTCTCCATCATTCCAGATGTTCTAGCAAAAACCAGATGACAACTTATGCAATATGTAGTAAAATAAATTATTTCTCACATATGGTAAGGACCTTCCAACTTTTATGGTTCCATGATGTTCAAGAAATAAGAAAACAACTTCTTGAATTAGATAGTTGCTTATGTCTTTCTTCACAGTCATTTTTGTTTTTGTTCTTTTAGTAGAAGCTCCCATTATCTTTTCCATTCTTTTAGAAAACTTCTTTTGTATCTTCCTCTAATGTGAAAGAAAACTAATAATAATGATGATAATGATAATATTAACAATAATAATTAATAAACTTTTATCAAGCTCCTTCTGTGTCTCGGGCACTGTGTTAAGGTAATAACATTTAGTACTTTGCATTCACATTAAAGTGCATTTTCTATTTTTTTTATTTTATCCTCACAAAAGCAGTTTTGGTCCATACAATCTCTTATAATACATGTAAAAGTCTTTATCCTTAATAACAATATTTTCATAGATATTCTAATAAAACAATCCTTATCTTCAAGGTTTCCTACTCCAGGAGCAGGAAAAGATGGAATAGACAAGATAACAAATATACATAGAATAGTAAATACAAGCTGTTAAAATTTTAAACTGTACTAGGAGTTTGGAGAAATCCTGGACATGCAAAATAAAACAGAACAATTTCAAGGAAAGGGTACTATCAGCTGGAAGATCAGTAACACTTGAGTTATACTTTCTCGTCCTTTTTCCACATTAGTCCTACAAATACTTGAAACACCGTTATTATATCCCTCATGAGTCTTCCATTCTCTAGGCTATAAATTCCAAACTCCTTCTACTGACAGTATAAGCACAAATTCACCTCCAGACTGGAGGATAGGAATGAATTTATTTTTTCACTCATTTATTAAAGGTAGAAAGCCTTAGTGTGAAAGCCTTAGGCTGAAATTACTTGTTAAAATTTAGTTGAGAGATTCCAGTTGCAAACACTTGTTCTCTTTCTCTTTAATAGCAATAATGGACAAGATGAAATACACACACACACACACACACACACACACACACACGCATACACACCTCAAATGTTCTACTTCAATCTATCTACCAACTTTCTCTACTCCTCTTTGAAATTGTGGGAAATACATCTCAGGTTTTGTTGTTTTGGCTTGTTTTTTAGCTTGGGTTTGTAGTGGTGGTGGTAGTGGTGGTGGTGGTGGTGGTGGTGGTGGTGGTGGTGGTGGTGGTGGTGGTTGTGGTGGTTGATAGTGGTTTCTGATTATAATAGAAGGAACAAAAAATAACTATATATTTTTTTCTATTTTGCAGTTTTTAAATATTGATATGCACAGTGTCCTGGGTGTCATATTCAGTAGCAGGAAATGTAAATTCTAGTCCTGGCTCTAGTTTCAACTTCATCATACTACCCTAATTAATATGAGTAGAACCTCATATTAATGCTTTAAGGTTTGTGAAACCCAAATCCTTTATGTGTTCACATAGAATGCCCCCATGGTTTTATTAAGTAAACTTAAATAATACCTCCATAGTACAAAAATAACCATGGTTACTGAAATTTTGTTATGCAGTATCCTAAGGTGAGCTAAACTCACTTTTTTTCTGGTTTGTATCTCCAATACCTACCACATTTTGCAGCTCATACAAAGCATATAAAAAAATGATTGTTCACTAATTCATTGATTTCTTCCTTCAGGGCTGTTGATTAGGGACCATTGAGACAATTCATTCATTTTGTCACTCCTGCCAGAAAGTCAATCTCTTCACAGGCTTTGCAACTGACCTTGACTGAAAGCATTGAAATAGAAATCTCTTGATTTCAGAAAGGCCTGGAGAGACTTACACGAACTGATGCTAAGTGAAATGAGCAGGACCAGGAGATCATTATATACTTCAACAACAATACTAGATGATGACCAGTCCTGATGGATCAGGCCATCCTCAGCAACGAGATCAACCAAATCATTTCTAATGGAGCAGTAATGAACTGAACTAGCTATACCCAGAAAAAGAACTCTGGGAGATGACTAAAACCACTACATTGAATTCCAGTCCCTATATTTATGCACACCTGCATCTTTGATTTCCTTCACAAGCTAATTGTACAATAATTCAGAGTCTGATTCTTTTGTACAGCAAAATAATGTTGTGGTCATGTATACTTATTGTGTATCTAAGTTATATTTTAATATATTTAACATCTACTGGTCATCCTGCCATTTAGGGAGGGGTGGGGGTGGGGTAAGAGGTGAAAAATTGGAACAAGAGGTTTGGCAATTGTTAATGCTGTAAAGTTACCCATGTATATATATCCTGTAAATTAAAGGCTATTAAATTAAAAAAAAAAAAAAAAAAAAAAAAAAGAAATAGAAATCTCTTCTTTCCCTAACACACATATACACACACACACACTTTAGTCATGTGCAACAAATACTTTATGTCCTCATTTGGGATTTTCCTGGCAAGGATACTGAAGTAGTTTGCTGATTCTTTCTCCAATTCATTTTACAGATGAGGAAACTGAGAGCAAAAGGATTAAGTGATTTTCCAGGGTCACACAGGTAATAAGTGTCCCAGGCTGGGTTTGAACTCAGGAATTCCTGACTCTAGGTCCAGAACCCTATCCACTGGACCACCTAGCTGCCTCTGGTTGATGTATAATAGGCACTGAATGAATGCTTATTGACTATTTCTAGTTGCTTCCCTTTGACAGATCTTATCAACAGTAACAACTTAGCAAAATGTTTGTAAAGTGTTTACTATGTATAAAGTCATTTGCTAGGGGATACATATCCTATATAACACTCAGGGATATTTCTTTTGAAACAGTAATTGAAAGAATGGAGCAGCAACAGAGTTCTGGGACTGGAGGTAGGAAGACTGATCTTTTTGAGTTGAAATCTGGCCTCAGATATTTATTACCTATGTGACCCTGTGCAAATCACTTTATTCTGTTTGCTTCCATTTATTCATCTATAAAATTCACTGGAGAAAGAAATGGAGAGCCATCAAGAAAACCTTAAACAGGGTCATGAAGAGTCAGACAAGACTGAAAAAGAAATGAACAATAAGAAGCAAAAGAAAAGTACAGAGAAAGAAGAAATGAGGATTAGGACTAAGGAAGGTCTTGCAAGGTCTGAATTTCAGCTCTGTCAGAAAATCTAGATTGGATATGACTGAAAACCAGCTTTGCAAAACTTGGCAAGTAAGAACTGTAGCCCATCATTTAAGGAAGAACCCAGCTTTTACAAGCATACACAATGAGTGCCGAATTTGGAGTCAGCTGGCCTTGATTCTCTTCCCAGCTCCTCTATTTACAATCTGGGGGTCATATACAAGTCAATTAACCTCCATGGGAATCACTTCCCTCATCTATAAAATAAGTGGGTTGAATGAGCCATCTTCTAAGGCTTCTTCCAGTTTTAGAACTATGACCTATGTTCTCTAGGTCTTTTATACACAGAACTCCAAAAAGAAGTTGGATCATTAAAAGACATCCACTTAAGAAGATAATGTCAGGCAGCACAGAGACACATGGCTGGCAAGAATAATATGATTAATTGACAGATATCTAGGTGTGGGCTGCTTCAATGGTCTTGAATATTTAGTTAAATGCATTTCCCTAATGCACAGGGTGGGATACATGTTAATGTGTCTCTCTCTATGGCAACTGATTATTGCTCTCATCTCAGTTATCTCAGAAGAGCAGAGCCTGGGGCGTTATCTTGCTTGGTATCTTTACTGGTAGCAACTGACATAATTATATATTGAATAATATGATTTTTAAAGGTTGAATTGGTTGTTTCTTTTTTCTTTTAACTAAATAGCCTTGGAAATCCATACATAAATCATTAGCAAAATGAATGATCAGAAGGATGAAATTTGGCAATGAAAAAACACTGATTTTGGGAATCTGGGTTTGAATTCCAACCTTTAACACTTATTTCCTGTGTGACCATGATAAAGTCTTTTAAACTTTCTTGGCCTCAGTTTATTCATCTTTAAATAGGGATAACAATAATTGTAATACTTACCTCACAGAGTTGTTATAAAGCTAAAATTATATAACATTTGTAGCATCCAGAGTAGTCCTCAGTTCACACAAAGTATTCCTCAAATGAGGCTATTCGAGTTCTAGGATACCCTCTGGGTTAATACTCACTTAGTAGATAGTTCACAAACCCCACAAATGTGTTTATTTTATTAAGTCAATCAGAGAACAAAATAAGGTCAGAAGAAAAGCATTCAATGAGCTAGAATAAAGAAAGTAGAAAAATGTTTTCTTCATAAAGATGGACACACTTTCTGATCAATATATACATAAGCAATGAGAGGGGGAGTACACACAGAGAGCATGTAGGGCAAGGACTTGTGACCAGGGCACAGTTGTGGAAGAGTAATATATACTCCTGCTTCTGCTCCCAACCTCTTTTAATTCTAGTACCTCCCCTCTATTAATTATGTTTATGTATCCTGTACATAGCTTGTTTGTACATATTAGTTTGCTTATTGTCTTCAATGTGGCTGATACGTTTTCTATTTCTAAATAAGTAGGAAACCAAGTCAGGGAAACCAATGCCAATCAGGCCCCAAGGACAGCTTTGTACTGGACCTATTCTGTGTTGACTGAGGGGATTCGGAAGGAAGTTTCATCTGGGAAACTAAGGCAAGTCAGGTCTTGAGGTCAGCTTTGTCCTATCATACTCTTATCCCTACCCACAGAACTTTCTCTCCAAAGAATTGTCTACTGCCTCAATTACCCACTAGACAGTATGTCTTACTTTTTAAATGACTACCAGAGCCAGGCCCTAATCTATTCCATTAAAATTGACTAGAGGGAGCAACTAGATGGTGAAGGGCATAGAGCACCAGCCCTGGAGTTAGGAGTAGGACCTGAGTTCAAATTAAGGATCTGAATTCAAATCAGGCCTCAGATACTTAATAGTTCCTAGCTATGTAACCTTGGGAAGTCACATAACCTTAATTGTCTCAGCAATAATCAGACTTTGTAAATGGGTAACAAAGTGTAGGAGATTCTTTGCAGTGTTCTGAACATCTTATTATCACATTGCCTCTATTCTATTCCATACACTTTGTGATTTCTAAGGACAATCTATCAATTGCTCATTGCTATGTTTATATGTATGTGTGTGTATATGTGTATCTTTATCTGTTTCTGTGTGTGTCTCTATGTCTCAGTCTTTTACTCTCTGTCTCTCTCTGCATGTCTGTCTCTCTTCCTGTCTTTTTCTCTGTCTCTCTCTTTTATGTCTCTTTTTGTGTCTCTGTTTCTTTTTCTGGGTCTCTGTGTTATATCTTTCTGCCTCTCTCTCTCTCTCTCTCTCTCTATCTATCTATCTATCTCTATCTCTCTCTCTCTCTCTCTCTCTCACACACACACACACACGCACACACACACACAGACACACACACATACATACACACACACACACACACACACACACATATCACGCCACAGTATACTACACTCACTATCTTGCACTATTGTAGGGAGTACGTCCGTCAAGAAGCCACCTGAGTGAATATTCAGTATCTTCCTAGTGACTGTGATTATGGAAACATTGCTAGTATAGCTTTGGTGCCAGCATGCCCGAAGTCGGTTAGCCAAGTGGAAGGACAACAAGGGCAGTTCCTGGGCACCAAAGTGAAGTTGTAGAGCTGAGGCCAAATGAGGAATGGCCAGAAGGCATCTTCTAGCTCCAGAGAACTAGTAATCTCCCCCTCTTTTCCTCCTTTAATCTCAGATCCCCAGTTGAACCTTGGCCTGGGTACAGGCCTTATCTCACTTCTGTTCAAGCAAGTACTGAGTCAAGCCTGAATTCACAAGGGGACCAAAACCGAAAACAGGAAATGGAGCTCATAGCAAATATCCTAAATCTAAGAGCATGAGAGAGTGTGTGAGAGGACAAAAAAAATTTCAAGAGAAAACAGTATAGATTTAAAGGGCTATCACTCAGAAGAAGAATTAGACTTGGTCTGTTTGACCTACATCTGGCAGGCAGACAAGAAGTATTTATTAAGCACTTCCTGTTTGGCAGACACAATACTAAAAGGATACAAAGACAGACAAAAACATGGTTCCTGATGTCATGGAGCTCTCATTCTAATGGGGGAGACAATATGCATGCAATTTACATAAAAAATAAATGGGAGGTATTTTCAGAGGAAAGACACTGGTTGGGGGCAGGGAGAGAGAGACTGTTGAAAGGTTTCTTGCAGAAGGCAGGATTCAAGAAAGCTAGGAAAGCTATAAGGTCAAGGTGAGCAGGATAATCATACCAAGCCATTTGTAAGAATTAATTAGGAGATGGAGTGTCTTATTTGACAAACATCAAAGAGGCTAATAGTTCTAAATCAGAGCATATGTGAAGTGGAGTGGTGTAAGATTAAAAGGGGCTAGATTAAAAAGAGCTTTAGAAATCAAACTAGTTTCTATTTTATTCCAAAAGCAATAGGGAGCCACTGGAGTCTGTTGAATAGTGCAGGAAGGTATGTGATATAGCCAGACCTAGCTTCATTTTAGAAATATAATTTTGGTAGCTAAGTGAAAATGAAGTGGTATAGTGAATACCAACTAAAAAACTATTGCGAAAGCCCAGATATGAAATGACACGGGCCTAAACCAAGATGTTGGATGTCTGAGAGGAGAAAAGAACATCTGTATAAGAGAAATTAAGAAAGTAGAAACAGATAAAGATCAAGGGAAAAAATCATTAAATTTGGCAATTAAAAAATCATTATCAATTTTGGACAGAATAGTTTCTTTCAGTTGAATGATGAGGTTAGAAGTCAAATTATATAGGTTAAAAAATAAGAAGAAAAGAAGTGAAAATGCTGGTTGTAAACAGTTTTCTCAAAGAGTTTAATCTTAAAAAGGAGAAAAGATAATGGACGTAGCCATGAGGATGATTGAATCAAGTGAGGGGTTTTTTAAAGTAATAGAGCAAATTAAGAATGTTGGTAGGTATCAGAGAAGCAACCAGGAGAAAGAGATAGATTGATGATAAGGGGGACAGTAAAGATAATAAATTGGGTAGAATGGTCTAGGGGGAAAAACATGTCTTCTAGTCAAGGATGAATGTCAGCAGGATTTTCCTTAATAAGAAGTCATCTTTTCACATGTGACAATGGTGAAAGAAGAAACAGTGGGAGAATTCAATCTATATGGTGTGAGATGAAAAGAAAGGGGTAAGATAAAGCTTTCATCAAAAGTTTTCATTTTTGCAGTAAAAGATGAAGCAATGTTCTCAGATCAGACAAGGACTTCATAAGAGACTTGAAGATACATGAGCCATTGTGGTAAATGAGATGGTGAATCAATTAAAGAAGTATAGAAAGATTACCTTGCTGCAGTGAGACCACAGTTGAGATAATTTTAGTGGATGCAATCAACATGATTTTGCAATTTTTTCCAACTTTTTACAATAATATATGAATAAGAATAAAAGGAGAAGATGAAGGGAATAATCCAAGGTAGATTTTGGCAAGCAATAATTGATAATGAGCAAAGGAGGCAAAAGACTCAAAAGAAGAGGATAGTATAGAATTGAACTGGTTCCCTAAAAAGTCAAGATAGGAACACAAGAACAGTGTAGCCAGGTCAGTAGCAGTGGTTTAGAAAAGAATTGAGGAGATTAGAGATTGTCATAGAACAATATACTGTGCTTTCTAGAGCCCCCAAGTTGGAGTGCCAAAATATACCATCTTAGTGGAGGAGTGAAGAAGGCAGGAGATCTACGAGGATAGTGGGAATATGGAGAATGTTTATTCAAAGTTCTTTCACTCTTATATACCCTAATACCCTCATACAACCAAAGCAATACTGCGCAAGCACTAACTATATACTGCGCATGTGGGACCACATAAACAACTTGCTATTGTATGTAGTTTGCCACCTGGTATCACTCTTCCACCTGCTATCACTCTGCTTCAATCACAACACAGGTTGTCACTGCCCCCTGGCTTCTCAGGAAGGCCAAGAACCCTTAGGGGAGATGGGGAAACTGAACCAGATATTGTCAACAAGGTCCCTGTGGTCTGAAGGGACTTATATTTCACTCAGAGTTTCCCTACTGTCTGTGGCCTCTACAGAACAGAGTTGTTGTTGTTGAGTCAAGTCCAACAAGTCCAACCCATTTTGGGTTTTCTTGGCAAGGGTACCAGAGTGAGTTACCATTTCTTTCTGCGTTTCATTTTACAGATGAGAAAAACTGAAACAAATAGTCTCAAGTGACTTGCCCAGGATCACACAGTAAATAAGTGTCTGGGCCCAGATTTGAACTTAAGAACTGGAATCTTCCTGACTCCAGGACCAGCACTCTGTCCACTGTACCACCTAGCTATCTTTCAAAAAACAGGATTAAGAGCTACAAAAAAAGAAAGATGGAATGATTTAAAAATATGATCAGATAAAGGAATTTCAAATTCATAAAAGTGAAAATGAGATGGAGTAGCATCCGCAAGACCTGAATAGATTGAGGAATTGGGAGATTTTTATGGAGAATCAATATGAAAATTGAAATAATCTATTATGAGGGCAGGAGGTGGGATGCAAGGAAAGACTGTAAGCCAAACACTGAACTCATTCAGGAAACAAGGTGGTTATTCTGGGGAGTCAGAAACTTAATTAAGTGAAAAAATTGGATTGAATGAAGCTCAAAAGAGAACTTAAAAGTTATTTAAATGTATCAGTAGAGGAAGAATCTGAAAGAGATGGGGAGCAAAAAGTGTCCTCACTATGCCAAATGAGTTGGTGTGAGTGAAAGTATGATTCATTATCTGAAACTGGATTTGAACTCAAATATTTCTGAATCTTAGCCCAGTGCTCTAATCAATGTACCACCTAACTGCCTCAAGGACCATTTGTTTTCATGGGATCTTCCTGTCCAAGATAGCTTTCTCTTGCAGCAGCAGTGTGCTAATCATACTAATAGTTACAACAAAGCATAGTAGAACACTTGCATGAATTAGGCATTCATTACCTGGGTTCACCTCTTGCCACTCACGTACTTTGTCTGTATGATTTAGGGCAAATTTGTCATCTCTTAGCACCCAAGGCAACTAATTTTTCAAGACTAAACAAGTGCACAGAGGCATGATGGATAGAATATCAAATCTGGAGTCAGGAAGACTCCTCTTCCTCAGCTGAAATCTGACCTCAGACACTTACTAGCTATGTGACCATGGGCAAATCACTCAATTTCTTTGCCTCAGTTTCCTTATCTGTAAAATGAGCTGGAGAAAAAAAATGGCAAACTACATCATTATCTTTAGCAAGTAAACTCCAAATGTAGAGTTTGAACTGAAGAGTAACTGAACAACAATTTCCTACACCAGAGTTGTCAACCATTATACTGTAAGCTACATGTAACCCCTCCCCAACATTAAAATGTAATTGGGAAATATTTAACAAAATAAAAATACAATAACTTGCTGTTTTCTAAGTTAATGTGAGATCTGCAAGGATCTTTATGTAACATTTTAGTGACGCCTATTTCTATTTGACTTTGATACCATGACCATAGAGTAATGAAATCAAAGACATCTACCGAAATTATATTTAGCAAAATGATATCAATGTTAACTTACTCAAGCAATCTGAAGGAATCCAGTATAAGAGTTTCAACATCATTAAATATAGTCAATGTTTTGTTGTGAAGGAACACAGGAGTGAAAGCCAAGAAAAATGGAGCTCTAGTGATGGCTATACCATCAACTAATTACCGGTGTGACGTAAGGGAAGTTGTTAACAAAGGCTTTGTTGGCTTCACTTTGGACTGTGTGACCTCTTATGTTCCCTTCCAGTCTGAAGTCCTAAATTTTGATTAAAGATCAAATAGCTTCAACTTTGGATGGCCACAACTCACAGAACATTGTCAAGAAGTAAACAAAATTGTCTAAGTGGTTGAAATGGTTGCCAGACAATCTCCTGTCGCCATTTTAACTCTTAGTAAAACTAGAATGTGCTGAGGTATATAGCAAGCACTGAAAACTTTTTTTTTTTTTACTTTATAGCCAACAGAGATAGCAACTCCTGGCGGGAATGGTGGATCTCCCAAAAATGACTACAGGAAGAAAAAGAAATCTAATAGTCAAACAATCAAATGGAGAAAGAAAATGGAGACAGAAAAAAATTGGACATAGATATGGAAAAGCTATCTCAAAACATTTATTGTAGGAGAAAGCAGTCCTACACACCTCAACAAGCCCTGAGGACACTCAGAGCACAGTAAGTGATTACTTACGGATGGCCTGAGTCATCAAGAAAAGGTTAAATTGTGTTCAGTATACAGCTATTAATAACATCAGGACATACTGTGTAGTGGAGAAAGCACTGGGCTAGAAACCAGAAGCTTTGGGTTCTAGCCATAACTTTGATGCTAATTATATGACATTGGGCAAATAACTTAATTGCTCTGGAATTCAGTTTCTTTGTCTGTAAAATAGGCATACTCTTGCCCATCTGATAGGGTTGTTGTGACCAACAAATGTTTATGAAAGTGCTTTAAAAAGGTAATGTGTTTTATGTAATAATTTCAGAAAATTTTGCTATGAAAATGGTGAAAAGAATTAAAAAGAAATCTTCACTTATCATTTTTGCCTAAGTGCTTTTTTCTGTAATCGGGCTCATTTAAAAGCAAATGTGACCTATAACCAGTGCTATTTTTCAGGATATATATAGATATAGTTATGTGGATATGGAGATAGATTAGGTAGATAGATAGATGCAGAGAGAGGAAAAGGAGAGAGAAGGGGAAAAGAGGGAGGGAAAGGAGAGAGGCATACACACATAACACAGAGAGACAGAGGCAGAGTAGGGGAAAAAACAGGAGGGAGGAGATAGAGTGGAGAGAGGGAAGAAGAGGAGAGAGAACTGAGAAGGGAAATAAATAGGGGAGGCAGAAGAGATGGAGTAGGGAGAGAGAGTGGGGGAGAGAGAGAGAGAGAGGGACAGAGACAGAGATAGGAAGGAGAAGGGGGAGGGTTTCCTTTCAAGGAGATCTGATTTTAAGTATGCAGCCTATATTCAGGACACCCAATATTTGGACCCAAATATGGATCAAATAGAAAATTCATTTATGTGGAACACATCATTAACTGACAATAATAAGGATAATGAAGCATAAACACATAGAAAAAGACTTCTGTGAGGAATTGGCCTGTAGCCCATCTCATATAACATTTTAAGATCACCTTGAAGTTTTTTAAACAGCTAGTCATGTAAAAATTCAATGTGTTCAAAATGGAATTCCTCTTCTTATGTCAAATACCACCTCCTCCTTCTGACTTCTCTAGTTCTGTAAATGGCACCACCATTCTCCCACTCATCTAGTTTCTAAATCTTTGAGGCCTTGTTGACTCCTTCTTTTGAGAAGCAGTGTGACATGGTGGATACAGTGCCAATCTCACAGTCATAAAACTTGGATTCATCTCCTGCTACCAATATACGTTGATTGTGTAACCTTGGACAAGTAATTAAACTTCTCCATAACCCCAGACAGCTTTCTGAGTATCTAAGTTGTAGAGAAGATGCCAGTATTCAAGATAAAACAAGTTTCTTCATCAGATATTAACAAAATCAGAGATCTAGTCCTATCCACTAAAGGATCAGGAAGGATCCATCAAAATGCAATCTATTTTATCAAGTAAACAAGCCTTTATTCAGTGTTTACTATATGCTACTCACTAAGCTAAATACTGGGAGTACCGAGAAAGGCAAAATATAGTCCCTGTCCTCAAGGACTTCACAATCTAATGAGGGAGACAACTTATAAGCATTTGTGCACAAACAAAATATATACTTGATAAATTGTGAATTATCTCAAGGACAAGACTAAGATTAAGGAAGACTAGAAAAAAAAATTCTTCCAGAAGGTAAAATTTTCACTGCGACTTGAAGAAAGTCAGAAAAGTTAGGAGGCAGAGATGAGGAAGGAGAGAGTTCCAGGTAGGGGACCAGGAGGCAAAAATACCTAGAGTTGAGAGATAGACTATATTGTTTGGCAAGGAGATCGACAGAGTGCATGGAAACAAGGTATATGAAAATGAGAAAGGAGGAAGGAGGGAGGGAAAGGGGAAGGAAAGGAGAGAGGATGGAAGGAATGTTCTACAAGCTACCCAATCCTTTTCAGTGATGAGTCCAAGGTCTGTCAAATCCATGATCATGACTTATGGCAATTATATTCTGTTACTTGAGGGGATATTTTAAGCTTTCCATGGTTCTTAGAGAACCACTATCTCTATCCTTCCCACATTTACCTCTTTTTGAGATGGTAGTTGTTTATGTATTAGTTGGGAGCATTTGGTCAATACAGTTTTATCAAATTATAATTTTGTTTCAAGTTCCTAATAATAGGGGAATTATAAGCATCTTCCTTGATCTGCTGTAGTTCAATAAACTTTAATCAAATAACCAAGGCATAATGAAATCCGTCACAGGAACTTGACTTAATTATAAGTGGTCTTTATTCATGACACAAAAGTAAAAGGACTACAATCAAAATATTTGAAAACAACTCCCAAATGGAAAATATTCTTATAACCAACTGCCATACTATCACTGCCCACAACTGTTCTAGAGTTGCATCCCAAACTTAGTTCAGTTGCTTAAACTCATCCTCTCCATTAGCCTCTCCAACTAGGGGCAAGTGGACATTCCTCATGTTGGCAATAGCATATGTCCTTCATCCCTTCTCCACCCCAAGCCTCTCATCTGCTTTTCCATTCACAAACTCCAAGAGGGTCACTATTCCAATCAGGGGAGGGAATAGACCTAGGGCAACCATTTGATCTTGAATTCTTCCTCAAGGGCATTAACTAAAAATCTGAATTCATATGAGGATTTCTTCCTTGGATAAATCATCTACCAATTGCTTCACTTTAGCTTTGCCTGTATCCTCTCCTGCCTCAGTCTCCACCTCATGATTTTGCATCTAGAGACACAGCCTCATTATCATAGTTGCATTTTTTAAAAATTGGTTCCACATCCCTAAAAAGGCTCTCTTGGGCCCAATTACCCTTTCTTCTCTTTGCCTATCCTTCTACTAGCAAACTTCAAGTGCTTAATATTTATCTCAACATTACTCCTACCCCAACACTTTGGCTTTTTTTGAAGTCAGCCAAAGCTTTACAGGTGGGGCCAACTTCCTAAAAAGGGTTCATGCCCTGTCAGATGAGGCAAAGATATAATTTTTGCTGTACACTTCTATAGGATGTCACATAAGTATTAATAGATTAAAATTTCACTAAAGCTTTTGGACACCTGTATAGGATTTTATAATTTACAAAGTACCTGCCTCATAGCAATCTCTTGAGGTAAGTAGCACAAATAATATCCCCATTTAGAGATGGGGAACTCAGAGTGAAAGTGAAATAGCCACAAAGATTTCCTTCAATCCCAAAGCTTGTAATTGCTAAACCACAGGCTTCCCCTGAGTATATGAAAATTCATTAATAATTTTTGCTTTGTACCTTATGACCAGGCAACAAATGTATATTGAGCAGCCACTATGTATAAGGTTATTAAGCACCATGTAGGGTACAAAGATCTTCACTCCCTTGAAGTTTCCAGTATAGTAGTGTTAGCCTAAACATACAAAGAAATGAATGAATAAAGAAATATGCATGGAAATTGGAAATTGCAGATAAACCAACCATCAAAAAAATGAGAATAAATAGTATCAGCTTTACCTAATAAAGATAACTGTCCCATAAATATGTATTCAACCTCTTCTTTTTTCTATCTTCCTTTCTTTTTCTCCTCTCCCTTCATCCATTTACACCCCTATTACCCTGTCCAAGATGATCATCATATTTATAGACATCCAACCCATCCATCTTCTTGCCATCCATCCTACTACTGTGATGATCCAAGTAGGTCCAGAGTTGATGCTCTGAAGTATTTAAACCACTTATCTTTGGAACTCTGGTCATAATTGAACATAAAGTGAGCACAAATTCACATTGCATATTATATATTGCCAAACCCAGATACAATTCCAACTATACATTCTCACCATCTTCTTTCCATCCAACCTATCCCCAGATATGCCTTCTCATATTCTATTCCTCACCTCTTACTCTAGGAACTCAAGTCCAATCCAGTGAACACTTATTAAGCACCTGCTTTGTGCCAGCCATTGTCCTAAGAACTAGTAATACAATTAATGATAATTTTTCAAATGTAGTCCTTGTCCTCAAAGAGTTTATAATCTTAAGGAAGACCACACACAAGAAGAGACAGAGGGTATAGAAGAGGATACCAGGAAGTACCTGAAAGATGCTGGGATGCATCTTGTCTGTGAAGTTGAAAACAGGCAGGGCAGCAGATGTAAAGTAAAGTGAGCTGAGTTTTTCTATAAAGGAAGGCATTGGGAGGATTTTAGAACTGGATCCTCCAAACCTCTAGTCAGGGGGCAGAGGAAACTGAGAGAGATGGTGTCAAGGCAGCAGGCAGTGAGCTTAGAAGTGCTGAGCTTATTCTGGGAAAGCATATTGTTCTATGGAGGTGAAACCAGGAAGGGTAGCAAACAAAGTGGAGCAGTACAACCAAATCCCAACTCTATCCTTGTTAAACTTGTGTCAATTAACTCCTCTGTAGCTCACCATCCCTGTGACTTCCTCACACACTTTTCCTGACTTTCACCTCCCTGAATGGGATAACTTAAAGGTTCCTTAAAGGCAGAGACCACTTCATTTTTGTATTTATATTTTTAGAACACAGCGCAGTATATGGCACTTAGTAAACACTGTTAATGCTTTCATTCATTCATTCATTTAATTCAACAATTATTATTAATGCCTACTATGTGCCAAGCATAGCACTAAGAACAGAGAACAGAAAAGGAGGAAGAGTCCCAAAGGATTTAATCTGCTTAGATTAAGGGTGTGATGTATTTAGGCACAATTTTTCTGCCTCAGGAATTAAAAGCTACAGTTATATAGTCATTTAATTAAAAGCTATTATTGTTGTTCAGTCATATCCTACTCTTCGTGATCCCATTTATGGTTTTCTTGGCAAGGATACTGGAATGGTTTGTCATTTCCTTCTCCAGCTCATTTTACAGATGAGGAAGCAAACAAACAAGGTTAAATAACTTGCCCACATCCACATAGCTAGCGTCTGAGGCCAGATTTGAATTGTCTTTCTAACTCCAGGGTTGGGGCTCTGTCCATGGCATCACCTAGCTACCTTTAGAAGCTATTGCGCAATAAAGGATTCCAGGCTGGGTTTTTTTGTTTGTTTTCAAATGTTCAATTCTAAGTTTGCTTTTTGATAGTTTGATGGCTGGAGAGATGAATATCCTTCTTTAATGTTAGTTAGTGTAGGTCATCTCTGCTGGAGAATAACTTTGCAAAAAGTGCAAGCCCCATCAATAAGGGGGAAGGATAAAATCTTAGTGGAGACAGAGGGCAGTGAATTCAATCTCTCTTTCCAGAAGCAATGGTGACTTTGATTTGATTAATATTTCCAGACAGAATCAGAAAGTCAAAAGGATGGGGGAGAGGGAGATTCAGGAAGGATAGTAGAAACATAAAGACATAACAGAAAATGGCATGATCAGGTGGCTGATCCCAGTTAGTTAATTTGAGCTTCCACCAATCAGAAGAGCATCAGAAAAAGCTGGAGTTCCAATATGGAAGGCAGAATAGCTGAAGTGATACCAGTGGCAGGAAGCATGACAGGAAGATTGAAGTGAATAATGTATTAAAGTACCTTTCAAATCTTGAAGTGCTATATAAAAGCTAGCTATTATAATAATTATTATTATCATCAATCATCATCATCATCATCATCATCTCATTCTTCTCAAGTTTTGTGATGGCGCTCCGATAGAAACAGTCCAAGGACAAGTCACAATCCCTCTTTTATTCTTTATATTTAATGATCTGCAGACTATTATTCAAGTGGGTTAAATGACAGCTTTTTTTAGTGATTGAATAAAAGTATTGAGGTCTAAGCTCATCTTCTGCAGTGCTTAGTGAAAGTATCTTTAGGACCACTCCAGTAAGAGCCATGATCCAGGGTACATGTATGTAGCTCATCTTGGCCCCATGTGGTTTTAATGTCTTCTATGAAGTCTCTAGATTTTGAAAACATTATTTTAAAATAGCACAGACTGTTATGTCAGATAAGCAATTTAGACTTGAACTACAGGAATAATCACCCCTGGTATCACAAAAGGCTGGGCCAGTCAGGAAAGACTTCCCAGAGGATCTGCAAGATGAATATAAATGAAGGGTACTACTTAGCTAAATGGAGAAAAGTAGGGAAAGAAAGTCCAAAGGGGAAAGAAAGTGAACAAAATAATAGTGTGATGTGTGCAAAGTTGTATTTTAGGAAAATTAATCTGTCAGTCCTCTACTAAATTCCTCTGTGGTATGAAGGTGATCCTGGGTTCTCAAGTCTATGCTAGCAAAACACAAGACTGGTGTTTTATTTGACAGAACTCGAGCTGAAAAGGATTTTCTATGCCCATCATCTGAGCACAAGTTTAGCTTAATTCAGAGATGCTCATATCACAAGGATATTAGCTTCCAGAAAGGGAGTAGATTCCTGAAATACTGTCTACTAAAAGTATAAAGGAAATGTTAATGTGTCAAGGAAGGGATATCCAGAGTAAAGAATATTAAAAGGTTTATGCAATTCAGTAGTGGTAAATGAAATAGACTAGAAAATAGAATGACAGAAGGTGAAGAGAAAAAAAGAAGGAAAAGATCAACTAGATCATCTCTGTAGTCCAAGCATGAAGTAAGGAAATGAGCATTTGTAAAGCACCTACTATGTGACAGGTATTTTAGAGCTATCTCATTTGATTTTTACAACAGCCCTGGAAGGTGGATGAGATTATCATTTCCTATTTTACAGTTAAGGAAACTGAGGCAGACAGAGGCAAAGTGAAATGTGATTATTATTTCCCATTTTACAGTTGAGGAAACTGAGGCAGACAGAGATGAAGTGATTTGCCCAGGATCACACAACTAGTAAATATCTGAGGTCAGATTTGTATTTATGGCTTGCTGACTGTGAACCCTACACTTTCTCCCCTTTATCAGTGAGTACCTGAAATAGGATGGTAGAAGTGAGGGGGAAAAAAAGGAAAAAGGAATTGTATCACCAGGCTTAACCACTCTGTGATATAAATCTAGTTTAAAATTCTGTTGCTATGGCAACAGAGAGACGCTAGAAAGAGACACTGATTCTACTCCCTTCAAGGATGCTTCTGTTTCTCCCCCCCCCCCTCCAAAAAAATGTTGATTCTCTTTTTAGGCAAATAGGCTTGAGCAAGAAGAAGTAGGGATAACATAGGAGGCACATCTTCTGGGTCAGAGACACTCAAGAAATTTTTCTTTTTTTCTCTGGCTGCATTCACTTGAAGATTTTCGAAGCAGGGACGTTTGGAGCCAGTTAGCTAAGAAAACAAGGGTCTAAGATTCTTTTCTTACTCCCAGAGACAAATTCTGAGTATGTTCCACAGTAATCTAAATATGCACTCAAGGAAAAGAGAGAATTACTATTCAACATCTGCTGGTGTTTGGGAGCTCTGGTGGAAAAGATATCCAATTAGGAACGCTGCTAGTTGTCTAGACAAGAGACCTATATTTTATAAGGCTCCCAGAGAATTTCCTTTACTGTATTTGAGTGCCAAAGCGCAAACTGGTGCAAAGGCTTGGAGTCAAGAAGAACTGAATTAAAATCCAGTCTGAGTCATTTAGTTAGCTAGGGAAAGTCAGTCAACTCTATTTGCCTCAGTTTCCTCATCTGTAAAATTAGCTGGAGAAGTAAACAGCAAACCACTCTAGTGTTTTTGCCAAAAATAAAATAAAAAGAGGTCTTGAAGAGTCCAGCTCAATTGAAAAAACTGGACAACAATTTGAATGTCTTCTATGAGGTTTTATAAATGGTGACCTAGTCTGGAGGCAAAAGTATTTTCTTGGTGTAGTATAGCAGGTGTAGCAGTTATTATAAGAGTGGTAGTAGTAGCAGGAGCAACAACAGCAATATAAAAAAGTCTGGGCTTTGCTGATCTTTATCACTTCCTCTTTTCCCCTCCCATGGTGAATACAGTACAGAGTGTATTAAAAACTCTTTAAATAAGCCTCAGTAAATTGTCTTTCCATAAAGCCCCATGTACTCCTTATCTTGCACTTTTATAAGCCTCCTAATATTAATGATATAATTATATGCTTTCCATACAGTAAGAGCCAATTCAAAAGAAGACCCATTTTGATAACCAGACTAACATAGGTACAAAACAGCCTTTCAGAGAAGTTTAAAAGACTTCTAGAATTACAGATTTTTTTTCTACATTACAAATCTGTCTATGGCTAGCTGCCCCAGAATCAAATCTATCCCTTCTTTTTATAACCCCAAAAAGCTCAATTGTCCCTTCTATTTATGATTAGGCTAAGAATCTACTCATATCTACCTATAGCTGATTACAGAATTGTTCCCTTCCTGCCTCATAGATTTCCCAGAAAACTAGCCAAAACAGAAAAGGAAAAGAGAACTGGGACTCATTCAATTTCTTTCAGATGGTTTTTTTTTCTAATTGCCCTTGTACTCTCAATAATTTTAAGCACAAATTGGTTTCCATTACAAAGATATCCTCAAAATATTGTCTATAAGTTTATATTAGAATTACATTGAAAAATAGGGACAGGATTTTTTATTTCATGTAATAAAAATTTCCCAAGTGAGGAAACACCTTCTGTTAATGCAGATTGGAATATTCTTTATGAACAAAGTGTCTTAGAGAGTTGCCTAGAGAACTGAAATTTTACGTGATTTATCCAAGGTCTCATCCTGAAGCAGGACTTTAATACATGTTTTCCTGATTTCAAGGCCAGCTCTCAATCCAATCTGCCATACCCTGATGCCTTAAAATTTCTGAGTGTAAACTATCATTATTCCTGTAAACAAGCTGGTCTTGTTTTTCTTTTGCATCTGGAAATTGGAAATTTGAGGATTATGTGAAGATTTGTCATTGTGATACCATCTGTTGAAAAGAGTTTTAATCTGCATCAAGTATTTCCTCACCTGCTCACTTCCACAAATTTTCACAAATCCTACAAGATCCAATTGGCATTCTTCTTCTTCTTTGAAAACCTTTCTCAACCTTCCATTAGGAAATAATCTCTCTTTTAAATTTGTCATAGTATCTTACCTACACTCCTACTTTGAATCTACTTTTTGTATGAGAATTGTTTGATCATATGTCTTTTCTTCCCTCCTATATCATAACATCCTTGAAAGTAAAGATCATAACTTTCTTTGTATCCACAGCACCACAATAAGTGTGTGTTGAATTGCACTGAATTGAATTAAGAATTGTCTAGTTTATTTTGGAAGCTAGAAAAACCTATAGAGAATCTTCATAATAATATCAGTGTGACATAGTAGAAAATTCCAAGGGTATTTACACCAGTCATCAGATAGATCCGGTTTCCATTTGCTGCCTCAATATCTGACTCTCTGAGAAATCTTGAGCAAGTCACATTTCCTTTCCAATTCCCCATCTGTAAAAGAAGGATGATACATTAGTATGTCACATCACTGTTAGGGGGATTCACATAAAACCTGGAAAATGGTTTAAGTCCTTTGAAAGACAAACTCTGATATAAAAGAACTGACCTGGTGATGTCAATAAGAGGTGTGCATCAGTTGAAAAGAGCAAACCACTGGTCATGGTGCTGACAAAACTGGATCTGAAGGGGGAAAACAAAACAAAACTCCATACATGGGATGACTTTGCTACCTAAGAAACAGTAACTGGAGAAAACTAAATAAAGATTGTCTTATCTATAGCATGACCATCAAAGAAGGACAATAACAGATAGATATTGAGGCATAGAAGAGAGTGTGTTTAAAAGGCACCAATATGGGAAATGGAAAGATTAAGACCAGGAAATAAAAAGGAGTCCAGTTTGATTGAACAGTACAGAGGATGAAAGGGAATGATATATGAATTAGTTAGAAAGACATAAACTTAGATTAGAAAGAATACAACCAGATTTCAGAGGTCCTATATTACCAGGAAAAGAGTTTTCTATTTTTACTAGGCAGTCACTGAAAGTTTTGAGAGTTGTTTTGTTTTGGTTTTGG
Source organism: Sarcophilus harrisii (assembly GCF_902635505.1). Taxonomy (NCBI): domain Eukaryota; kingdom Metazoa; phylum Chordata; class Mammalia; order Dasyuromorphia; family Dasyuridae; genus Sarcophilus; species Sarcophilus harrisii. Next base: position 53,221,585 of record NC_045429.1, read on the forward strand.
GTTTGGTTTTTTTTTTGTTTGTTTTTGTTTTTTGTTTTTTGTTTTTTGCTGAGGCAATTGGAGTTATGTGATTTGTCCAGAATCACACAGCTAGGAAGTGTTAAGTGTCTGAGACCAGATTTGAACTCAGGTCCATCCTGGCTTCAGGGCTGGTGCTCTATCACTGTACCACATAGCTGCCCCTAATTTTTATCTTTTATTGAACAGTTTTGAAAATTTCTCTAGCTACTGAGGAGTTTGTATATTAAATGTAAAGACCACTAGCCTTAGAGGTGAAAGAAATGTGAATTTTAATGCTGCTTCCAATGATTACTAACAATGTGGCCATGAGAAAGGCATTTATTCTCTTTAAGATTCAGTTTCCTGGGATTTCTCAAAAATATTAATTATTAGCAAATAATATTGTAATTGCTTATATAATATTTACATAATATAAAATAATATTAAAAATAAATGATATATTTGCATGATAATATTGAATAAATAATAAATAAAATACAATTATTAAAATAATAAGTGTAGTACCTAAATGTATCAAATGAAACAATGCATGTATCAATCTTTATAAACCTTTATAAACCTTAAAATCTTAAATGTCAGTTATTATTATGTTCAAAAATGTGCTTTATGATCTTCTGCCAGGAATATGAAAAACTGAAGAAGGAAGAGACTGAAGGCAGAGAGGTACAACAATTCAGGTAAGAGGAGCAAGCCAGTTGATGATCTAAGGTGAGTCAATTGTAGAATAAAGAAAACTGTACAAGAATTATTGTGGAGGTAAAAGTGAAAGGACTTGGCAACTGATTGAACATGATAGGATCTGCGAGGATAAAGAGTTAAAGATGGCTGTTATATTTTGAGACTGGGCAATTCACTCAAACACTTGAAATTCCTTGAGCAGCAGTAAGATCTCTTCTTTAGTTTTCCTCTTGTCCTAAATATAGCTCTAAAAGCCATTTTTGTGGCCTTTAGGATTCACCATCAGCCTCAACTCATTTTGAGCTTTAAGTGTTTCTGACATTTCTATCAATAACTTGGATGAAGACATAAGGGTCTTACTTTTCAATCTAGAGGTGTCACAAAACTGAGAGAGAGCAAACATGTTAGAGAATAGAATTGGGATCCAAAAAGCTTTTTTATCAGCCTAAAATAGTTGTGCAAAGCTCACAAAATTGGATTTTAAAGAGATAAATATAAAGTTCAATCCTTGGGCTCAAAAACTCAACAGCACAAGTTTAGGATGAAGAAGACAGAGCTATATGAAGTGCACAGGGGTAGAGAGCAGTTTTGTGGGGGAAATTTTCCAATAGCTTCCAAGGACCACAGAATCAGTAGTGTCATCCTTGCTCCCCTCAAAATCTAACCTGATCTAATTTGAAGGATCTGTAATTTCATAAGTATGCACAGTCCCTCTCCTAGAACAGATTGCAATTTTTCTTTAACTTTACTAGATGTGTAAAGTAAAAATCATCATCATCATCATCATCATTATCTTGCAGATTCCCTAAATCCCTTAGGATCCCTAAGTATCCTAGGTACTTAGATAGTACCTAATTGTAATTCTGGTCCTGAAATGACCAGTCCTTCACTCCAAACTTTTTCAGCTTTGTAGGAGCTCTACTAGCATAGGTTTTGAAGAACCAGGTTTACCTCCATGCTATAATAAAAGCACCCAAGAAGGATTTTAATAAACACATCATCTTATGATGCTTGAGAGACACTGTATACAGTACAAGGAAAATGATAAATCCACTCTACTAGAACTAGCCAAAATCTAGATTACCACCATCTTTTAAGATGTTATAAGCTAGAAAAAATCTAAAGAAAGATGCCAGATAAAGGATAATAAGAGTATTGGAAAACATATCATAAGATGAATAGATGAAAGAAATTAGATTTCACTTGTTTACGTATCTACTTAGATAAGGACATAAAAATTATTTAAAGGAATGTCATGTTAGAAAAGGAAGAGTTCTCAGAAGGCAGAAATTGAAATAACATAAAATTGGAAAAAGACATATGTTGACTTAAGAAAAACTTCCTAATGGGTAGAGGTATCCAAATATAAAATAGGATACATGGCAGGAAAAAAAGAGGCTAGCGAGAACTTGAGATCCTCCCTTGAAGGATGGACAACTGTGTATTGGCAATATTGTAGAAGGTATCCCTGTTCTTGTACTGCTTGGAATAGATGGTATCTGAGATCTCTTCTAACTTTAAAATTCTGGAATTCTATGAAAAGCTCTACTGATCTTTATGTGTCCATGAGTGGCTAAAGAGAATATATACCTAGTTCTGATTGATGACCTAGGGATGAGAGTTGGACATAATTTCTCTTTCCTTAGATGTCTTTCTGGGGGATATCAGAGTTCATAACTGTGTTACCTCTAGATGAGCTATAATTGGCTACATGAGAAAAATAGGAGGAGGAAGAAAATATGCTAGTAAGCTTTGACCATCAAAATGATCACCATGTCACTTTCTTAGGACACTTCTTTGTGGAAAGCAAATTCTTAGTCAAAATCCCATCATATCCTATATCTTTGCTCTTTGATCCTACTCAGTATGACAAACCCTTCTTTTTTAGATCATTACTCCCAAACTCACATACTCCTATCCAACTTATCTCTCTGGAAATAAGTTTTCTCTGGAAAATGAGACAGTTACAATTTATAAATGGTCAAATGATATGAACAACGAGTTTTAAGATGAAGAAATCAAAGCTATCTGTGGTCATGTAAAAACTGTCTAAAATATAAATCACTGTTGATTAGAGAAATGCAAATTAAAACAACTGAGGTGTCACCTCATGTAATGGGCTGAGGCTTGAGTTGATGTACTGAGGTCCCAAGCACGTGAGGCTAAATAGTAATTGGACTATACTCTATTAATATACATGCTTGGATAAAGAATGGCCCACTCTCTGTGCAAGTCCTGATGTGTTGTATAGGAAACGACGATTTTGGTGGGTGGAGGCAGAGAGACAGGAAGAGAGGTGGGGAGAGATTAGCCTGGGTTCCATGCTCGTAGCTGCTGGTCGTGTGGCCGCTGGTCTAGCTAGCTTCTTGACTCAGCTACACACATTGCTATTGCCCATTCTCTTCCATCTCCGATCTTTCTTCACTGAGAATAAAGACTGACGATTTTCCCCTAACCTGAATTCCTGACTCCGGCTGATTTTAAAATACGCGGTCTTCACAACCTCACACCTATTAGATTGGCTAATATGTCAGAAAAGGAAAATGATAAATGCTAGCTAAGTGGGAAAAATTGGAACATTAATGTAAAACTTTGAACTTATTCAATAATTCTAGAGAGAAATTTGGAATTATACCCAAAGGATATGTCCTTTGCTCCAGCAATATCACTACTAGGTTTATATTCCAAAAAGATCCTAAAAGAAGAAAAGGACCTTCATAGAGCAAAATATTATAGCAGCTCCTTTTCTAGTGTCAAAGAATTGGAAATTGAGGGGATGCTCATCAATTGTGGGATGGCTGAACAAGTTGTGATATATGATTGTAATGAAATATTATTGTGCTATAAGAAATGACAAGCAGAAGAATTTCTGAAAAATTGGGAAGATTTACATTAACTGAGGCAGAATGAAGTGAGTAAAACCAGGAGAATAATATTCACAGTATTCACTGTGAATATTTACAATATTATATAATGAATTGTTAATGACTTATCTATACTCAGCAATACGATGACAAGACAATTCCAAAAGACTCATGATGAAAAATGCTATCCATCATGTGGCTCTCTTCAACAATGAGATGATTCAAATAACTTCCAATGATCTTGTGATGAAGAGAATAATCTATACCCAGCGAGAGGACTGTGGGAACTGAGTGTGGTACACAACACAGCATTTTCACTCTTTTTGTTGCTGTTTGCTTGCATTTTCTTTTTCATTTTTTTCAGTTTGATTTGATTTTTCTTGTGCAGCAAGATAATTGCATAATTTGTATGCATATATTTGGTTTAAACATATATTTCTACCATGTTTAACATATATTGGACTACTTGCCATCTAGGGAACAGGTTGGGGGAGGGGGAAAATTGGAACACAAGATTTTGCAAGGGTTAATGTTGAAGAATTGTCTATGCATATATTTTGAAAATAGTTTTATTAAAAAAATAAATTTAAAAAAATGGTATCCATCTCCAGAGAAAGAACTATGGAGTCTGAATACATACCAAATTTTTTTTGTTTGCTTCTTCCTTTCTCTTTTTTCCTTCCTTCTTTCCTTCCTTTCTTTCTTCCTTTCTTCTTTTCTTTCTTTTTTCCTTTGTTCTTTCTTTATTTTTTCTTTTTCTTGGTTTGAATTTTTTCCACAACATAACTAATATGGAAATATGTTTTACATGTTCTTTTGAATTACTCTGTTGCCATATAATTACTTGTGAATGGAAGAAGATGAGATATCCAAGTGGGAAAATGGAAGCTCAATAGTATTTTGGAATAGATAGTGAACCCAAACAGGATCTAGCAACCAGAACATAGCTGTGAAACGCTCTATATATTAGGCATGATTATAAGAAGTGGTTTGTAGAAGTGATAAGTTTGCTCAAAATATGAAAAATATGAACATCTATAACAATTTCAAGTCCTTTTGTTTTGCAGAGTATTGAATTACATGCAAGGATATAACATGAATGTCTAATGATAGGACCATTTTTCTCTAGATTAGAAAAATTGGAATGATTCTCTAAGGTCTTTTACCTTAGGGTGCTCCATATGGCTGTCACATAATGCAAGGAGATAATAAAAATGGGAACAAAGGAGAACCAGCCTTCTACCAGCTGGTTCTTAAGGAAAACACAAAGTTTATTTATATACATAGGACTACCATTTAAACTTCTTCCCAAGTTTCCAAATCAAAGATGGTGGGATGTTCTCCTCTCCCCATTCCCCATATTACACAGGCTACATGTTCCCCTTTTGTGGTTTCTTTTCTCCTTCAAGGTTGACCTCCATGTTGATTTTAAACTAATACCCATATAAAATTGGTACAGGGCAAAACATAACATCATTGTGTCCAAAGATGGTTCTGACTGAAGGATATCCAGAGTGTGAAACTTGATTTTTAAAATTTTCATGGTTTAGACACCACAAGAATTATGGTTTGTCAAAGCTCTTCTTTAGACCTTAGGCTGTAAGCTTCCAGAACTTCCTCATAGAAAATATTGACAAATATGTTTCAAAGGTTGGTAGAACTGTGTGCCCCAAATAATATCTTGTCCATGACCAGCTTGTTTTTCTACCTAATAACTAACCTCCAAAATAATATTTTGCCTTGACCCCTGATGTTCTAATTGACCAGCTCTAGGTGGAGGAGCATTCCAAAAAGAACATAAGAATCCCATTCTCAGAAGGGCACTTTAGAACATCCCCTTCCTGTGTACCCATAACTCTGTGCTCCTCAAGATAGCACTGACCCTACATAAGCCATATCCTATGTTAGTATAGGTGTATTAGAGTTATAAAATCATGTTCTCTTCTTCCTATCCTTTTCCCTCTCTTCCCCACTGATTGCAATAAAACTTTGCATTGCAATGTCTGTGGCTGGCCTCCATACCTCTTGTTAGACATGAACAGGCAGTCAAGGACTTAGTCTGTTGATAGCCACAACTATGCTGGGCGAGGGAAACATGTTATTTGTGAATCCAATTGTAGAAGCTCCATATTCTTCCAAGAGGGGCTCTTTTATGCCAGTGGACTGTCACAAAATAGAAACTTCTTTTTAAAAATGAAAACATCTCTAGTTGTGTTACCAGTCATTTTCGATTATTAGTATGAATTTGTTTTTTCTCCTATTTTCTCCTAATACCCAAATGGGATCTACTGCTGCAATGAGGGTAAGGAAATTTGGTTTGTTTGGTAGGGGAAAAGAAGAAGGGAGAATAAACATTTATTTAGTGCCTACGATGTATCACTCATTGTGCTAATCACTTAATAAACATTATCTCATTTGAACTGGTGGGTAAGATCCAGATAATTTTGGGTCCTGAAGCACTTTGGGGAGGAAGTTTTGACTCAGGTGATGTGGTTAGAAGCATAGAATAGTGGGAAAAGCTAATGAGATCTGTAATAAAGGGAAATAGGAGGCAGTCAAAGGCAAACTTCATCTTTTTAGCCAATGTAACCATTTCACAAAGTAAGAGTAATTTACTGAACAACATAAAGAAATTTTTTTGCATTATGTATTTTCCTGGTAAATAGATCAGAGGTTTCCAAAGGCAGTTAATGGTGCATTGGATAAAGGACTGGATCTGGAGTCAGGAAGATCTGAATTCAAATGTGACCTAAGACATTTACTAGCTACAGGAATATGGGCAAGAGACTAAATCTATGGCTTCCTCAAGGATAAGATGGGGATGATAATAGTACCTACTTCAGAGACTTCTTGTGAAGATCAAATGGGGTGATATTTGTTGATTTGTTTGAAAAAGCACTTAACACAATATCTGGCACATAGTGGGTACTATATAAATGCTTATTGCTTCCCCTTCTCTTCTTCTCATTACTCCCACATATTTATTGCAGCTATATTTTAGATACCTGTCACTAACATGCTTCCTTCACCATGTTGAAAGGACCCATAACTCTGTGATCCTAAATAAAAGTCTACATAAGTCATATTCTATGGTAGTATGGTATTTTGGAGTCTTAAAATTATATCCTATTCTTTCTCTTCTAGATTAATCTCTTTTCTCTCAATGGCTGATTTCACTTCTCTTCACTTCACTTCTCTTCACCCCCACTTCCAGATAGCAACAACAACAATAGTAATAGTTTTCATTTATATGATAAAATATCTGACATAAATGTTTTCATTTATTCTCCAAACAAATATGTAAGGAAGTTAAGGGAAATGTGATCTCCATTTTACAGATTAGGAAACTGAGTCTCGGGCCAAGGTCACCTCGATGGCAAATGGAAAAGTCACAACTCAGCCCTAGTTGTTACAACAGATAAGAAGGGTGAGACAGATGAATGGCATAAGCCTGGGAGGCACAGGGGAGAAAAAAAGCAGCTGCTACTGATGGTGCTGATGAGGGCACCAGATTCTCTTGCTATGCCAGGGTTATCTGCATCTGAAAATAAAAGCAAACAGAAGCAAAATTTCTTGGCTGATTTTACACAGGCCTATCTGATAGCTATTGCAGAGCTTATGGTGGGAGGTGAAGCATGGACAAAATAGAGATCAAGAGGAGACCTCCTCAAAGCAAAATGGAATTGTTTCAGGGGTCTAGTTTCTATCCCCATAAGTTTCCGTATCCCCTTGTAATCTAATTCATACTGATATGTTAATGACTCATATGCTTCCATCTCAGAAGTTTTACATTTTAACAAGGGTCAGTACTTAACCCCCCAAAAAAGTATTTGGGTCAACTGTCATAGAAACCTATGGAGGACATATTTTAGGAATAAAGAGGGATTTTATTGAAGCTGAGAGTGCTTAATCAAAGTTCCTGTTGTTTTAGCCCACCTCTGAACTTTTGGAGGTTCTCTCTCTCTCTCTCTCTCTCTCTCTCTCTCTCTCTCTCTCTCTCTCTCTCTCTCTCTCTCTCTCTCCCTCCCTCTTTCTCTTTCTCTTTCTCTCTCTTTCTCATTATCTTTAGGGATGCTTCTCAAATCACATCATTTAGGCCTACTCAGAAGGTCAAACTCCTGAGATTGGGTTCTCTTTTTAAATTAAGTTTTAATTGAAGCTGAGAGTGCTTAATCAAAGCTACTGTTTTATTGACCCACCTATGAACCTTTAATAGGTTCTCTTCAGTCGTGTAACTATCCCAGGGAAATATCATCTACTGGGACCATACTGCAGACTGGCTGAAGTCTTGGGCATGAAGAAGGTAGAAGGATTGGGGGTGATAAATCTGTATCACAGGAACCATAATAGCTATGTCCTTGACTAGATCATCTGAGCCCTTCCTTATTCTCTTAGCAGTCACTGGATTGAGGGTCAAGGTCCTCTGACACTCAAGTCATGGGACCCTAACACAAATCTTTTCATTTCCTTTCCACTGAACAATGATGATGCCTTTTGGGTCCCTGGGGAAAATAAAGGGAGACACTCTGGCACCTGAAAAAAGAGTATTAATCTGGAACAGTAGTGCTGTTGACAGAAAGGGCTAAAAATAGATCCCTATCCAAGGCCATGAAAAGCCAATGAATTTGTCCTAATGTGATCCAGCTTCTGATTACACCCTCATGTGCCCAGTCACTTGATATCCTCACTATAGAGGGTTAAGGATGGTCCCTGTGAAAGGTTCAGAGATGGGCTAAAACAACAGGAGCTTTGATTAAGCACTCTCAGCTTCAATCAAAACTTAATTAAAAAAAAGAGAGAGAGACAAAGAGACAGAGAGAGGGGGAGGGGAGAGAGAGGAGAGAGGAGAGAGAGAGAGAAAGAACCCAACCTTAGAAGTTTGACCTGAGAAGGCCTAAAAGATGTATTTTTAGAAATATCCCTAAAGAGTTTTTATCCCCAAAATATCTCTTCCAAAGATCTCTATGACTAATGTCCAATAAACAAGAAACTTAAATCCCTCCAGGTCTTTCTGAAACCATCCTGCTGATTATTTCATATAAAAGAATAATACTCCATTAACATTTATATACCATAACTTATCCAGCCATTCCTCAACTGATGGTCAGCCACTCAGTTTCCAGACCCTTGCCACTACCAAAAAGGCTGCTACAAACATTTTTGCCCCCATGGGTCCTTTTCCCTGCTTTATGATTTCTTTGGGATACAGGCTCAGTAGAGACTGTTAGATCAAAGGATATGCACAGTTTGAAAGCCCTCTGGGCATAGTAATTTGAAATGTTTTTTGAAAAGAGAGAAGAGAAGCAAGTTGGAGATTCAGGGCTTGGGTCACCATCTGAAGAGACCTCAGGCAGTTAAATTCTTCTGCTCTCAAACCACAATATTTTCACTGTATCATGCTGCCAGTCCCTTCATTTTACAAGTGAGAAAACTGAGATCCTGATTGGTTAAGGCTCTTTTCGAAGGTCACACAGGCAGCCAAGAGACAGTTAGTTGGTATTCAATCCCAGATATTCCAACTATAAAATCAGTGCCCTCTATTATGTGATTATGAGCATCATCCAACCAACTTCACATTGGTTAATGACAGACAACATCTATATAAACACTTTAAATTTAAAAAGTGCTTTACAAGCATTATTTCATTTTATCTTATAAGATCCCTGAGAGATGGGTGCTACTGTATCCTCGTTTTTACAGATAGGGAAAACAAAACAGAGATTAAATTACTTGTCCAGGAGCATACATATACTAAGTATCTGAAGTTTAATTTGAACTCGGTTCTTCCTGAACCAAGGCCCAGAATTTTATTCACTGCAATTACTGATTAAACAGATCCCTCCAATCAACCACTGGAGAGAGTTATCATTTTGAAAACTAATTTTCTCCTATAAAGATTTCCCATATTGAGATGCTTTGCTAAGCATCATTAACAACCACCAGCAGCACTTTTATGATTACAGAGGCAGTTGGCATAATGCATAAAAATCTGACCTTGAAGTCATGAAGGCCATGGGTTCGAGTCCCACCTAATTAGCCATATGATGCTAATGAAGTCACTTGCCCTCTTAATGCCCCCAGACAGCTCTATGAGAGTCTCAGCTGCCGAACAGGTGCTGATCTGCACTGGCCAAAAGAGTTTTCTACAGGGAGTTCCCTGTGCCAGTGAAGTTACAGGCCTAAGCCAATAATAGCATTTTAGGGAGGTAATGTTGTCTACTGGAAATAAGTCTAGTTAGGATTCAATCCAAACCTGACTGCTTGGCAAGGAGATTCCTGCAGAAATAAAGGTTAAACTAAATTCTTCCCTAAGTAAAAATATAAGAAGAAAGGAAGGAAGGAAGGAAGGAAGGAAGGAAGGAAGGAAGGAAGGAAGGAAGGAAGGAAGGAAGGAAGGAAGGAAGGGAAAGAGGGGGAGGGAGGGTGGGAAAATGGGATTAATGTCAATATTACCTGGTTTTTATTTTCAAAGCATATGCTTAGATAATTTTTAACATACACCTTTGCAAAACCTGTGTTACAAATTTTTTCCTTTCCTTCCTCCTCCCCCCTCCCCTAGACTACAAGTAATCACATGTGTTAAACATGTGCAATTCTTATATATATATATATATATATATATATATATATATATATTTCCACAATTATCATGATGCACAAGAAAAATCAGATCAAAAAGGAAAAAAATGAGAAAGAAAATAAAATGCAAATAACAATAAAAAGGTGAAAATATTATCATTCAGTCCCCACAGCCCTCTCTCTGGGTGCAGATGGCTCTCCATTACAAGACCATTGGAACTGGCCTGAATCACCTCACTGTGGAAAAGAGCCATGTTCATCAGAATTGATCATTGCATGATTTTGTTGTTGTTATGTACAATATTCTCTTGGTTCTACTCATTTCACTTAGCATTAATCCACGTAAGTCTCTCCAGGCCTCTCTGAAATCATCCTGTAAATCATTTCTCATAGAACAATAATATTCCATAACATTCATATACCATAATTTATTTAGCCTTTATTCCCTAATTAATGGGCATCCACTCAGTTTCCTGCTCCTTGCCACTACAAAAAGAACTGCTACAAATATTTTTGCACATATGGGTCCTTTTTCCTTTTTTATGATCTCTTTGGGATACAGGCCCAGTAGAGACACTTCTAAATCAAAGGGTATGCACAGTTTGATAGCCCTTTGGACATAGTTCCAAACTGCTCTCCACAATGGTTGGATCAGTTCACAACTCCACCAGTTTTCCCACATCCATAAGGGAAATATTTGATCTACTGTCCTGCCCCCCATCCTGGATTATTATATGGAAAGCCAACTGGGAAGCCCTCTAAAATGAGAAATATTGAGTCTTTTTGTTTGTTTATCAAGGATCATAGATTTAAAGCAGGAAGGGATCTTAGATGTCATCCAGTTCCATCACCTCATTTTATTGATGAGAAAACAGGCACAGGGAGGCTGAAAGTTTCATCTCAAGACACCCAACTTATAAATAGCAAAGCCAGGGTTTTAACTTGGGATTCCAAGTTGAAAGCTCTGTGCATTACAATACATTACCTCTTTGAATCAGGATGACTACTGTCTAAAGTGACTTTAGAATAGTTAAGCTGTGGGCATGATGGAAAAGAAAACATTGGGCATAGGAATAACACGTGCACACCTTTCATTGGAGCCATGATTTTAAGCTTCTGGGCTATCTGCTTCAATAAGGCCTCTTTCAATGTGACAGAAGTCCCCTGAGTCCCTCATATCTCACCTAATTCAGCATCAAGAACCCAGTGAGTGCTTAGTAAAAATAAATAAATAAATACTTCATGGATGAAAGTAGCTGACTAACAATATCCCCCTTTCCTTGCTCTTGTCTCACTAAGATAATCCAGGCATCAGAGAGGTCTTTCTTACCAAGGTATGTATATTTATTATTCACATTTACACTCTTGTTATAAATGTTTCTGACAAATAGTTCAAAAGATGAACTTCTATAAATCACATCTTCTTTTCCCCTGAGTTTCTATGTTCATATCAGAGGGAATGGATCTCTCTTATATCTTTAGTTTCCACTTCCTCTGCCCTTCTCTCCTTCAGATGGCAAACCTTTCCTCTTTTATTCCCTTCTAGATCAATAGATCACAATCAATGATGATGATGATGATGATGATCAACTAGAATTTATATGGCTTTTAAAAATTTGCTAAGCACTTTACAAATATTATTTCATTTTGCCCTTACAACCATAACCCTGGGAGATAGGTGCTATTATTGTCTCCATTTTACAGACGAAGAAACCAAGGCACAAAGAATATGTTTAGTATCACACAACTAATAAATGGTTAAAGGCAGATTTGAACCCAGGCTTTTTGGCTCCAAGTCTGCACTCTATCCACTAAGCCACCTTGGCTTCAGTGTTTTAAAGAGATCACTTTTTAAAGTGCTTCTGGAAGAATTCTTTAGTAAGATAGAGATTCCTTATAAAGCGCCCATTTACATCAATCATTTTCCAGTTTATTCACTTGGAAAAGGGGTTTTTCTAAAGCTAACTGTGTTTGTGGCAGTGTGGTGGAGCGATCACAGATTTGTGTGATGCTGAGCATATCACTGAACCTTTCTGATCGTCAGTTTCCCTGATTGTTAAAAAGAAGATTCAAAATACCTTGTCTTCCTATTCCACAATGTACTGTTGCGGTTGTTTTATGCACCTCTAATGAACTAATTCGTGTCTAAAACTCTGTTACCACAAAGTAATATTTTGTAGTGGAGTAAATTTCTATCATTTGATTATTGCCCTTAAATTCTAAGAGAACTAGGAAAAGGAGCTCCTTGGAGAGCATCTCATCCAATTAGTCATTATGCAGAAGAGGGAGATGTGTTTAAAAAAGAATTTCTTAATTATTGAAAGTGATTTTAGTTATTACAAACATCCATACTCTACACAGAGATTTGCATGCACTTAAAATTATTTAATATAAATAATAGCTCCTAGTTATATAACACTTTGACATTTAGGATACTGGATTTCTCTCTTATTCTCATACAACCCAGGACTCATCCCCCCCGATTCTCTTCTCTACCCAACACCCATTGTTAACTCTGAAAAGCTATCTTGCCTGCTCTGTGGACTTCTGAAGTTCTGCTTATTTTTTTTTTCCTTTCTGGATACCAATACATAGAGCACCATAAGATATACACTCTTACACACACACACACACACACACACACACACACACTCACACATACACATATAAGCACAGTATAGGGGTCCCCATTGCAGACACCTTTTCCAAAGAGTCCCAAGCAGTAACGGAGCCTTTCACCCACACAGCTTACCTAGGTAGATACCACCCCTAGGTCGGGTGCCCCAGCTGCATAGGGGAGAATTCTTTTTCCCATAGCCAAGCAGGGTTTTGCAGCTGCTGACATCACAAAGGTGTCACCTGGCAACCACAGAGGCATGCGGTTCTGCCCTGGCTCCCCTTCACTTGCAAACTTAGAGAAAGGGTGAATAATGTTAAAGCAGCCAAGTGGGCAAAGAGCCAGAAGGCAATCTGTAGGTAGAGCTCCTAAACAGACACTGTGCAGCATCAGGCCTCACATCTCAACTTCTGCTCTTGTCCTGTAATGGAAAAATTGCTTGCACCAAGGTAGAATGTTATAGTCTTTTCTGGCTCTCTCTCCCCACTCGCCTCCCTCCCTTTACCCTTCTCACCTCACTCTCCTCCCTGCCCCCCCCCCCACACACACACAGAGACACATTTGCCTGCATTCTACTCAGACAGCAAGGTGGGACGAAGGTAGCCACATCACCTTATTATGTCCCTTGCGGCAGGCCGTTGGCCCTGGTGGTTGCTGTTCTCCTGCGGAATGGGACTGGTTGGAGGGGATGAACTGTGTCCAACAAAATGTACCTGCAGGCTACTAGAGGTGGTTTGCTCGGGCCTGATGGAGTATCCCCATGATATGCCACTGACCACTCGGCAGCTCGTCCTGAAAGAAAATAATATCACCTACTTGCCAGCCATATCCCTAGGTCTCCTCAATGACCTCGTCTACCTAGACTGTAGATCCAATCAAATTATGGAGATCATGGATTATACCTTCATCGGAGTCCACAAACTCATCTACCTTGACATCAGTTTCAACAACATCAGTCAGATCTCCCCTTATGGTTTCAGCATGCTCAACAATCTGGTGATCTTAAATATTTCCAACAATCCCCACCTCAAACAGATCAGTAAATACACCTTTGGCAACAACACCGCCCTGAGACACCTGGATCTGAGCAACACAGGTTTGGAATTTCTGGATGTCCATAGCATCCAACACCTGTTCAATCTCAAGGCTCTGTATTTGAAAGGAAATCCTTGGAACTGTGACTGCACATTAGTGGACTTCAGCATCCACTTAATAGTGACAAACATTGAATACCCAGGTGAGGGGGACTGGTAGGGGCTGGGAAAGGGGAGAAGAGGAGGCTACAATAAAATCGGAGGTAAGCTGGGCTGGGCTGGGCTGGGCCGGGATAGAAAAAAGGAAAGAGTGGAATAAGAATGGAAGAAAATTGGGAGACAGCTTTATTTTAAGATATTTCTCTGTTTGTTAAGTTGTTATTTTCTATTAAAGTTTTAAACTGATTTAAGACTTTTGAGACATTTTGTCTACTGTACAAAGCTTACATGTGGACTTTCCTTTTCACGCTTTGGTGGAGGGGGAAAGAAAGCCCAAAGTATATTTCTTTTCTCTTCCACCAGGATGGAAAGCTTTTTGTGAGGAGGAACTATTTCTCATTAATTCATAATATCCAAGTCATAGTAGGTGATTTTAAAATGTTTGTTGACTGACTGATAAAAGTTCAGTCTTTCCCATGAAGACCTTTATAGAAGTCTTCATAGTAGATAAAAAAAAAAAAAAAACAGCCCAAGTTCACAAGTAGATAAAGGAGAGCTTCTACTTCAGCTGGAAATTTCCTTGATTTACATAATTTACAAGCTATTACTTAAAATTTTAATTTTAAAATATTTTTAAATTTACATAATTTACTTTTATTCAGATAAAAGCATGTATTGAGCATCTGCTATATGTTGGGCACTGTGATCATTGCTCAGAAACTTGCATTTGCCATATGGTAACACCAGACTTAAGGCTGACTGTTAAAAAATCAAATACAAAAGTAACATTGGGAAGTTGAGTTGAAATGGGAAGAAAGAAAAGTATGGCATGAGTTTTAGTCTCCTTTATTCCCGAGTAAGATGATAACAAAATCAGAGCTTGCATTTCAGGCCCTTTGTCTTTCCATTTAAGAGTTTACTTTATTCAGTAAACTGAATAAAGTCACATTTCCCCACCTCCCTAACACATAAACCCAAATCACTCCATACTATCTAGTCTTTCACTACTGGCCTTACCACCATGATAACATCAATAGTTTAGGAGAAGGTATATTTGGTTTGTTTGGATTAACCATATGTGATAACAAACTTTACCCATATTCTTATTAGAATAGGTCAGGTTTCAATAAGCATTTTAAGGTTTGAAAAGTGTTTTCCTCCTACAACCATGCAATATAGTAAACAAAATTATTTCCATTTTCAAGCTGGGAAAATGGAGGTTCAAGAAGATTATGGGATAATCACATAGAGAATAGAGATTTGAAACCAGATATCCTAACTTCAGGATTTTTCCAAAATACACATTACTTCCCAATTGACAGTAACCCCTCATGAAGTCAGTACTTTTAGTGTGTTGTCTCAGGTATAGTGAGCTGAACTAGACTCAGGAAGACATGGATTTTAATTCCAGCTCAGGTGTTTCTCAGCTATAAGTCCCCAAGCAAGGTGTTTAATCACTCTTAGACTTAATCATTCCCTCATCTATAAAATGGGGGTCGTAATAGCATCTACCTCAAAGAGGTGTTGTGAGGAAAATTATTTATTTCAATTGAAATAAAAACTTTAAAAATAGATGTTAGTCCTTTTTTATTATTCTTTTTATTGCCTCTTGCCCCTTCAGACCTCCCTCCAGGCTGCTAAGAAAACACTGTTGACAATATATGCACTGATCCACACAAATGCTGAACTAAATAAAGTTTCCAGTAAGACACATATGTCAATCTGAGTGTACACAGAAATAGTTTGGATCCCTTAGGGCAGCCATTAAGGACCCTGAGGTCAAGTGACCCTCTAGGTCTTTAAAGATCATTTCCCTTCAATGGTAAAGAATAAAGATCCCTTAAAAAATGTTTGCCAAGATCTCAACTGGAATAGTCAAAATGCCACTCAATAGAATCAATTTTGCCAAAGTAATTTTTTTGCCTTACCTGGTGCCAATGAAAATGCTGAGTCACCATGGGTAAATTACTTTATTTCCCTGTACATTTGCTCTCTTCTAAAGGCCCAATAGATGATAATCACCATCCCTTCTCTTTTGGGGCTTGATGATAAAGTTCTCTGAAGATTATTCAATACAAATTTTGTGTTTTTTCATTTCTTTTAATGCTGAGCTTAAAAATCTGGCACTGAGAAAAAGTTGTTCCCTTTTCATGAGGTAATGCCATCAAATATCATAGGATCTAGAAAATCTAAGTCACTAAAGACCTCAGTTTCCTCAACTATAAAATGGGGGTGATTACAGAACCTAAGTTCTAGGGTTGATGTGAGAACTAAATGAGGTAATATCTATAAAATGCCTAGGACAATACCTGGTACATATTGCCATATAAACAAATGTTTATTACTGTTGTGATTATTATTATTTTTATTATTATTATATAAGCCCATCTTGGTGAGGAAACTGAATTGTTAACCAAGGGTATGACTCTAAGCAAAATTAGGTTAAGTGACTTGCCAAAGGCCAAAGCAGGTGACAAATATGGTGTTTTAACCATTACCCTCAGGCTCCAAATCATTTATCTTGGCGCTGTACTATCATGAAACAAACCTCTTCTATACCACACTTGAATTCACGCTATCATAACATTTAGAGTTGCAATGAATCTTCTAAATCATTTGGTCCAACTCTATTATCTTATAGAAGACATAGGGAGCCCAAGAAGCAAAGGAAGTAGAATATATGGCTCATACAACTAGTTAAATAGCCAATCTCCAATAGAAATCAAAGTTCTCTGATAGCAAATAATAATAATAATAATACATAATAATAATAATAAATAAATAATCCTAATACACAGTTCCATAGACTGAAGCTGTGGATACTGAAGATAGGAAGCCAGTGGTTAACTCTTTAAACAAGACACTCCATCTCCCATTCTCCCTTCTTTGTTGCACCCATGTGGTTGACCGTTTTGACTGAGTTGATTGTGAATCCTTCTGAAGAAGCAAGTAGTTTTTCTGATTTTTTAATTGGAGTGACTTAATTGATATGTGTCATCTGATCCATCTAAAGGCAGTCTGAGAAGTCTACAAGACTTTTAAACTTTTTCTATTCATGACCCATTTTTGCCTGAGAAATTTTTGCATAACCCCAAGTATTTAGGTATATAAAATATGTATACAAATCAAACATTTACTAATAACAGATCATAATTTCATAACCCCCTGTATTCAGTTACAAGACCCATATGGGGAAGCAAACCACAGTGTAAGAAGCTGAGGTCTAGAACATGAATTCATCATGAGATGACATATGTTGAGGACAATGGGGAGGAAATAATAGAGGCAATTGAGTGGCATAATAGATAGAGAGTTGGGTTTAAAGTCAACCTGAATTCCTGAATTCAAACCTGAATTCAAAATGAGCCTTCAGGCCCATTTATGCTGTGTGACTTTGAGAAAGTCATTTAGTCAGTTTGCCTCAGTTTCCTCAACTGTAAAATGGGGGTAATGACAGTACCTAAGTTCTAGGATTGATGTGAGGATCAAATAAGATAATATTTATAAAGTGCTTAGGATAGTTCCTAGCACATAGTAATTGCTATATAAGCAAATGTTTGTTATTGTTGAGATTATTATAATTACTATTATATAAGAGAGGAAACATTCTGAAATAATTTGGATTACTTAAGTCAGTTTGGCAAATGAGACAATATCTCTGTCTCTCACCCTCTCCTCATTTACATCCACTGTTTCAGACTGCAGGAGGACTAAAGAATATATAAATATGATACTTATGGTGCTCCAGTTTACTAATGGCTCCTCAAAGTGAAAAATTCAGCACTTCTTTTCCTCTTAAAGGCAATGGAAGGGATTAAGCATGTGTATAGTACATAACTTGGGGCAGCTAGCTGACACAATGAAATAGAATCCTGGGCTTGGAATCAAAAAGATCTGAATTCAAACCCAGCCTCAAACACTTACTAGCTATGTAAACCTGAGCTTCAGGTTTACACCCTATTTGCCTTCACCCTATTTGCCTTACTTTTCTCATCTATAAAATGAGCTATAGAAAGAAATGGCAAATCACTCCAGTATCTTTGTCAAAAATAAAAGCGATCACAAAAAGCCAGAAATGAGTGAACAAAAACATACTTGAATTAGCAATATTGCTATACATTTTATGATAGATACAAATATAATGTACCAGAAACATGCCTGTGATTCCAGAGATAAAAGACCTAAGGTTTACATCCTACCTGAAGTTTACATTCTAACTTACTCACTTTTTATCAGGAAGATGCCCAAAACAAGCTAGCCATACTATATAATGTTGCATGGGACCAGCTTTCCTGTGAAGACCAAAGCAGGACATGCCATTGATCCATTCATACCTCATTTTTCCAAACAGATCCAAATTAACAGATTGTTCACACCACAAAAGAAACTTGATCATAAGGTCCCTTTGAACAATGTGCTTCTTTGACACAGGCCAAATGATTTTATTTATAAAAAATTATATTTACAGCTTCTCAGGAATTAAGTTTATTGCACAAGGAGAATTGTATCTATAATATAGTAAATACTAGTGGGATGCTGATGTCCTTTCAGATAATGAAAAAGCAGAACTCTGCCCCCAATCAGTATACATGTAGTTTAAAAAAAAATAGAGCAATGGATTCAGTTTCGTTTTTGGCCTGGGTCAGCATGTAGAAGGAAAATATCCTGGCCCTATCTTTTTCCAGTCATTGATTCTATTTGAAAAAGATAAGGTAAATTAATCTCCTCCTGTGATATCTAATATTTCCTAGGAAGATAAGGTCACATACAGCTGACCCACCATGGTATTCATTATTATGATAAAAAAAAACTTATATTTGTGTGGCACCTTATAGCTACCATCTCATAAAACTGTCCCCTTTCCACTCACATAGCCAACTACTCTAGCTCCAATCTTCCTCTTCAGCACATTTAAATAATCTTGGTCTCAGACTCTACCAAACAACACTCTCTAACTCATCCTCCACCAAGTTACTAAATTAATATTTGTAAAGCATGGATATGACTATATCATTCTTCAACTCAAGCATTTTCAATGACTTCCTATTGCCTCTAGAATAAACTATAAACTTCTGAGGATGGAAAGGTGGTGAGGTGACAGTAAATAGAATGCTGGACTTATAGTGAGGATAGACCTGAATTCAAATACTGCCTCAAACACTTTCTAAGCCCAAATCACTTAACCTCTTAGTCTCAGTTTCCTCATCTGTAAAACATGGATAACAGCCTCTCAGGATTGTTGTGAGTATTAAAGGAGATACATATTAAGCATTTTTTAAATCCCAAAGTGTTATATAAATGCTAGTTATTATTCATTTGAAGTCCTCCATGCTTACCTTTTGGGAATCTCTTGGCTTTGTGGTTTCCACCTTTCCAGATTTATTTCACATTATTTTTCTCTATTCATTTTACTTTCTAGCCAAAGGGGTCTATTAGCTTTAGCTGAATTCAATAAATTCTCTCTCATTTTCATGTCTTCCATTCTTGGAAAGCACTCCCTCTTCACTGCCACCTCAGAGAACCCCTAGCTTCCTTCGAAGCTCAAATGAATGTCACCTGCTACCTGAAGCCTTCTCTGATTCACCTGGTCCATTGTGCTCTCATCTCTTTGAAAATATCTGTTGTATACATGTGTCCTCTCAGTAGTACATAAGATATAGGATATATTCTGTATAGTACAATATGTAATATATAACATAATATTCTTGAGGACAGAAAGAGATTTTATTTTTTATTATATCTTTGTGTATTTCTTGCCTTGGTACACTAGGTGGCTCATTGTATAGGGTGATGAATCTGACCCAAGTTCAAATCTGGCCTTATTCACTTACTAGCTGTGTGATGCTGGGCAAGTCACTTTACCTTGTTGACCTCCATTTCTTATGTATAAAATGAGCCGGAGAAGGAAATGGAAAACCATTCCAGTGTCTTTACTAAGAAAACTCCAAATAGGATCACAAAGAATTGGGCATGACATTGACTACACAGCAACAACAATCTTATTACAAACCTGAGGTTCAGAGAAGTCATGACATGATATGATCATAAATCTGGAGGTGAAAGAGACCAAATAAATTTTTTTAACTGCCTCCATTTTACAGGTGAGGAAACTGAGGCTCAAGGAGTAAATGGAGTTGCTCAAGATCATATAAGTAAATTAATATGAGAGATAAGATTTGAACACAAGTCTTCT
Organism: Sarcophilus harrisii; assembly: GCF_902635505.1. Classification (NCBI taxonomy): domain Eukaryota; kingdom Metazoa; phylum Chordata; class Mammalia; order Dasyuromorphia; family Dasyuridae; genus Sarcophilus; species Sarcophilus harrisii. The sequence continues at coordinate 53,241,730 of NC_045429.1, forward strand.
AACTCCAAAGCAAGTTCTCTTTACACCACACAATGCTGCTTCTATGTAACTTGCCTACAATCATATAGTTAAAATGTATCAGACTTATATGTATCAAATCTAGGGCCTCTTGACTTTATTTCTACTTCCTAACTATAAATTAATTCTGAAAATTTCAGGATTGGAATAATTGTGGTCAACATTAACAACAGTTACTGTTTCATTCTGCCCCCCTTGAATTAAACTGAAACAATATAAGGATGAAGCTGAAATAACTCTTCATTGCATGATAATTAACTCAAAGCAAACATGGCACCTGGCAGAACCCATCTACTTTCTGCAGATAGCCATCCTCAAGTTGACTGAGTTTATCCATGTAGCAAGAAAAAATATTCCCTGTAATTGGGATGCTGGGAAGATCTCTTCATCCTAGCTACCCTAGGACTGCCTTAGTAGATGGATGCCTACAGGATGATTTGGAATCTCTTTTACTTCCATATTATGTGACTTTTTTGAACACATCTGATTCCCAAAATCTCTTCCATGTCTAAAGTTCCTCATTAGCATTTTATTCTTTAAGGTTAAATGCCTGTCCTATCTAAATTCAAATATACCTGAAGGGGATAACATATAAAACACATGAAAGACAGTGTAGGATAATAGAGCATTGTGGATCTGAAGTACCAACATTCTGAGTTTCAAATCCAATTCTGCTACTTTAAACAAGACACTTGCCTTTTCTGTGGCTCGGTTTTTGATTGTAAAATGAGATTAGGCTATTTGACCTCCACAGTTCCTTCCAGACCTAAATCTATGATCTACTATGGGTCAGGAACTGTGTTGAGCACTGGGGTACAAAAAAATGGGCAAAAGAAAAGAAACTCATTATTTAATTTGGAACAGAAGATACAGAAAACTATATTCAAATAAGATGTAGACAGAAAAATTGAAGATACTGAGTAGAGAGAAAGAACTATAATTAAAGGGGATTAGGAAATCCTTCCTATAGCATGTCGAATGTTAGTTGGACTTGAAAGAAGCTAGAGAAGTCAGGAAGTAGAGATGAAGATGGAAGGAATTTTTCGGGTATGGAGGATAACCAATGAAAAAGTCCAGAATCAGAGGAAGAAAGGTCTTCTTTGAAAAGCTGCAAGGAGGCCAGTATCTCTTTATCTCAGGATATGTGGACAAGTATAAGGTGAAAGGGGACTAGAAAGGTGAGGCAGAGGGAAGAAATGATGAAATAAATTAAGAAATGATGAAAGGCTTTGAATACATAAAAAACATTTTATGTTTGATCCTAGAGGAACTAAAGGGATACTAGCGTTTATTGAGTAGAAGAATAACATGGCAGACCTGTGTTTTAGGAGGAAGATCACTTTAGCACCTAAGTGGGTGATGCACTTAAGTGGAGAGAGAGTTGTGGTGGGGAAACCCACCAGCATCCTATTGCAATCCAGATATGAGATAATAAGGAGCTGGCCCAAGGTAGTGATGGTGTAAAACCGAGAGGTTTGGTAAAGGTAGGACCAACAGGTTTGGGCAACTGATTGGTTTGGGAGGGAGAGTATGAAAGACTCTAGGATGATACCCAGATTTTGAGCCTCAAGTAATGGGAGGATAGTGGTATCTTCAACAGTACTAATACATTTTAGGAGAAATAAAGGCTTGGGGTGGGAGAAGATAATGATTTCAGTTCTAGCAATGCAGGACTAAAGCTCAAGAGAAAAAATAGAGCTGGGTGCATAGATCTTGGATTAAACAGCATGGAGATGCTTGCTGAAACCATAGCGGCTGGTAACATTCTCAAAAAGGAAGATAAAATGGCATATAAAGAAAGGAGTTTGCTGGGATCATTTTCTTCCAGCATAAGTGTACCATGTTTAACAAGCATTATGATACCTGGGCACTGCCTTATGTAGCCAGCATAATATCATCACATATCTTTTCCTATGGAATTTTCCCTTAGAATTGTTTTCTACGTACTTCATATATTTATGTATTATTTAAATCTCACTCTCATTTGTATAGTTTATGTTTAGAAAAAAAAGTTAATGTAGTTGTATAGTTTAGTAATAATTGAGTCACAAGAGTTAATTATCAAAATTTCATCCTTTTTACAAACACAGGCACAAAAATTCCTCATCCGGAGAGTCTTCATTTGAGTCATTTATCAAATAGTAAAATTAAATTTTGCCCCAATCCATTCACTTTCTGAATCATTTTTTACCTGAAAGAGATGTAGAAAAGGGAATCAATTACCATCACAGCTCCTGAGTTGGAGAGGGAGACTATGAAGGAAAGGTGATATTCAAGTGAACTGAGGAGCCTGTCCAAATCTTGACTCTAGGGAAAATGTTGACCACAATATTAATTGAATATGACCTGGAGTTTTCCACAATTGTGTCAACTCTAATCCTTAGAAATCCCAAAGGGTTCAAGAATTAGTTCAGTACTTTGCATTTTTCTGGCTTGCCTGAGACATTTTTATTATTAAATAAAAGAAAAAAATCAGACTGTGGACGTGAGAACAGATCTCACAGTCATATTTTTTCAACCAGATAGAGAACAGATAGCCAATTTATGGTCTTACAACTTAGTTGAGAAGACAAAAAAATAAGCTGGGCTTGGTACAGAGTTGAGAGATGAGAGAATGGTACATAGTTAGAGATAAATATGGGAGAAAAAAGTACAGGTTATGATATAGTCATGATGGAACAGCCTACAAAAAGGAAGTACATGTTGAATTTTTTTTCTATTGTCCTACCTGGGCACAATAGTCTTTCTGAAGGGAACGCATTTCCCCAGAGTCAATTCATGTCAACTATAGCTAAACTTAGAAGTGACACTAGCTTTTTAAAAATCATTTGACCAACCTCTTTTGTGATGTCAATCCCACCACAATAAGAAAAAAAAAAACCATAATTCTGATACTACAATAGTCTGCTTTTTCTGTCTATGATATCCACCACACAGTTTTAGAATTAGAAAAGGTCTTGGAGATAATCTATCCCTGTTGCCTTGTTTTAAAGATGAGCAAACTGAGGTTCAGAGGGGCAGAATGATTTTTCTAAAGTTTCTTAGATTATTCACCCCAGTAAAAATCTGTTTAGCCACACTCCCAATCCATCATTTAAAATTTATTTCATGAAATTCCCAGAAGTGCCTATTTCTGATCTTCCTCTGAAATATAGCTAAATACTAGTACAGTTCCACTTATGAACAAAGGCTAATATTATCTTTTATATGCGATTTGACCTTTTCCTATAATGTCCAAACTCCTTTGGACATTAGAAAAAAGAAAATTTAAAAGGAGGTGGAGAATAGGAGGGAGCCCTTGTCAACCATAGAACAATATAAAGAATCTTGGAGTTGGAAGTAAAAGAATAAATCATCTATTCTAAACCCTGACATGAAATAGGAACACAATCTCTATGATATTCTCAACAAGTGATCATACAGTCTCTCCTCTGACACAATCTCACAAGGAAGCTTATTCCTCTCTTTATTACAGAATTCTCCTTTAAAATGAGCTAAAACTTACCCTATGACTTCCATCCATTAGTTCAGTTCTTCACTGAACACTCATCAAAGCCCAGGAATTATTTTATTCTTCTCCCAACTAACTCTCTTAACACTCTCCCTGCAGCAGCTATTCCCAACTTCTCTTCTGTACCCATCAAATCTCTCTATCCTCCATCTCAAAGGAAGACATTTAAACTTCTCTTAAAAATGAAAGCCATTCATCACGAATTTCTTCTTCTCACCTATTCTATAAAACATCTCAATGACATTCTCCATTCTCTTCTCCTGTGTTCCAGTCTTACAAAATAATGGCCCTTCTCCTTGCCAAGGCTAAGCCTTTGGTTTGTATTCTTAGTCCCACACCTGTTGAAATGACATTCATCCCATTCATACATCATCTCCTCTCATCTTTGATCTCTCCCTATCTGTTTTCCAAATATTTATTGACATGATTTGACTAGCAGATATCTAGTTCCCCCAACTTTAAAAAGTACCCTCATTTGATCCTACCATCCTATCAAGCCATTATCCCACACAGTCATGTGTTCTTTCTTTTTTTTTTTTTTTTAATTTAATAGCCTTTTATTTACAGGATATATACATGGGTAACTTTACAGCATTAACAATTGCCAAACCTCTTGTTCCAATTTTTCACCTCTTACCCCCCCCACCCCCTCCCCTAGATGGCAGGATGACCAGTAGATGTTAAATATATTAAAATATAACTTAGATACCATGTGTTCTTTCAAAAAGGAACATAGCTCTTGAAGTGGAAGCCATCTAGTACAACTCCTTCATGTGGTAGATGCAGATACATCATCTAATCTTCACATGGCACAGTCTTCATTTCTTTTCTGGGTATGTTCCAAAAAGTGCTATCTACTTATATATCTCCTATCTTTTGTGTAGTAGATTCTTTGTTTTGTTTTGTTTCATTTTAAATTTAATTCATTTTATTCTGAACTTAATAAACATTCCCAATAATAAGGATTTCATTACAGGTAAAATACAAAAGGATATTGTATATGAAACCATGAATCTTTTTTCATATTTTACTTTAATATATACATACTTATAAATAAAATATACTGCCTTCTCAACTATCCTTTTTGTGCTTCTTTTTTGATGAAAAGTTTTTTTTTAAAAACATATGCATAGATCATTTTCAACATTCACCCTTGAAAAACTTTGTATTCCAATTTTTTTTTCTTTCCTTTCTCCCCCAACCCCTCTCCTAGATGGCAAGTAATCCCATATGTTAAACTTGTGCAATTCTTCTATACAAAATTTCCACAATTGTTATGGTACACCAAAAAAAATCAGCTCAAAAAGGAAAAAAGGAGAAAGAAAACAAAATGCAAGCAAACAACAATACAAAAGGTGAAAATGCTATGTTGTGATCTACATTTAGTCCCCACAGTCCTCTCTCTGGATGCAGATGGTTCTCTCCATCTCAAGACCATTAGAACTGGCCTGAATTTTCTCCCTATTGAAAAGAGCCACATCCATGAGAATTGATCATTATATAATTTTGCTATTGTTGTGTATAATGTTCTTCTGGTTCTCACTTCACTTAGCATCAGTTCACATAAGTCTCTCCATGCCTCTCTGAAATCATCCGTAGCAGATGCTTTGAATCCAAGTTCAGAGGATTATATTTATCCCTTTTACACTTCAACTCAACTATTGTTATAGTCTGCTTAAACCTTTCTTGATCCTATCTCTGTCATCTAGTATATTAGCTATTGCTTCCAGCTTTGTGTTATCTGTCATTCAATTCAACTATCATTTATTGAAGATAAAGCATAATCTTACAAGGGAATATAGCAACATTTTATAATTTAAACTAGAATCTCCATTTAAGCATGGCTAAGTCATTGTAAAACTGTTCAACAGAACAAAGATAAAGATCTATAATATGCCCATCTGAATCAGTTCATGTTAGGGGTTAATCACTTGATCCAATTCAGTCTACTTTCTCCATCTTATTTTCAAAGAAACCTAAGTGAATAAAGTCTAGTTGTTTATTTCAAATCCTTTGCTGAAATTTCAACATATATGCTAGAACTACCCTGACCTTTCTAAGGAAATATGGTATAGTGAAAAGAAGTGGGTTGAATCTTGGCTTTGTCACTTGCTAGTTATGTGACTCCAAATGAGTCATTTACCTTTCTTAGTCTTAATATGTTCTTATATATAATAGAAAAATAATATTTGTGTGTCTTCCAAATAAGGTTGCTATTAAAGAATTTTGAAAACCTTAACATACTAAATAAATATCAGTCAATAGGAATTTATTAAACATTTATTATATGTCAGGAAATATGTTAAGCAATAGAGTCCAGAGGTAGATTTCAGGGATCCATGAATTTGGATAGCAAAGATAGATGTGTGTGTGTATGTATATTTGGAGAGTGTGTGTGTGTGTATGTGTGTGTGTATATATATGTATATGTGTGTATATATACATTTATATTTACATGTATAAAATCTCTTTATTCTCATTCATGCTGAACCAAAATATAGTATTTCCTTTAATTATTTAAAGACTTTATGCTGAGAGGGTTTTGTAGATTTCACCAGACTGATAAAGGGGTTCATGACATGTTGAAAGGTTAATAACCCTTGGTTTAGAGCTATTGTGTTATCAACATATTAACCATGTCAAAAAAGGAAAGTTGTTAGTCTGGCATAACTCAGCATGATCCTATAGTGACATGCCACTTCTTTTTGAAGTGCTCATTAATCATTTTACATATCTTTTAAGATGATCATCTTAAAATGATCTGGTCTTATATTTTCTGTCACCTCCCTAGTCCTAGGACAGCTAGGTGGCACAGTGAATTGAGTGCCAGGCCTGGAGTCAGGATCTGGCTCAGACATTTTCTAGCTGTATGATCCTAGGCAAGTCACTTCACCCCATTTGCTTCAGTTTCATCATCTATAAAATGAGCTAGAGACAGCAATAGCAAACCATTCCCCCATCTTTGCCAAGATAACTCCAAATGGGGTCATAGACAATTGAAAAATGACTTAACAATAACCTTGATTCTTCAGAGTTCCTCAGAGTTCGTCAGCAGAGGTTCAGCAATCACTCTAATGCCTTCCTGTAGGTCTTTATATTGTAATTCACTTGGCCCAGGAAAGTTGAACTCATTTAGAGTTGCTAGGTATTTTGTTACTATCTCCTTCTCTATCTTTGTCTCCATTTCTCTCCTAACCATGTTTGCCCTACCCTTTCCAATTTAAAGATCATTCACCTTGACCAAGAAGATGGAATCAAAATGGTGCTGAGAAGTTTCACTTACTCCTCCTTTGTTATTCATCTGCCCCAACCACATGATCTAGCCCCTCCAGATTCTTCCACTTATCCTGAACATAACTTTAAAAGGTTATCAACTTTTTTCATAAGCCTCAGTTCATCCTGGGCTTTAGCCCTCTTAACACTATTCTCAAAGTCCCCCATCATTTTTCAAATATTCTTCCTTGATTACAGGCACTTTCCACTATTCTGCCTATGTCTTTTTAAATATGAATTTGCCCGAGACATTATTCCTTGATTGTACACTCCTTCCCTGTTGCTTAACCTTTTAGCCTAATTCCTTTCTTGACTCTAAGCTTATCAGTGATTCCTACAAAGTAGTTTTAGTCCTTCAGATGTTCCATTTTTCCTTCTTCATTGGGACTATTTGTGATTGTATTCCATTTTTTAAAGCCTTCCATTGTTCTTCAACCATTTTCCCTTTGCAAGTATCTACCTGATATCATACCTCTCTTTTTTTTGTAAATCTACTATCCTAAAGGAGGAAGTAAGTAAATATTTATTAAAGCACCTACTGTGTGCCAGCCACTATTCTAAGTACTTAAAAATATATATACTCACAACAATTCTAGAAGCTAGGTGCTATTGCATTATCCACAGTGTAAATTTGAGAAAACTAAGGCAGAGGATAAGTGACTTGCAAGGGTCACTGAGCTAGTTAGTATCTGAGTTCAGCTTTGAACTCAAATCTTCCTGACTCCAAACCAAATGCTCTATCCATTGTACCATTCAGATGCCTAAAGTATACATTCTCTACATTCCTATGTTTAATTATCATGAATTTTAGAATGGCATGATAATATTCTTCCAAGACTTTATATGGCTACAAGCAATTAAAAAACTTTTAGGGTTTTAGGTTGGAGAGTGTGTGTGTGTGTGTGTGTGTATGTACGTATGTATATGTGTGTATATATACATTTATATTTACATGTATAAAATCTCTTTTTATACTGGAGTCATTATTATATGTCAGGAAATATGTTAAGCAATAGAGTCCAGAGGTAGATTTCAGGGATCCATGAATTTGGATAGCAAAGATATATGTGTGTGTGTATGTATATTTGGATGGTGGCACAATAGAGACCTCAAATCTAGCCTCAGACAATTAAAAGCCCTGTGACCCTGAGCAAGTCACTTAATCTGTCTGTTTCCCCAACTATAAAATGGTAATAATAATGAAATCTACTTTTAAGGATTGTTGTGAGAATCAAATGAGATAATATTTATAAATCACTTAGCACTTATGTGCCAGACACATAGTATGAAAGCTTTTTCCTTCTTCTTTTAGAAAAATCCCAAAGAGTGTATACTTTCTTTAGGAAAATATTGTAAGGAAGAAACAATGAAATGTTGTGTGACAGGTTCTTCAGTTTAGAGGAAAAGAAAAAATCCCAAAGTCTCAGAATTGGAAGAGATCTCAGAAGCTTTCTGTCAGAATACATCTGAAGAATCTCTTTGAGAGCTAATACCTAAAATTTATACAGCATTTACTATGTTCCAAGCACTATGCTAAACACTTTACAATTACTATCTCATTTGATCCCCAAAATAATCCTGGAAGGTAGATACTATTATTATTCCATTTTACAGATGAGGAAACTAAGACAAAGAGAAGCTAAGTGACCAGCCCAATGTCACATGCTAGGAAGTATGAAGTCAGTTTTGAACTCAAGTAATCTTGACTTCAATCCTGCATTCTGTCTTCAAATGATTATCTGACTTTTTCCTGAAGGCTTCCAGGGAGGTTTAGCTTTCTCATTCCTCTCTGAAATACCTTAATTGTTCAAAAAAATTTTCCTTATATTAAAACTAAACTTGCTTCTTTGTGACTTCTGCTCTGTTATTTTAATTCTTTCTTCTAGAACTAAGCAGAACAAGTCAGTCCTTCTTCTAAGAGACAGCTACCTTAAGGGTTATTTTTGACTACCTAACTTCATCCTTTAAAACCTTCCAACTTCAACCTACCTTCCATTTCTGCCCCCTTCCATCATTCCTTGGAGATTTAACATTCCCTGGATGTTGAAATATTCAGTTTTATTCCTGCTCAATTTCATCATTTTCCAAACTTCCTTTCAACTCTGACTTAACAAACAACTTGATCTTTCTGATCTCTCTTCTTTATCAAACTGTTTATCAAAGAGTTTATAGACTCTCAGAATTGATGGGACATCAGAAATCATATAGTTCAGATCTCCTCTACAAGTGAATATGGATCTTTACCTTTTTGTTTTGTTTATTTTCTTTCTCATAGATTTTTCTCCTCTTTGTCTTATTTTTCTTGCACACATGACAAATATGGAAATGTTTCAAAGAATTGCACATATCTAACTTAGATTACTTGCTATCTTGAGAAGGAGGAAGTGAGGGAAGGGGAAAAATTTGGAATATAAGTCTTACAAAAATGAATGTTGAAAACTATCTTTATCTGTATTTGGAAAATAAGTTATTATTGAAAACTTTAAAAGAAATAATAACTTTGACAGAATACCATCTAGTTTTTGTTTGAACAATTCCATTAGGAACCTGCTCTTCCTGATTCAATTCACTGCACCACTTAGCTGTCCTATGCAATTAGTTACCCAGACATAACCAGCTTCCTCTCTTCTTCTGATTCATTTCTAGATTTAGCTCATTATTAATTTGAAGTGCATTGTATGATCAAGATAGAACTGATAGGCTGACTCAATGGATTGTTCATCGTACTGGGATAGCCATTTTTCATCCATGTGTTTTTTCTCTGTGAATTTTTTTTTTTTTTGCTGGATGCTTTTGAATGATCTTGTATTTCATTGAAACAGTCTTATAATAATCTTAGACTTAATGCAATCAGTACAATATCATCAGCAAACAGACACAAACTAGATCTTATCATCTAGAGAGAACTTCTCTTCCTGCTGGACTTTGCACAGGACACCTTCCACAACTGTAAATGGGCCTCTTTCTTTTCATATTTGCTTCTTAGTGTCAGGATCTAGTTAAGATCTAGAATTGAAAGAGACTTAGAAATCATCTAATCCTTGTCATTTGGTAGATGGGGAAACTAAGATCAAGAGGGGGGTAGCCCCCAGTCACAAGATCAGTTAAGTATCAGAGCTGGGATTTGAACTCAAGTTTTGTGACTTCAAATTCAGCATTCCATTCACTGTATACTGCCTCACAAAATTGTTGTTTAAACCTTAGGGTTTCAGAGACTTAGTTCTCTCTCTCTCTCTCTCTCTCTCTCTCTCTCTCTCTCTCTCTCTCTCTCACACACACACACACACACACACACACACACACACACACACACCTGGGAAAAAAAAGGTTGTTATATTTCTCTAGTGCATGGGATAGCCTAGAAATCCTGCACTGCGCAATCAGAGCAGTGACCAAAAACTAAGTATAAACTAGATTCCAGGATAGGAGGGTTCTGTGGCCCATGAACAACCTGGGTTCAAATCATGGGAGCACTAGAATAATAAGAATAACAATGTAGCAACCAAAAAAAAAGTAGTTCTGTTAATAGTGATAAGGAACAAAGAATAAATGAAGAAACAAGTTTCTAGCATTGGGAGAGCTCCAGTAAAAATCTTACCAAACATCTAGAGGAACAAGGGAATGTTACATCATCACTAGATCAAATGTGTCAAACATGCAGCCCACAGGCTACATGCAGCCTACAATACTTCTAACTGCAGCTTGAACCAGATTAAGATGTAACTGGGAGCTATTTAACAAAATAAAAATCCAGTAAAACACAGATGTTACATCTTAAAATTAAGTCAATATGCTGCCCACAGTGATCTTTATGTATCAATCCTTTCTAAGTTTGACAGTACACATGTAGATGAAAGCTTCCACCAGTCTAATTAGGTTGATTTCTGCAGACCACCCCATGTATATAACTAAGAAAGTGCCAGGAATCACACTATGACTAGCAGTTACAAATAAAGAAGTTCACCTGGCTAGGTTGACTATGCAGGCATTATATATAATTCCACTAGCTAGAATTCTAGGAGGAAACTTAAAGAGGTCTTCCATTGCTCCCCCCCCCAAGTAAAGTCTTCTACAAATTCCCTATCCCCCTATTGAGAGTTGTTACTCTGAACAAAAGTCTGGTCAGGAGGAAATTTTGGCGTAGTTATATGAGTACCACTAACAGCAGTGACTTTCCAGCAAGTTGGATTTCAGGAACAGAAGGTGATTTTGTGAAATGGCCTTCAACTTTGACTCTGCAGGCTATCTCTGTAAGCACAGCCAGCATCTATTATCTTCCTCAGTTTCCAAGAGCTCAAATGGATAACCTGGAGAGAAGGAAATAAATGGAAGGTCTTCTCCCCAAATAAATACAGCAGCATTTCTGATCTAGCTTTGGCCCTGCTAGAAAGTCTGAGAGCAAAATTCGGCAAAGAGAAAAAATAACTATAGTGGTCAAGGTGTTCTTAAGAAGGCTACTGTAAGGATCCCCCAATTCTCTCCCAGCCATAACATTTCCAGTAGAGATAAAGAGGACCAAATTGATATCCTCACTTTATGCTCCCCAACAGCCATATTCAGCTGAGATATAATCTTGGATGGTCCTGCTGGTCTGAGGATGACCTCAAAGAAATTCTTTCACTCTAATATCTACCTGTTCACCATCTTTACCCTCTCTTCTCAGCTCTCAAAGCAACATTTTCACTCTTACAAAAATAATAAATTTATTGATTTGTAATCTCTACATCTTATTACTATGCATTGAATAATGATTACCAGGGGAAAAAAAGAAAACTTACTATAAATATGCATAGCATAGTAAAACAGGTTTCCACATTGGCCATTCTGAAAAATTGGCCTCCATATCAATTGTTATGTTCATCACCTTTCTAACAGGAGGTGAATGGCATTTTTCATCTTCAGTCTTCTACTCTCATTGTTTATCATTGATTAGAATGATAAAGTCTTTTAAAGGCTTTAGAGACTTGTTCTCTAAAATTTTCTTGTCTCTCTATATAAATTATTCTTCAGATTCTGCTCATTTTGCCCTGCATAAATTCATGGAGGTCTTTTTAGTTTCCATTTTGTCATTTCTTATATGTAATAATGTCCCATAATATTAATATACCATAATGTATAAAGTCATTTCCCAACTGGATAATTTCCAGTTTGAGTCTACTAAAAAAAGAGCCACTATCTATATTTTGCTCCAAACAAATCCTTTTCCTCTCTAATTTCTCTAGGGTTTAGGACTAGTTGTGGTATAGCTGGGGTCAAAGGGTATGTTCAGTTCAGCATCTTTGGAGACATGGCTCCAAATTGCTTTCCAGAATGGCTAAACCGATTGACAACTTCAGCAACTATGTACTGTTTTCCTGTGGCCTCTCCAATATTTGTCATTTTCCTCATCATCTTTGCCAGTCTCATAAGTATGAGGTTGAATGCTAAAGTTGCTTTGATTTGTATTTCTCTAATTACTAGAGATTTAAACATGTCTTCTTATGGTTTTCAATAGCTTGGATTTCTTTCTTTGAAAACTGCCTCTTCATATGATATGATTATTTACCCATTCAGAAAATTTTTGAAAATATCAGTTCTTTATATGTTGGAGTATGAGACCTTTTTCAGAAAAACTTAGCTGCAAAGATTTCCCTCCATTTACATGTTTCCTTTCTCATTTTAATGACATCAAACTTGTTTAGGCAGAAACTTTTTAGTTTTATATAATCAAAATTGTCTATTTTATGCTAAATGAGCCTATCACTTGTCCATAGATCTGAAAGATAATTTCTCCCTCACTTCTCTAATTTGATTATAATATAACCTTTTTTTAACCTAAGTCATATATACATTTGCAAGCTTATATTGATATATAGTATAAAGTGATGGTCTAAACCTAATTTCTGACAGACTGCTGTTCAGTTTTCCCAAAAGGTTTTGCCAAATAGTGAATCCTTCCCAAAGTTTCGAGTTATCCAACTCATAGTATTCTATACCACTATTTAGGTTTGAGGGATTGATCCTTCCAACTCCCAGCATCTTTCTACAATTATCTGTCTTTATCCTCTGCTTGAAATGAATGCTCCCTAGAGCATTAGAGCTCAGTAAGCTAGGCAATTATCATATATTCCCTTCTGTCCTATTTTCTGCCCACCTTCCACTCTCCAGTCCCAATTCTTCCATTTTAGGCCATGTTGAAAGTGAAATCAATCCTGTAGGATTGTCTTCCACTAGCATTTCCTAGGGTAACTCATTCAGTTGATAAAGGACACATTAGGTCCCATCCCAGATCCTCTCCTGACTTCTGTTCCAAACTTCCTCCAATCTCTGTTCCAGAGTCCTACACAACACTGGCTATTCTTGTCTGTGGGGTGACAAATTACTCTTATTCGGTCTATAAAATAAACTCGCTCTTGACCATGGGAATACCACATGGAAATACAAAAAGATTTTGTGCACAAGCAGACAGACCATACTATTAAATGACTGCTTGGTATATCTTTGATTTTTCATTTATAAAGAAACTCTCTTTGCTCTTTTCCTCTTTTCACTCCAGACAACAGCATGGCCTCAGCCTGGGGACCATGATCCTGTCATGGCTATGCAAATCCACCAATAGCCTGGGTTTGAATCATGGAAGAACCAGGACAATGAAAGCCATGACAAGGTAGCAAAAGGAACTTTTATTAAATATATTGTGAAATATTAAATGCTTAAATTTTATGCAGTTGGAGAAAGCCCCCATAAGGACTCAACAACATTCACATGGGACCTTTCTGATATCACTATTGGAGTAAAGATTTCCACAAGAAGTATTTGCATGATCTGATATTTACAGATTTATGTACCCTTGATTTGTAACCTAGTAAGTCAGAATGTCTTTACTACTGATAAAGTAGTTCATTTGGCAAGCTTCAAGCTATCTGGTTAGGAAAGTGCTGCATATAATTCTACTGGCTGCAGTCGGACAACATTCATTACTATAACTGGAAATTGTAAGACTCTTCGCTTTCCTACCCTATTTTTATATATTCTCCTTAAAATTTTCTGTCTATTAAGGACACCTCTACCATGGATCATTGATTCTTTTCTACCTCCTGGTGATCCTAAAGATCATTGTACTCAAGACTGAGATCCTTTATTGTCTTTCAGGTACCACTGATCCCAATTTTATGCTTGCTTCACTTCTCCCAAGCTGCTCCAGATATATAAAATTAAGCAGTTCCTTGTGGGAGGTAAAATATAGCCATACTTAAGGGCTAATTGCCATTTTAAAAATTATATCTGTAGCTGAATTTATCCAGAAATATTTTTCAGTCTTAACATGCGTGAGAAGATTGACAAATGAGGGATATATTTATTTTCTAATAATGCTAATACTTTTTATACTAAATAGACACAACATCATCATGTGTTACCTAACCTTTTATGTAAAGATACAGTGGGCTATAAAAACCTACAAAAGCCTACAATTTCTGTCATACAATTCCTTTAAAGATATGCTAGATATGTGGATAAGCCATTCTTATAAAGATTTTAAAGTTGGAAAGCACATATGTTTTATTACTCCCCCCATTACCTTTTTAAAATAGCATTTTCCCATTTGTTTTATATCTCACTCTCTTTCAGTTATCTTAAAGATACATGGCTCAATATTTTCAAAATTAGGCTATCTCTACCATTCCTTTCTTCCACATATATTTGGTTGGGTATTAATGCTTTTTCCAGCTTCATCTTCTTAGATACCATTTTCACTTTTCCATATGACATACTGAGAACTAAGATGTTAGAATTCAAGTGAGCTTTTTCATTGCCATAGATAATAACAGATTAATAATGAAATTGGTAATAACAATAATTAAATCTTTCATATAACACCTACTATGTGCCAGGCATTGTGCCAAGTGCTTTACAATTACTATCTCATTTGATTCTCACAACAACCTGGGAAGGTAGTAACTATTATAATGCTAGCTGATCTATTCCATTTTTTGTTTATGTATTGTTCTTCTGTAAGAACTTCATCTTCTCCTATAAATGTCATCTATAAATACTCTTGGGATGAGCTAGATTAGTTAATTTTTACATTAAGCATTATGGGAACTCATTTAAGATAAATTATAATTTTGTGTTAGTTATTCTCCAAAACAAACACAATGTGAAGAAAAATATGTTTAGCTCCCCAGCAGAGGAAAAGTCAATTAAAAAAAAAACCAAAGAAAATCAGTAATCTTCTCCAGATCAAAAATCAAATCACATGAAGAAGAAACCATTTGCATTGCAGAGAGGACACTGTCACATTGTAAACTAAACTCTACCCATAAGACTCCAGCATCTATCTATCATGAATTCAGATCCACTTGTCAATGACAGACTCTCAGAAACCTTGTAATTTCACAATTACACATAAGAAGCAGAACTGAGATTCTAACTCTCACATCTTCCAACGCTTAGACCAAGCTTCTTTGCACTGCAGAATAACAATGAAATATCAATTGTAGGTGCATAGCAGGTGAACCAAGGGTCTGTACTCACTTAGGCTTGGGTATCTTTTGATGACATACCTTCTCAGGCTTCCTTTTCCAGTATGGCTTGCACATTCACTGTTACCAACTGATACTAGAAAAAGTTCTTTTTCCTCCCACCATCACTTCCAGGCTCTCCCTCCATCATGAGCATTTAATTACCTCTTTTTTTTTGAAGTTCATCCAATTTGTATTTATTGTCAATCAAGATTATGATGGCTGTTGTCTATAGACCTTTAGGACATTATCCTTCCTACCTCAATGAGTTCAGTACCTGATTCATAGTATTTCTCTTTCTGCCTGTCTTCATGCTAAGGGACTTCAACAGACAGACAGATAGATACTTACATACATACATATATAGGTATAAATATAGAAATAGCTATTGATATCAATATTGATGCTCCCTCAAATACCCTAACCTCCTAATTCTTCAACTTACTCATTCCCATGACCTACTCTTCTACCTCATCATCACAGCTAGCCACTTAGAGATAGTCATATATCTGATCCCATCATTACTCATAAGTGTACCATATCTGTGTTCATGAATTCTAAAATTTTCTTAGCTTTTCATAATTTATTATTGTCCTTCTACCTTTCCCTTTGTCTTGCAACTTCACATTCTGTTCTTTATCTTCACCATGATCTTCAATTCTTTGTCTTCTTAGTCCTTCCTCAGGCCATCACTCCAGTACTGATCACATACTTCTCTTTCCATTTTTATACCTGGGTAAATATGTTCAATTCTACACTGATCACTTAATAGCCAAATCCAATGGCCTTTTTCAGTCTTCATTCATCTCGGCCTTTCTGCAGTCTTTGACAACCTCTTCTCCTTGAAACTCATATTTTAAAACCTGTCTCTCTTCCTACCTGACTAAATGGATCCTAATCTAGATGAATTCCCATGGGGCTCTATCCTAATATCTCTTCTCTTCCCCCTCACCCGTTTTACTTTACATGTTGATCTCATCCACTACCATGTATTTAATTATCTCTGTGCTCATGATTCTCAAATCAACCTATCCAACCCTAACCAGAGAAGTTACTCTCTACCAACTTCATACCTCCAACTTCCTCTCAGATCACAAACTGTGTGTGTAGTAGACATAGTTTACTAAAATGTCCAAAATAGAATTTATCATCTTTTCTCTCAAACCTCTCTCTCTCTTCCAAACTTCCCTTCTGGAGAATTACCATTCTCCCAGTTTCCCAGGCTTACACTCTAGATGTCAACCTTTACTCTTCATTATTTCTCATCCCCATATTCAATCTGTTGCCATGGTCTTTTGATTTTGCCTTTGTGAAATTTCTTGAATATGCCCCCTTTTCTCTTCTCTGATACTGGATTATTATACCAGGTCTATTGCAGTAGCTTGCATTGTTCAACTTGCTAAAAGTCTCTCCCTATACCAATTTATCCTTCATTCTTCTGCCAAAGTGATTTTCCTAAAATCTTGGTCCAACCAACATGCACGAGCATACACACACACACACACACACACACACACACCTCACTCAACCCCAGTGACTCCCTGTCATCACCAGGATTAAATATTAAAATCTCTTTCGTGTCCAAAGTGCTTCATAGCCTCACCTCTTACCCTATCTTTCCATTCTCCTATTCTTTCATTCAGAGACACTGACCTCCTTAGTGTTCCATAAACAAGAAACTCCAACTCTCACCACCAGGCATTTTCTCTGGCTGTCTCCCATGCCTGGAATGTTCTCTATCCTCATTTCTCCTTCCTGGTTTTTCTGGCTTCCTTCACATCCTATATATAGCTTGTTTATGCATTTTTGTTTGCTCTCTCATTAAACTGTGAGTTATTCAAATATGAGGACTGATTCTTTTATAATCCTAGCAATTCACATCATAAATGCTATTGACTGACTGCATGTCCTCTTCTTTTGAGTCCCTTATCCCTTTATCCTACCAAAGATTATATCTGGCCAAATGGTTTTCTTGAATAATTAGTTAGTTTTCTCACTAACCACTACCTTTGATTCTAATCACATTCTGCTAAATGAAAGTGGAAAAAAATCTTGAAACCTTGATGACTGAGTCTACTACAAGTTTATGTTACATAATCTTCATTGGGCCCTCACTGTGGCAAGGCATTCCTTTTACACTTTCCTAATTCCCTATTTCACTCATCACATTGGCTTTTCCAAACTTCTTCTCTCCTCAAATATACCATAGCCTTCCTCTCCTCTTAGCTGAAAATTTTGCCTACTATTTTACTTTTTTCAAAGCATTAACAAAAAACTCTCTCTTCTTTTCTCTTCATCTAACTTCACTTGGATGCCTTTTGTGACTACTTTCTCCTTCAACTATCTCATGTGAAAAAGTTGTCCTTCTCCAAACAAGTGATCTTATTCTATCTTGTCTCCTCTAGCAGATTCTCTACTACTCCTGATGTCTCACTAATCTTTAATTGTTCTCTCCTAGCTGCCTTCAAATATGATTGTCTCCCCTTTTATTAAAAAAAAAACTTCCCTAGACATGTCCATTCCCAATAGTTATTGTCCAGGCTTCTCTTCTCCTTTTAATGACTAAACTCTTTGAGAAGGCTATCTATAACTAAGGCCTTCACTTCCCTTCTTCTCATTCTCTTTTTAATTTTATGGTCTACTTCCAAACTCATCATTCAACTAAAACTGCTCTATCAAAAATTACTAAACTAAAGTTATTATCTCTTAAATGCTTAATGTCTTAGTTAATAATTTTTTATTATAATGGTCTTTCTCAATCTCACCCTTCTTGAACTTCTCAGCAGTTTTTGAAACTGTTATCTTCTCCTTGATATTCTCTATAGGTTTTCATGTGACACTACTCTATAGTTATTCTTCTCCTACCTGAATGCTCCTTCTTTGTCCTCTTTGCTAGATAGTTATCCATATTATAACCACTAATAGTGGCAGGTTCCCCAAGGCTTTATCCCGAGTTCTCTTCTCTTTTCATCTCTGTACCATTTCACTTGACAATATCATCACCTTACATGGTTTAAGTTTTCATTTCTATTACAGATGACTCTCAGGACTAATTTCTCTCCCAACCTGTCTAGGAGTATTTTCTCTCCCAGCCTCCTGGCCCATTTATGCCAACTACCACCTCAAACTGAATGTACCATAGAAATCTTAAAGTTAACATGTTCAATTACTCTTATTATCTTTCTTCTCACTCCAAAGTTTCCCCTTCTTCCATATTTCCCTATTTTTTGTCTTTTTTGTCCAACCTTCCAGTCACCAAAACTCAACTCTGGCCTCAGTTGTTCTTAATACCCATGTGGAAAAAGAAGGAAAAAAAGGAAAAGAATAATCTCCTACTACTTGCCAAGTATTGTTCTAGGTGTTCAGTTTGTTTTTTTTGTTTGTTTGTTTTTTGTTTTTTTACAAATATCTCATTTGATCTTAAACAGCAACTCTTCAAGGAAGATGCAATCATTATTCCTATTTTATAGTTTAAAAAACTGAAGCAAACAGAGGTTATTTGTTCAAGGTAATATAACTGTTTATGAACTTAGGTACTCCTGATTCAGCTACCCCACATCTAATCTTTTTCCCAATCTTGTCATCTCTACCCTCCTAGCATCTTTCATATGCATCCCTTCCTTTCCTCCTAACAATTCCACAATTCCATTGCAAAAAATTCTCATCATCTTATCCTGCTAGGTGGTCTCTCTGCTTCATCTCTCTCTGTTCTAATACATTCTCCACTCACCTGTTAACCTGATCTTCCTAAAATACAGGTCTGATTATCACACACACACACACACACACACACACACACACAATACAGCACACACAAACACATACCTTTTAATAAACTCTAGTGGGTCCTAGAATCAAATACAAAAACCTCTGGCTATAAAAAATATTACTAGCTTGCCACCTTCTTACCTTTCCAATATTCTTAGATCTTACTCCCTTCCACATTTTTCAGTGACAATATCCAGATAGAAAAGCAATAGCACAGGGAATAAAATGCTGAGTTTGGGATCAGAAAGATCTGTATTCAAATCAGACCTTAGATATTTACTTGCTATATAATTCTAGGCAACTCACTTAACTTCTGTTCGCCTCAGTATACTCAAATGTAAAATGGTGATAATAATAGGGCCTATCTCTCTGGATTGTTGTGAGGATCATTTTTTTTTCTCCCTTGGAAATGTCCATTGTGGATCTACTGTGCCATGATTATTAACTTTGTCCTAGCAGTTAGAATGTTGGATTTGATATCAGAAGTATAAAGTTCAAAACCTGCCACTGCAACTAACTACCTGAATGACCATAGGAAAATTATTAAAGACTTCCTAGCCATGATCGTTGGAAGAATAAAATGTTTTATAAATATTTGTAAAATCCTCTGCAACCTAGCTATTGTTACCCACTCAAACGTACAAAATTAACAAAACAGATGAGACATTGCTCAGTTCCACAAAACAGCAATTGGTCAGCTGAGTAATACTCCCTACTGTGTGAAGAGAAAATCAAAGATTAAGAGCCAGGTGGATTTGCCAGGGTATGTACAGGGCACCAGCTCCTTCAGGGACTGTTACTCAAATATAGCCTGCTCCTGTTTGTAAACTCATAGACCTTTCGAGTTGTGAAAGACCTCCAAGATCACCTACTTCATCCTTTCACCAAAAAAAAAAAAAAATAACTCCCAGATAATTTGGGTGCTTTGCCCAAGTTCACACAGTTAACAAATAGAAAAACCAGGATTTGAATCCAGACTTTGTAAGTATACTGTTTGGGCTCTGTTCATAGGGAAAGAGAAGGGGATAAGCATTTATTAAGTATCCACTATGTATCAGGCACTGTGCTAATCACACAAATAATACCTTATTTTTTTTTTCTTTTCAACAAACCTGAAAGGCAGGTTCCATTATTATCCTTATTTTGCAGTTGAAGAAACTAAAGCAGATAATCCACTGTCATACAGTTAGTGTGTCTGAGACTAGATTTAAACTAGGCTTCCTGACTCCAAATCCAGCATACTATCCATTGCTTGATACTAGCTCCATTGGCTCACTACTTCCAAAATGAAACCATGAACCATTGAGGAAAGCATCTTTTAGTGGTAGAGGAAAAAAAGATTCTCTTTGCAATTATTGAGTTCTAATATTTTCTGTGAGGAATCAGAATATCTCTGAGAAGACAAAGGGTTCCCAGTATTTAGAAAGGTTGCATCCTTGCTTACGCTATGAGGGTGTTTGGGGTAATTGCAGTATCCACTCCCTTGTTAACATTGCACTGCGGCAGGCAGCTTTTCTCCTTGTGAGAAAGCAATGGGCCATGTTTAAAATAGAAAAGGGAGCGTTTTATGTTTCCCCAGGAAGCGTTTGCAGGCTTTCAGGTTAAACTTTAATGGAGTGTGTAATTGCATCTAGGAGCTTTAACTGGGACAAATAAGAGCCTTGGGCCCAACAAAGAGACAGCCAGTGACCAAGAAAGGCGAACAGAAAAAGGGAGAAAGACCATCATGGATCCAGGGTTAGTCATGGCATCAGATTTTCATCCTGTGCTGGACTTAGAATTAAGAAGACCAAAATGTGAATCCTGCCTCACATGTTTGTTAGTTGTGTTAGCTTGAGCAACTCATTACTTCTCTGAATCTCAATTTGCCTGTCTATAAAATGAAAGTAATGAGGCATCTAGGTGGTGCAGTGGATAGAGCACCAGTCCTGAAGTCACTTAACACTTCCTAGCTGTGTGACACTGGGCAAGTCACTTAACCCCAATTACCTCAGGGGAAAAGAGTAAAATGAAAGTAATAATAGCACCTATCTCATACGATTATTGTGAAGATCAAAAGAAATATTGTTTGATAAGCATCTTGCCAACCTTAGAGAGTTGTTACTTTCAAAAATAGACAGCTTAGGTGGCATAGTGGAAATAATGTTAGACCTGGAGGCAGAAAGACCTGAATCCAAATCCGGCCTCAGATACTTGTTAATCTGGGCAAGTCACTTAACCTCTGTGCCTCAGTTTCCCATCTATAAAAGGGGAATAACAACAATATCATGTACCTCTTAGGCTTGTTGTGAGGATCAAATGAGAAAGTATGTGTAAAGCATTTTGCAAAACTTAAAACCTATATAAATATTTTATATTACTATCATCATTATTGTGGTATTAAATAAATAGACCACAGGGATTCAAAAAGAATTGCCCTGCCCTTCCTCCTCTGCCCTCAGAAAGCATTCTAGTGAGAAGTAAGGAAGACAAATCAGACATATTTTAAAAATTACAAATCAAGGTAATATTTGTAAACTTTCAAATAATAGATACTTCCAGGAATGTGCTAAAATCAGCTCATATCAACTCTCAAGAATCAATTGGTAAATTTTTATAGTATTTATATCTCAGAAATCCTCAATGCTATAAATCAGGGCTTGATTTAATATGTTGTTTATTGTCTAGATTTTAAAAGTTAATATAGAAACTATCAATAATTCATATTAAGTTTGTTTTTCAGAGATATGGTTGTTAAACATTTTACTAGTATACTCTTAGCTGAGGTGTTCACAGTAGATTTCACAGAGAAGGTGACATTAGACCAAGGGCTTTACAGAAGATTAAGGCTTAGAGACAAAAATCAGAAAGTATTCCAAGCTTTGAGATTAGAGAACAAAGGGAACAGAGCAGAAGGTTGGAGAAAGAGGAGTATAATAAAAGTTTAGGTGAGATAAGTGATAAAAGTCAGATTATACAGTTTTAAAAGGCAGCAAAGTGAATAGATCTATGAGCTTGGAATCAGTAGGACTTTTTGAGTTCAAATCCAGCCTCAGACACTCAGTTATGTTATCCTGGGCAAGTCACTTAACCCTGTTTACCTCAGTTCCTCATCTATAAAATGAGATGGAGAAAAAAAACTGGCAAACTTTTAGAGCATCTTTGCCAAGAAAACCCCCAAATGGGGCCATAATTGAAAATGACTGAACAATAACAAAGAGTTGTAAAAGTCAAGCTAAGAAATTGGAACAGTATGGAACAGTAATAGAGATTAAATGAGAAGAAATGATATATTCAGAAAAGTCAGGTTGACAACAGGGACGCCTAAAAATACAGGAAGTATAAGTCTGCTTATAGATAAATACATATATATATATATATATATATTATATACATATTATTCTCATATGTATATATTTTTTCATATATATATACATACATATATACATATATAAAAAGTATGTCTGCTTATATGATTCCATATCTGTGTATATTCTAAAAAACTTTTCAGTTTATGCCATTTTTCCATTTCTAGATCCTTGGAAACTAAGGAATGAGAAAGAGAAAGGAGATAGGGAAAGAGAGAGAACTTGGAAAGTTTTCCCAGATCTATGTAGCAAGGCAGAGTTTATAAAACTTGGGAAAACTATTTACAACATAAAAGTTAGTGTTCCATCTAAAATTAGGTCCATTCATGGGAGTCTCAGGCTCCTTGCTGGGACTTTTTACAAAATAAGCTCCCTATTTTCTGGTTATCTGCATGCATTATAAAGTAACTGTGGGTTATTTCCATCCCCTAGGTCTCTTAATGCAGGCTCTAATGCTCCATTTACTAGCCAGAGCTAAGGAATTCTGATTTTTCCAAGTGTAGTGGAAAGATCACTAGAGTGAAAGTCATGAGACCTGAAGGACCTCAAGTCCTTGCATTATGACAGTCATTTGAAGGAACTGAGGATGTTTAGCCAAGAGAAGAGAAGACTTGGGAGAAATGTGATAGCTGATTTCAAGTACTGAAAGGCTTTCTTCTGGAAGAAGGATTAATTAGACTTGTTGTCTTTGACCCTCAAGGGCACAAATAGGAATGATTGGTAGAAATTGCAAAGAAGTATATGTTGTAGATGTAAGGAGAAACTTCCTAGTTATTAGAGCAGCAATTCTTAAAGGGTAGTCTCAGCCCTCCTGGGGATCTCTCAAGATCCTTTCAGGGAGTCTGCAAGGTCAAAACCATTTTGATAATAACACTAAAATGTCATTTGTCTGTTAAAATGCTCCTCACTTCCCCAACTACATATCTATGTGAGGATGGACTTTTTTAAGTGTCCTTCATACAAAACTTATCACAATAAACATATCACAATAAATTGAATAAAGAAGTGGGTATGAGACTCTAACTTCTTTTATTAATTATTACTTTATTATCTTTTATCGAGACAGACATCAAAAAGAACTTGTAGAACTTGTTTCCCTTGACCCTCAAAGGCAAAAATAGGAATGATTGGTAGAAATTGCAAAGAAGTATATACTTTGCTGGATGTAAAGAGAAGCTTCCTAGTTATTAGAGCAGCAATTCTTAAAGGGTAGTCTCAGCACTCCTGGGGATCTCTCAAGATCCTTTCAGGGAATCTGCAAGGTCAAAACCATTTTGATAATAACACTTAAATGTTATTTGCCTGTAAAAAATACTCCTCACTTCCCCAACTATATATCTATGAGACCGGACTTTTCTAAGTGTCCTTCATAAAAACATATCACAATAAATTGAATAAAGAAGTAGGTATGAGATTCTAACTTCTTTTATTAATTATTACTTTGTTATTATCTTTTCTTGAGACAAACATCAGAAAAATTTGCAAGGATATATAAAGCAGTGCTAGTCTTCTTATTAATTGTTCTGTTTTGGAAAAGGAACCATTTTTCACCCAAAAAAGGATATTTTTAGTAACTGTAATGAGTTCATTGCTGTAATTTTAGTGAGCATTTTAAAATTTTGTCCATTTTAATTTTTCTAGTAAATATTAAAAATACAACCCACATAAATAAAAGTTCTGAGTTTCTCAATAATATTTAAGAGTGTAATGGGATTCTAAGATAAAAACGTTTGAGAATCACTGAATTAGAACTAACCTACAGTAGAATGGACTTCCTCTGGAGGGAGAGAGTTTTTTCTCTCTTTTTTCTTATAGTTATTTGTATAGCGGAAATATAGCAAAATGAATAGAGTGCTGGGTTTAAAGTCAGGAAAACCTAGGCTTAGATCCTTTTTCTCATACTTACTAAATACATGATCCTTGACTTTACCTTTTGATACCAGAAGCTTCTCTTAGATGGATTCCAATGTGGATTGATGGGTGGGTCCCTCCACACAGGCAACTCCTTATAATGGTGAAATCACAAATCCTCCAAGTATTTGCATATTTGTATGTTTTATCCTCCATACTGCATTGTAAATCTTTCAAGGTCAGGGACCATGTTTCATAACCTATGCATCCCTTTCAATGTCTTGTCCAGAGTAGAGACAGAATTTATTTCTTCTGCATGAATAATGTCAAGCTCCTACTTTCTTATATAGAAGCAGCTGGTAGAAAGTCTAGTGGAAAAAAAGCATTAGGATCTGGTTTTCCAGATTAGGCAAGTGAATCTCTATTAATTTTCAAGAAAGTCCTTTTTGTTTAGCTCACGCTCCCCTAATGAAAATGAGATTGTTAACAATAGAAATAATACTTAAAATTATATAGGTTTTTCACATTACATCTATTATCTTATTGAATTATCTCAACAAATGGAGATTTTTTTCCCCCTCCATTTTACAAATGGAAAAACTAAAGTTCAGAGAAGAAAGGGCAAGAAGAAGTAAACAAGCACCTACTATGTGCCCTGTGCTGAGTGCTTTACAACTATCATCACATTTTATCCCTAAAACAATCATGAGACGCTATTGTTCAATCATTTTCAGTCATCTCTAACTCTTCGTGATGCCATTTAGGGTTTTATTGGAAAAGGGTGTTTTTTTATTTCTTCCCTGGGTCATTTTATAGATGAGAAAACTGAGGCAGATAGGTTTAAGTAACTTCCCCAGAGTCATAGACTAATAAGTAATAATTAGTCTGAATTAAAACTAAATTAGTTTGAACTAAAAAGATGAGTATTCCTGACTCCAGGACTGGCCCTCTATCCACTGCATCATACATTTGCCCTGGGAGATAGACATTATTATTATTCCCATTCTTTTCAAGTTGAGGAAATTGGAAATTGAGTCACACTGAGATTGAGTGACTTATTTATAAGTATCTGAGTCTCAATTTGAAGTCATCTTTCTGACTCCTGGCCTTGTGTTCAATCCATTGTGCCATCTAATGACATAGCTGAGATCACTCACTAGTCAATAAATTACAGTGTTAAATCCTAAAAATATCTAGATCTTCTGACTTAATTCAATGGTATGCTACCCCACAATACCTTTCAACCTTGAACGATGTTGAATGTACATAATGTTGAATGTACATAAAATTAGGTGGCTAGGACCAGACATGGCTTTTAAGTCCATAACATTGTTGAACTATAGAACTAACTGTAGTACCTGATTTGGGATGCTAAAAATAAAGAGTTCATTAGAAGAGCTGAAATGGGGGTGAAACAGAAAGAATCACCAACTCCCTTCTTGCTTCTAGGACTTGCCCAAAATAAAAATTTTAAAAGGAAATGACCTATGATTTTTCTTCCTTTATCATCTCCCTTTCTATATTCTTTTCCAAAGTCCACATCGCTTTCATATCATCTTGGGGTCTCTCTTCCTCCCCAAAATGCATCATGCTCCAAATTTCCATACTTGGCTCCCTACACACATTTCCTTTCACACAGTGCCACTGTCTTCAAGAAAGCAATGACTAAACTAATAAAGAAATTAAAGTGATATAAATGACAAATTGCCCTTGACCATCCCAGAAATATCTACTTTTAAAAGAATTTGTTCAACAGAAAAAAAAATCTCTAACTAGTAGAACTCTTTTCAGTGTAATCAAGTAAAGTCAAATTGGGGGTAGTGGAGTGATATATTTAGGGAACATGGAGATACCTTGGTCACTCCAATGATAATGAATTCCCCTAAGCTGTTCCTGCCTTTCCACATTTTCCCCCTTCTTATCTTATTGAATTCTCATGGATTTCCTAAAATCTCCAAGCTTTTCACTATTCTCCATTCCTCACCCACACTAGCATTATTACTTCAACTATGGGGTCACAAGGGAGGGTAGAGGTGAATTTTCCAGGGTAGGAAGTAGAGCATTCCATTTTTAGTTCAAGAAAAAAAAAGTTTTGATTGCTGCTGCTACCTTCAATCCATTCTGGAAAAAAAAAATGTCTTTATATAGCTACTCTATTACTTTATGATAGCAATTTACATTCTTATAACACATTTCTCATGATAATAATATACCCTATGAAATATATAATTTGTCATTACTATTCCAATTTTATAGTTGAAACTGTGTTTGAGAGTTCAAATAACACTTGGCCATATTCTTTTAGTTTAATAGTTTTAGAGCCTCTACTCAAATTTAGTTCAGCAGCAGTAGTGTTCACCTGATAAAGACACCAAGCAGGAAGGTGCCTTAGTAATCAATCATATAAGAGAACCAATAGGGTGGCAGAGTGAATAGATTGTTGGATCTGGAGTCAAGAAGAACTAAATTCAGATCTCATCCCAAAAACTTCCAACTGTATGACCCTGGTAGTAAATTTGCCTCTTTCCTCAATTATTAAATGTTATTAAATAACAGTATTACTTCATATTATTGTTGTAAGGATAAAGTATTTTGTTAAAGTACTTTGCAAACCTTAAAATAATATATAAATGCTATCTACTATTATTATTTTATTCAGACTCCTCATTTTATAAATGGTGAAACTGAAGCCCAAAGAAAATGTTATTTGCCCAAAGTTAAACAGTATGGGATTAGAACCCATGTTTTCTAAATGAATTCAATGGTCTTTCCATTCTATAACCACTATATTGGTTTGTTCTATTACATCATTGCCTCTTAGATCAATAGGAAGAAAAGACTCTAAATGTGTAACCTATTCTAAAGATAACCCTGTCAGACTCACCCTGTCAACACAGAGTAGTCTACATCTTAGAAAGTGTTCTTAACAAGCAGAGATTAGAAGAAGAAACCTTGTTTCTGATATTATATTTAAGATTAAAACAACTGATGGTCATAACATGACTCTGGTATATATGTACTTCAACACTGGAAGATGGAGTATTAGGATTTGGCATAGAAAAGCCTATCTTATCCCCAAGAACCCCAAACTGAGGTAATAACATGGGCAATTTCCATTGGAGAAATAGTACTGTATCTTGATTCAGGATCAAATGGTTGGTTCAAATCCCACCTATGCTATTTATTAGCTATGTGACCTGGAAATTATCAATATCTCTGAAACTCAGTTTCTTCATCTTTAAAATAGGAATAAAAAAACCTACACCACTTGAATCCCAAAATTATTGTGGAGTATGCATAAGGGATAAGTAAGGGATTTATTTTTTCTTATCTGCTGTTTCATAAAAATAAGGCAATCCAGAATCTTAATTCCCATTTTCCCAATACAGACGACCAACTTACAAGTAATAGAGAGTTATCTGGAAAACTAAAGGGTTAAGTAACTTGTCCAGGACTGGACTAAAACCCATGGTTTCCTAACTCCAAGGCCAGTTATCAATCACACCATACTACCCTTTTTTATTATTGCTATCATAACTTCTTTTCTGCAGCATTGTATTGGGAAATGGACATTGATTTGGGTGGGGTGGGGGTCAGAAAACCTGGATTTGACACCTAACTCTGATGATTAAGTAACTGACTGATCTTAGACAGGTCATTCAAACCATTTCTTTAAGTTTTAATTTGCTGATCTATAAAATGAGCTGTCTATTAATGTTCAAAAAGAAAGAGATTATGCAAGTTTTAGTCTATCAAGCTTAAAACTGTATCAAGACTTCTATGACATCTTGCCTATAATTTTATATAGGGTTAAATTATAAAATTATTTGCAAAACAAAATATTGTGTAAATCTTAGTTATTATTACTGTGATGATCATGGCTTAGTATATCTCCTAAGATTGTAGTCATACCTAGTTCTGTTAATAAAATTCAACTCAGTCCAACAAGTATCTAAACCTCCCCCCCTTCTCCTCTATGCAAAACTCTTCCATAGATAATGAGGCAATTTGGTGACGTTCAACAAGATTCAAATTCATAGTCAAGATCAGGATCCAAGACTGACCTCTGATACACACTGGCCCTTAGCAAGTAACACTAATCTCTTGGCTAAAAACATCACTATATATAAGTGCAGTAATATCACATCCAAACATATACAATAGATAAGTTTACTTGCCAGTGACTTATAGCAGGAATGATGGGAAACCATGTATCTGAGAGATGATATAAAAATGAATGTGTTTCTATACCTCAATGTACAACTCTCAGAGACTATAAATGATAGGAAATGTATCGGTTTTCATAATCAGAGGGAGTTTTCTTATATTAAGTTCATATAACAAGGACATCACAAGTCTCCATCTCCTTTTCATCCCCAAAATGTACAAAGCATTATGCTGGCTTATTGAAAGATATATAAAGAGAGTAACTTTATCCTGTCCTAAAAATAACACTCCATCTTAAAGGATTTACAGTCTAGGATGGATGATAATACAGGTAAAGAATCACTCTGATACAAACAGAACAAATTAAGGTAGAATGTGAAAGATTTGCCAGTTCTATGTGAGACTTCGGAGGAGAGAGCAATCATGTGACGTGGAAGGTGATAGGGAAAACTTCATTGTGAAGGTAGCATTGGAACTGAACTTCAGGGAGGGAGAGAAGGAAGTAGAGAGGGACAGAGGGAGGAAAGAAGCAGTAAAAACCTTTGTACTGAGTCAGGAAAGCTCAGAAAAACCTGGTGATTCCAATTTAGCTGAGATGTCAAGTATGTGAAAAGTGGTATCATGAAGCAAGGTTGCAAAAGGACTTGGGGACAAACTACCAGAGACTGAATATCAGTCTCAGTTTAGACTTTATTCAGGAAGCAATGGGGGAGAGTACTGGAGGACTTTGAACAGTAGGATGATGTAATTACAATTGAGCATTAAGATTAATCTGACAATGGTGACTATGGTTGTCAGATGGATTGAGAGAGAAAAAATGGAGTCACAGTGACCAGAAAAGAAGTTTCATAGGACAATAGATTGAGATCTGGCTTTTGGAATCAGGAAGAACTGGGTTCAAGTCTCACCTTTGAAATATGCTAACAGTATTATCCTCATCAAGTCAATTAACTTCTCATTGATTTGGCCAGGTCTCTCAGGCTATAAATTGAAATGCGGGTGCTGACCTTTATTGGGCATTCCCTTTCCCCTTAAATCACAGGTTTCCTAAAAAAAAATAGGAAGCTATTCCAACATTTAAGAGAATAATAGTAGCTAAGATTTCTAAAGGTTTGCAAACAAAACACTTTATGAACATTCTCTAGTTTTTTCACAATAATCCTGTAAGGTAAATGTGTCCTGACATTATCTCCTTTGTACAGAGGAGGAAACCAAGTCAAAGAAATTAAATATTTGCCAAGCACAATTTGGTGTCAGAGGTTAGATTTGGATCCAGATCATCAGGAAGATTTGGTGGTCCTCACTTTAAGCACCTAAACTAACTAGAGGATGGTCACAGGGATTTTAAAAAAAAAGAGTAGATATTAAAGAGTTGTGTCAAAATAGGAATCAGGGGGATTTTACAATTGATTAAACAAAGGCTAGCTACAAGTAGAAACACAAGTTTTGGGGAATCATCCTCAGAAAAGTAATAGCCCTGACTATTGGACCATGAAATTGTGAAGAAAAATATGGAAGCCAGAACTATGGGAAATATGTCAGGAAATAGAACTGAAAGCGATAATAGGAGGAAGACTAGGAGAGTACAATGTCATGGTGGTTAAGGGAAGAGATAGTACCAAAGAGTGTCTAATAGCGTATCTAAAGTAGTGAAGAGATCTAAAAAAAATAAGGACTGAGGGGGGAAAGGGATTGAATCAATCAATTAGGGAATCATTGGTGATTCTGAAAACATCTCTAACAGTGATGGCATCAAAAACCATCATTTGATTTTTATCTGTTCATCTAACTATTGTGCTATAGTACTCTTCCTCTTCTCTGCTAAAATCACTGAGAAACCCATTAACAATATGTATCTCTACTTTTCCTCTCACTAGCACCTAAACCCTCTGCAACCTGGCTTTTGACCTCACCACTTAAATGACACTGCTTTCTATAGATACCAGGGATCTCTTAAGTGCCAAATCTAATTGCCTTTTCTCAATCCTCATCTTTCCCTGCAGATAGCACATGAAGCATTTTCTTGGATTGCATCATCCCCTTATTTTTCCACCCAGATCTATAACCATTAACACTGTGTGTATCTGTCTGTCTGATTGCATCTTTCTCTCTCTCTCTCTCTCTCTCTCTCTCTCTCTCTCTCTCTCTCTCTCTTCTTCTTCTTCTTCTTCTTCTTCTTCTTCTTCTTCTTCTTCTTCTTCTCTCCCTCTTCCTCCCTCCCTTTCTCTTTCCCTCCCTCCTTCCTCCCCCCCTGTGGCTCTGTGTGTATATCTCTTTCTCTGTTTTTCTCTGTGTCTCTTCCTCTCTGTGTCTCTCCCTCCCTCGCTCTTTCTCTTTCTGATCTCTCTCTGAGTTTCTGTCTCTGTCTCTATCTCTATGTCTCTGTCACTGTCTCTCTATCTCTGTCTTTCTCTCTGTCTCACTGTCTCTGCCTCTCTGTCTCTTTTTATGTATGTGGCTCTCCCACACACACAGGTATCTGCTTACCAATTTACCCTAAATGATTACTAAACCATCAGCATGTATAAATAGAAACATCTCACATGTAGGCATATACAATAGAAAACCTTACTTGCCTATGGTACCAAGAAGGAGTGATGAGAACCGTATATCTGAGAGATTATTATAATTAAATAAATATTAAAATTAAATTAAATATATTATTTAAATCAAATAATTAAATAAATTTAAAACTTTAATACATTAAACTGTTTAAGACTATTTCTAGAACAACTAACTGTACTTGTTTTATGAGGGACCTGTCAATACAGCAAGATTCATCACGAATCTATCAGCTGGTATTTGACCCAATTCTTGGAGCTTGACCATCCATGAAACTTGGCATTTATGATTTGATATCATTCTAGTTGCTTATTTCATCAAAGAGAAAGCCAACATACTAGAAATACTCTAGTCAGAAAG
The DNA here is from genome assembly GCF_902635505.1 of Sarcophilus harrisii. NCBI lineage: Eukaryota > Metazoa > Chordata > Mammalia > Dasyuromorphia > Dasyuridae > Sarcophilus > Sarcophilus harrisii. The sequence goes on from NC_045429.1 coordinate 53,273,088, forward strand.
TCACGTGATAATTCCCTGCCTGCTAATCATTAATTGTGTTATGTTGGACATTTTTCATCTCTCCTCCATGGACCTATTTCCTCATCTGTAAAATAAAGAATTCAATTCAAAATAAGAGTCTTTTCCAGCTCTTTGATTCTTAGAGAACTTTTCGGAGCAGAAAGAATTTTTTCAGGTGTTATTTTAGTTAATGCAACAGGACTATCATATATGATAAAGTCATTAGGTTATTTTCACAAGTTTTTTGGAGAAAGAGAAACAGTGTATCAACGTTCCCATTCCTCATTAAGATAATGAAGACTTTTCCTTCTCTATCTCTCCTGAGAACAGAATGGTAAAATAACAAAAAAAACTCAGCAAAAGAAATTTCATATTTAAACAGAAGAAATCTCTAACTAAGATTATAAATCATAAGGTACCGGGGGGAAAAGTGCTAAGGGAGTACAAATATAGTTTGCAAAGTCAACCATAACATAAAAAAAACTAGGGCAATCAGCCATTCAGGTTCCTAATCTTATATGATGGGTTATGCTCTTAGGGGCTTGGGTCAGACACCAAGGCAATTGGAGGTAACAACAGGAATAGTTGCCTCCATTAAAGTCAATTTAACAAACTAGGCATATTTGAAAACAGATTAAAAACATCCAGTAGGTAAGTGAGACATAAAAACATAGATTGAGAGTTGACCATTTCATTCCAATATCTCATTTTATAGATGAGAAAACTAAGGTACAGCACTGATAAATGAATCCTTCTAGATTATATAGGTAGTGATTGACAGAGCCAAGATCCCTCTTCCTCCAAATCCAGCAGCCTATCTACTGAATGCTGAAAGGACATGACAGGGAATTGGTCCAAAGGTACAAGAAAAGACAGTAGCCTTAGCAAGAAACACAATCTTCTTTTTCTGATCTAAGGCAAAAGAAAGAATGGGAAGTTGAGGCAAGGAGGATTGGGGACTTAGAGGATAAAAGATATAGAATTAGAAAAGGGAACTCAAAAAGAGTGACTTTTTTTCAGTAAAGTATGAAATGAGAAACTCTACTGAGGAGAGAAAAGATGTGGTGTGGGTGGTTTGAAGAGAAAAGAGATTTAAAACAGACACTGTGGGGAATGTGATAGTCGACCGCGGGAGAGTAAGAAAAAGAAATGTGCAGCTGTAAATGGCCCAATTCAACAACATATTTGAAAACTGACTAAAAAGAGCCAGTGGGCAGGGGAGACATAAAAACGTAGATTGGGAGTTGGTAAGAGCCTATTCATTTCAATCCCTCATTTTATGGATGGGAATACAGATTTGCAGTGGTCCCAGTCAGCTCAATTGTGCGATCTTCCAGAAGCATTCAGTAGCAACAAGCAAAGGCAAAGAAAATGAATGGAGATTAATTCAGGATTGGAGCTTGAAGAGAGATGAGTGTTAGCAGGAGGAAAGGGATTCAAAGGTAGAACATTATTAACTACCAAGTAAAGCTTTTGAATGGGGAGAATGGCTATTGCTTGTATAAATTCAGCCTTCCTCTCTTTCATTATACATTGGTGGAGAATAGTACCTCCCTAAAGAGGTAGTATGATATAACAAGAACTATGCTTGTAATCTAGAAATTCATTCTCCAAAGATCTCACTTTTGTCATTGGTGAAATGGTGGCATTGGACTGGATCATCTCTCAGAGTCTTTCAATATTCAATCTCATTCTAAGGCTATCTTGCATTTCTCTAATTTCTTTTCCCCTTTAAAACTATTCTCAGTGTTAAATTATAACTTCAAAGGACAGCTAGATGCTGCAGTGGACAGAACACCAGCCCTGGAGTCAGGAGGATCAATTCAAACACAGCCTCAGGCACTTAACACTTCTTAGCTGTGTGATGCTGGACAAGTCACTTAACCTCAATTGCCTATATAGAAACAAAACAACAACATTCCAACTTCATATCACGGATGGGAAGGAAGGAGGAGGGATGCAATTTACCATAAGTACATTCACCCACTAGGAAAGAGGCTGGGAATCTGCAATCTGAATCTGCAATCTTGTGAACCTTGATTTAGACACCCTGGATTCTAGAACTAGCTCTACTTTCAACTAGAGGGAAATCATTGGGGGGCGGGGGGAATATTTTAACTCTAAGTTTTAGTTTACTCATCTGCCAAATAGGGGTTAGATTAAAATATGGAGTCTTAGCATGAGATCCATGAATTAATTTTGATAATATTTTGATAACAATGTCAATGTAATCAGTTTCCTTTGTAATCCTACATATTTTAAGAATTTAAAAACATTATCTTGAGAAGGGATCCATATGTTTTACCAAACTACCAAGAGTTCAAAAAAAAAAAGTTAAGAAACTTTGAATTAAAAGATCTGTAGTCTATGCAAGACAGTTAGGTTGCACAGTGGGTAGACTGCTGAACCTGGAGTCAAAATGATCTGAATTTAAATTTGGCCTCAGCCATTTACTAGTTGCATCATCATGAATAAATAACTTAACCTCGTTTGCTTCAGTTTCCACATCTGCAAAGTGACTATAATAATAATAATAATAATAGCACCTACTTCCTAAGGCTGTTATGAAAATTAAATAAGACAATGTTTGAAACACTATAAAATCCTAAGGGACATATAAATGAAATTTATTAATATTGTTGTTGTTTTTATATGAGGACCACTGACTGAGCTAAGCATTTTCCATGGGAGCCACTTGGTGTCCCTACTAGGGTAAAGCATGGGTAGAGGGGAAAAGAAAAGGAAAAGAATGTCATAAATTAAGGGCAATGAAAATGGAGGAGAAGGAGGAAAATGTAAATAGTACTAACTCACATTATATAAAGTTTTATAGCTAACAAACCATTTCCTCATAACAATCATTCAAGGAAAAAGGACTAAGTTTTATTAATCCTAAATTATACATAAGGAAACTTACTTAAAAGAAGTGGTGACTTGCCCATGGTAACTCATACATATGGTGGCCAATTAAAGACTCGGGCAACATCTTCTGATTACAAATTCAGTGTTAACTTATGGACAACTTCAGGTGACATTCAAAAGTACCCAAGCCATAGATTGCCTGGTTCTCTGATTCTGTATGAAACTTCTTTCTTTGATGAGCCTTAAGAACAAGATATAAACCCATTTGACTGCAGCTATGCTTGAAGATATGAAATTGACTAGACCATGAGGAATCATTTTTTATGTCAAAAGTGTTTATAGATGGCTACATGATATTAGTTATACTCAATATCTATTGTTTGAAAAATAAATGTAAATGCATAACAGCTCTAATGTATTCAGTATATTAAATGAGTCTGCTGTATTCTATCAACCAACAACTACAAACTTTTTGGAAAATAGCAATAGATATATTGGAAGAAATTATTTATTCTTTCTATAGAACATATGTCTGTTTTTCTAACATATTGGGTAATTATGCATATTTTGTTAGAAATAAATAAAAATCAAAATAACAATTTTTGGTGTATATTTGGACACCATTACAATTACCTGTTAGCAATTTGGGCCACAGCCCATAGGCTGGGAATGACTAAACAATGACTTGAGATCCCTATTAGCAATATGTCTTAGTAAATTTAATCATTGTGTCTCTCCCACAGATAAATTAAATGCCACTTGCAAAGAACCTGCAGAGATGATAGGGTGGCCCTTGACCATGGTGGGAAACCCACTCAGATACAAGTGCCTCACCCACTTGGACCGCCAGGACTATGCCTTCCTGCTTCTGATTGGTTTCTGCATCTTCTCCGGGGGTACAGTTGCAGCCTGGCTCACTGGTGTATGTGCAGTACTCTATGAAAACATCCATCGAAAGGCTGAAGATGAAGAAATAGATGAAGAAATAGAGAATGAAAGGCCCAATAGGAACCGTGTTTTTAGATATAAACATGCAAAAAGTTTTGATTCCATGAACCATCATTTTGTTTAAATGCCATAGACTAATGCCAGATGTGCCTTCCCCAAGAATCCTAGCTCCCCTTATTGCTCTTTCTCTCCTGTCTCTTCAATGCTGTCCTTGTAGATGAAATAATATTAACAAAATAAACAAACTCAATGATTGCCATTTCATAGCTCCCTTCTTTCCTCTCTCCATAGTTCCATGTTTACTTGAGTTTACTATATGAAATGAATGGAGAATGGAGAAAGCCAAAAAATCAATAAGTCAAGTCAACAAACATTTAAACTCTTACAATGTGTTAGTCACTATGCTAAGTACTGGGGATTCAAAGAATATCAAAAATAACCTCTGCCTTCAAGAAGGTCATGTTCTAAAGGAGACAATATGTAAGTGATGACATCCAAACAATTTATAGACATGATAACTTGTAAACAATCAATAGAGGGAAGAAATTAAAATTAATGGAGATCAAGAAAGAGTCTCTCCTTAGAAAGTGAGGTTTTAATTGAGGTATGAAGGAAGCCAGGAAACCCAGGAAGGTGAGGAAGGAAAGGGGACAGCCAGAGCAAAGGTACAGAATTGGGAGATGGAGCATTGTATGCAAAGAATAGCAAAAAATCCAGTGTAGCTACATAGAGTATTTGGGAGGAGTAAATTGCAAGAATAATGAAAAAACAGGAAAAATCCAAGTTGTAAAAGGCTTTGAATGCCAAAAAGAGTATCTTATGTTTGATTCAAGAGGTAATTTTGAGCACTGAAATTTATTAAAGGAAGGAGTGGGGAATAATGAGGTCAGACATTTAGAAAATTATTTTGGCAGCTGTGTGGAGGATGGATTGACATGGAGAGAGATCCCCAAGGAAACTATTACAATGGTTCAGGTATGAACTGATGAGGTCCAGCACCAAAGTAGTGGCTACAGACGTAGAGAAGAGGGAATTTATACACAAGTTAGGATACTCTGGCCCCTGTTCATTTCATGAATTCCATCACCAATATTCATCCAACACAAATTTGTTAAGTGCCTACTATGTGCTAGGCATAAGGGACAGACTCTGTAAATGTTGTGTACAAGGAATAGCAAGCAAGCCAGTTTTCAGGAATATAGAATAATTCGCATTAAATCTAGAAAAGTAGATTGGGGCTGTACAATAAAAGATGTCTGAAAGCAAACAAATGATTTATTATTTTATCCTAGAGGCAAGAGGGTATCCCAGGGCCTTTTTGAACAAGGGAGTATGAGAAGTAGAACTGTGGCTTAGAAATAGCAGTCTGGCAGCTGTGTGGAGGATGGAGAAGTGGGTGTTTCTTATGAAAAGCATTCCAACCACATCTTCTCTTTCCTCTATCTATGTAATTGATCTCACATCTATCATTTATGTAAATTACATTTTATTAGCAACTATTTTGATCTTGATAGCATATTGGTATTCAATATGCTATCTAACACATACATATACATTTGAATATATACATATATATGTGTGTGTATATGAATGTATATACTATATATGTATAGTATATAGTATAGTATAGTATGTATATAGTGTATATAGTATGTATAGTATATATAGTATGTATAATATATACATTTAAACTTCAGAAAAACCCTGTGAAAAAAAGCGCTATCAGCTTATTATTATCCCTATGTTATAGATAAAGAAACTGAGACTGAGAGAGTCTAAATGATTTGCCAATAGTCACATAGATAGTAACCATCAAAGGGAAGATTCCAACCTTCCTGTCCTGTGTTTGTTCTAGTCTTCATGTCTAATGTTAAGGAATGGAGAAGACAAAGGAAGATCCTTAGGAAATATGGAGTGCTCAGAATTTTGAAACAATTATGTCTACACCACTATTTACAAGAAAATGTTGCATTTTAATTTTGAATTACTATTTTGTATCCATCTACAGGAAGACAAAGAAACAAGTCACCTTTGAAAAGATACAGAATTGCTGGTATCTTCTGTTTTATTTCTCTATTCTCTCTATACTAAGAATGATGCCATATGCATAAAAGGTTTATTGGATTATACTGGGACCTACAGAAATCCTTGAATTATTCTTGACCCTCTCTGTATATTTAAAATAAATTCTATATACATGAGCCCCTCTCAAGTCTTTTTTTATATAAAAATGCTAAATTCCCAAAAGTTGGAAGGAGTTTGACAAGCCATGTAATCCAATCTCGCAACTAATCCAGCTGGGAAACAACCTTTACCCTGACAGATAGACAGACAGACAGACAGACAGACAGACAGATTTACTATATGAAGGATACATTTTTCTGCAGTTACAAGAACCATCCAGGGACAAGGAAAACTAACAGGCAATTCACATTTATTCTGCCTTTAGAATTTCACTGACATTTAGCTTCTGTCACTCCCCCAACCACATTATATTTCTAGATATTGTCATCTCCCCACATAAGAAAAATAGAACTCAATTTATCAAAATAGTCATTTCTTAGGAAAATGAATTCAATCATTTAAAAGGGTTTTTTCCCACTTTGATTTCATTTTTAAATTAACAAGCATTTATTTTCTCTCCCTCCCATGCTCCTCATCACTGAAAAAAATAAAACAAAACCCTCATAACAAATATGCATTCAAGCATATTAAAAATAATGTGTGATTCATTTTGTAATCATCACCTTTTTAAAGTTAGTCAAGAGTTCTGAAGTCTTTCAAAGTTGTTTGCTTTTATACTGTTGTTTTATAAAATATTGTCTTAGTCCTACTTATTTCACTTTGTGACTGAAATCATTTCTTTCCTCATTCCTGACAGAGCAATAGTATTCTATTACATTGATGCACCATACAGTCACCAATTGACGGGCATCTTAGTTTCCCTTTTGGGTGGGAGGGACTACAGAAATAACTGCTATAGTTTTGCACATATAAGTATGCCTTCTTTCTTTGATTTCTTTGGTGCATAAATCTCATGGTGATATTTTGGGATCAAAGAATATGCACAGTTGAGTAGCATTTGGGGCATAGTTTCAAAGAGCTTTTATGATTCTGAAGCAATTCATATCTACACCAACTGTGTATTAATGTGCCTGTTGTCCTACTCCAATTTGGTGGGCATGAAGAAAAATCTCAGGATTATTTTAATTTGTATTTTTAGTAATATTGAATACTTTCACCTAGTTCTATGAATAGCTTGGATATCTTTCTTTGGGAACTGATTATTTGTATCTTTTGATCATTTATCATTTGAGGAAAGGTTCCTTTTCTTAATTTGGTTTCTTACAATAGTGTGGAAATGATTCCTCCATCAAACAAACTTGCTACAAAGATTTTTTTTCCCATTTTTATTTTAACATGGGACTTTCTCATTAGTCCTTAGTTTATCTTGAAATTCCACTTACACTGGCAACCTAGTTGCTAGTATTTCACAACAAATATGAGCTTTCTTGATCATAACTCTGTTAAATGTTACTTGCCATTAAGATTGTAAAAAAGTCTCATTATTGCAAGTTGCCAAATAGTGAAAGGTGACTTGTCCAGAAAATTATGGGCCAGATGTTACTGGGGTAAAAAGGAACTGACCTGACTTTTGGAAACAATTAAAGCTGTGCTAAGACCATGGCAATAGAAAGATAAACATATGTTAAAGAATTGTTTAACTTATCAGTCAGGGAACACATTTAAGTAATGAATAAATGAATGAAAAATAAAGCATTTATTATACACTTACTAAATAACAAGTGCTGTGCTAAACTCTAGGAATAGAAATCCAAAAGCAAAAGAATAGGCATCTGAGATAGGATTCAACCCATCCCTGAACTGAGAAGGATTTTTTAGACAGAAGGAAGAGGAGCAGGAAGAGAAAGAGAAGAAAAGTCCCTGTCCTCAATACACTTATAATAGGGGGAACTATGGATATAGAAGACTGGTAGCTAGGGATACCTAGCTTTGGTTTGAAAGTTATTAGGATAGTGGGTAGGGCCACGTTATTGTTCAGTTGTTTCTCAGTTATACCCAAATCTTCATGACCTCTTGAGGTTTTCTTGGCAGAAGTAATGAAGTGGTTTTCCATTTCCTTCTCCAATTCATTGTACAGATGAGTAAACTGGGATAAACAGAATTAAGTGGCTTGCTTGGAGCCACACAGCCAGTTTGAGGCCAGATTCGAAGTCAGGTCTTCCTGACTACAGGCTCAGAGTTCTACCAACTGCACTACCTTATTGCCCGAGTAGAGTCATAGGAGAGTAGGCTGGCATATCCTGTCCAGGAACAATGGCAACATTGATATGATCGTGCTTCAAGAACTAAAAGGAGGGAGAAAGAGAAAAGGACCTTCAAGAAGGTTACAGAAGAGGTAGCCAGAGAATAATGAGTAAAATGAGATGTGGCTGGAGCTTTCTTGAGCTAATATTATGGTAGAAGCAGTAACCAATCGGGAGGTCAAAACCCCAAGATGAAAGTTCCAGGTCATCCTATTAATATCTAAGAAAACAAATTTGGTTAGGTGAATTGGAATCTTTTTTATAAACTTCTAAAGTTGAAGTGCTCAGTCAATAAAATGAAGTTACTGCTACCTGCTCTCCTTTGATTTGGGGAATTCTGCAAAGATTACACATAAAGCTTAACCCTGGAAAGAAAAGACATTTTTTATTTATTTTTTTTTCACACTGTGCTGGGCACATAAGTTTCCAATACTTCTTTCTGTCTTTACTCCTTCATCTTGGCTTCATCTCCCTCCAAATATTTCTGGAGCTGAATTCTAACCCACATCTCTCAAATTCCCATCCAAATTTTTGCTCTTTATCATCAAACCACACATGAACTCAAAGCAAATTCATTTAATTTAACATGATATCAAGGTAAATGCAAGAAAATTTTCTCCTATACACAGAGGCACATTTTCTCAAAGATTCATATTACCCTAGTGAAAGAGGAAAGAAAAAAACATATATACCCCAGAAAACTAGGGTTGAATCTCTGCTGCAATGCTATTGCTTCGAAATTTCCTGGCTCTACTCCTGAATCAAAATTGCCACTGGCTGGTTCTTTAAAGAGATAGTGATGCCATATACTTGCATTCTCTCTGTGCTGAGCTGCAAACTGTTTCTCTACTGAGTTGCTATTAACATCTGCTATTTCTCTGCTGAATTCAAGCTGATGGGAGGTCTCTGCAAAATTCTAACAACCTTTTCCTGTGTTAGCCCACAGTTCAGTGTTATCTTAGCTCACTTTTGGGTCAGAGCTCCCAACCACAAAAAGAGTCAACATAAAAAAAAATTCCTTAGGTCAAATTAATCTTTTGGGGCTGAATTTTAGTACCCCCAAGTGAAAATTCCCCCAAGCTACTCCGATATTTGGTTCTAGGGAGTAAAGGCCTTTTAAATCCCATCATGCCTCTCTAGCTGCTAGCAACAAAATCAAACAGATTGCCCTGGAGCTTTTTCATCATCATACTGAAGGGGATTCAGAGGTGCAGGGACTTTAATCAGGAGAGGTCTCTTGTAGGAGTTAGCAATTGAAATGAGTCTAGAAAGAATAAAGGGGTTCTTTAAAATGTAAATGAGGAGGGAGTATGTGGCAAACATGAAGAAGTACATGTGCAAAGACAAGATCGGAATACAATGAGATCTGTGTGGAACAGCAATATAGTTTGGAAGCTGGGGCTAAAATATGAAGGACTAAATGCCAGAGGTTGTCCTAGGGTTAAAAGAAAGCTCCTGGAGGAAAAAAATCTAGAAAACCACATGGTCAAATCCATACTTTGGAAATACTAGTCTGGCAACTGCGTGAAGAATGAATTGAAAGGCAAGAAACATGAGGCAGGCTCTCCAATTAGACTATTGCAATAGCTCAGGGAAGAGTTGATGATGGCTAATGGAGAAGCAGAAAGTCTAGGTACATGAGAGGTACAGATTATTCAGAAGCTTCATTTTAATAAATATTTCAAATATTTTCCTCATCAACCATTGTAACAGGGCAGATTTGAATTTCATATTTTCATTTCTTCTACCCTATGGAGCTACTCATGAACAATGAAATACTCGTGAGATAGAAAAAAATTAGACAAAAGAGAAAAAGAAAAATGTAATTTAATCCATAAAATATTTATTAATTGCCTACTTTATGTATGTAGCTTTGGGTGATTAACAAAAGTTAAATTAACCTACTCATGGAATTTAAAATCTAGGAGGAAGATTAAGATTCACATACAAATAATGGTAGTACAAATATACTTGATAATTGAATTAAGACTTAGAATATGAAAGACTGAAGTGAATACCATGGTGAAAAATAATTATTAGCAAGAAGAATCAGAAAAGGTTCATGGAAAAGGCAGCATTTGAGCTGGGTTTTAAAGGATAAGTGGGTAGGGAAGTCAACGGATGAAGAGGGAGAGCAAGGATATTCCAGGTATAGGAAACAAAGGCACATAATTAGGTAACTCTCAAGAGTGTTTTGTAAACAACAAGGATTCAAATTTAGATGGAGTATGGAGGATAGACAGAAGAGAATAGCATGGTATTATACTGTTGAGGCCTTGAATGTCAGGCAGAGTTTAAACAAACTTACACAAAAGAGATTAGCAACTACCAAAGTTTTTGAGCAGAGAAATGAGCTTAACTATTTAAACAAAGGACTCAAATAACACATAATACAATTCAATGGAGAAGGCACCTCTGTTCCATCCAGAAATGCTTGCATTAAAATTCTTAATTGTAACACAGTTGGATTTCTTTGAAATTCAGCCTAATTTCTTTTAGACTTTGGATTCATTAGCCTATATTAAATCATATACATATTTCACATCTTGCTGGTGTAAAGTAAGCCATGAATACCCTCTATCATTCAACTATACATTTTGACATCTAAGATAGGACAAAATTCATGACTCTGAATTTAATATCTTATATCTCACTATTTTCCACATTTACAACTTCTCACTAACTGATCCCATTAAAGAAACTGAAACTGTTTGCTGAAATTTGATTATACCAAGTACACAATTAGTGGCAAAGACAAACTTGAAGGCTGTAACTATGGGAAGTCTTCATGTTTGGCTTCAGTGCTTGGTCAACCCAATTAACTATTGCTTAAGTTTCCAATCTCATTCTTGGTCAATTAGTGATGCTACCCTTCCTGAAATATTTGCTATTTTAAGCTGAAAAGAGTGGATAAATAGGAGCAATTTGCCATACTGGGGAGATGGAAATTGTATATTCTGGGAAATCTCTGAGAATTGTTTGAAATTCCATGTGCACTATTTTATTGGGTTGATGTACAAACTAGTGGTGGGAGGAGATCCCAGCACTGTGATTCATCTTCCTATCAATCTCAAGCCTATCCCCATTTATCATTAGTAATAACACCTACCTAATGGAGGCCTGAGATGCATGTCACCTATACATATATTAACACTTTTGAGTGTGGTTGGGATTAGATGTCCACTGAGTTCTCTTCCAACTCTAAATGCTATGATATTATTGTTGTCATCCCTATATTTAAGAGTGAGTCACCTTGGGTCCCTTAATTTGAAAAAAAATGGAAAGGGAGGGAGGGAGGTGAGACACAATATTTATCTATAACCATGGAACTTGACTTGCATCTGAAATGGATTTCAATGAGGCAGAGTTAGTTACACAAAGTAGTCAGTTTTGCTCTCTCTTCCAGAGTCATCAAAGTCCAACAGCAGAACAAAAGTCAAAACAACTGGCAATAACTGGTATGCAGTGGATGACCTTGATATCTCTGATGCTTCAGTTCCCTTCATGGCATTGGAACAAATTATTCTCATCTTCCCATTCTGCTAGGGGAAGCCTTCTCATTCTTGGGGTAGATATCCCCATAATTCACCAATGGATTTGAAGCCTGTAGATTACCCTCAACCTGGTTTAGCCCATCTGCTGAGACTATATTACCAGAAACATGACTGTTATGCATGCTACAGCTTCTTAGAGCCACGGCTGAGAGTGAAGCGAGAGGTGGACATATGAAAGAAGGTTTAGACTTACGCTGTTTGGGTCAGAGGAGAAAGAATAAGAGATCATAGCTAGAAGTTGCAAAGAAATAAATTAATGCTAGAAAGAACTTCCTAATAATTCAAAGTATACAAAGGAAGGATAGCTGCCTTAAGAGGTTTACTTTTACATAAACAGCATTTGTCAGGGATTTCTACTGGAAATTCTTTTAGGATATGGACTGAATTTAAGGATCTAGACACTGAGTTACTTTCCAATTCTTAAATTCTGTGAGTTTGTAATTTGCTTTCCAAATCCAGTGGGGCTAGGAAAGAAGTGATCCTGACCTATGAATTCATCTCTGTGGGAATAGAGACTTCCTCTATGAATCTAGAACTATAACTTTTATAATATACGATGTTAGGGAGTTTCCTGGGGCACTAGGAAGTTAACTGACTTGCCCCCTACCACACATCTACTATATATCAGAGGCAGAATTTTCACCCAGGTCTTTCCTGACTCCATGACCATCACTTTACCTACTATACCACAACCCCTCTCCCACATGTGATTCCTTTACAAAATCTCACCTAAACCAGCACTAAGCCACTCCAGAAATGTTGAGTATTATCTTTTTTTTAAGAGCCTCCTTTCTCATAATGTGACACATGGTACTGTGTCATAATTTGAGATGAGCCCTCTTCTATAGGGAACTACTTCTAACTAACATCTATGATGTGAGGACTTGCCAAGAGCTATTCAGGTCTGATCATCCACTTTTGGTGTCTACCCTGTGACTCCAAGAGGGTACTATGCACAGCAGCCACACCCCAGCAAAACTATCTCATCAAATGACTGAAAACAGATCCGAATTAACCTACAGGCCTCAAATCCATCAGTGAGTTATGGGGATGTCTACCCCAAGCATGAAAAGACCACTCTGTGGCATAATGGGCAGATAAAAACAATTTGTTCTGTAATGTTCTGGCTAGCTTTCTGGAGGTCCTCCAAATGGGCCTTAGTTTCAGCAGAATAATCACCACGAGAATAGTCAAGAAAAGCCCAAAGTCTTCATTATCTCCTGGATATGGAGTGAGGCTGACAACATTGTATAGCTCTACCTCATCAAATCCAACTCACGTGCAAGTCAAGATATCACTCAAAATATCATTGGTCCTCCTCAAAAGGATCAGGAACAACAAACAACTTCCAAAATAAAACTCCTTTACAAATAAGAAAATTAAGGCTAAGTTGTTGTCTCAGTAGGACACTGCAGAGCCATATCCAAAACAGTGCCCTGTCTCTGGTACTTGGCTAATATATTTGATTTTCTTTCACCAAGCCAAGCAGGACTCTAACAGAAGCCAAGTCTCTGGTAAGGCCATTTTGCCTTGTCATTGGTAATAAAAGCTGACAGTTAAGGTATCAAATGCAATTTACATACATTATTTCATTTGATCTTGCCAAGAGCCCTGTGAAGTAGGAGTTATGTGGAAGCAAATATTTATTTGATTAACTGATCTCTCTAAAGTAACAAACTATCACCCTCATAACAGTCATGAAACAGGTAGAGAGTGTGTACCTCCTCACCTCTTCATCCATCATCCCCCTTTCTCTTCCCAAAGTAGATACCTGAACCCAGATCACAATAGCCATGAAAACAGAAGGTACCCTGAAGTATCTGTACCAACAACTTTTCTTCCATTTTTACATTTAAAAGCATGATTTAGGTCTGTGGCAAAAGAAAAAAAAAAAAAGATCACCTTGCAGAAATTCAGTAAAGGTTATAAATACTTCAGGTCGCACAGAGCCCAGTAATTTCACAACTAACAGCAGCCCTGGCTAAGAGCCGTAAGAATTTTCTTCCAAATCATTCAGGGAGCTAATGTAGAGCCAGGCTCTGGGAAAGGTGAGGTATTTGGGGATAGTGAATTGACAGCACAGATTAGACTCCAAAGAAATCATAGAATGTTAGGTTTTGGAAGAGATCTGAGTACCCAACTAGTCTAATCAATAGTTAGGGTGGGGATTCTATGTAAAACAGCCAACCAATCGTCACTTTTCCCTTTGTTTGGAAATTTCTAATGTGGAAGAAATCACCATCTCCTTTCTAAGATAATCCATTTCATTTCGATTTCCAATTTGTAAATGTTTCTCCTAATGAGCTCAAATCTGCATTTATTTTCCATTTCTACTCTTTGCTCTTAGGCTTCTGCCATATAAAATCCCTTCAAATTCTTGAAGATAGCTATCATTCTCACCATCAACATACCATACCCAATTTCTTTTCTCAAGACTAAATATTCTTAGTTCCTTCAACTCTTACTTGTTAAAATATAAGGAGGCTGTTCATCATTCTAGATACTTTCCTTTGAATGTTCTCTAGCTTGGCAGAGTCCTTGTTAAATTATGATGTCCAAAACTGAAATATTTTAAATGTGGCCTGACCAGGATGGAGTAGTATAACTACCATTTTCCTGCTGCTGAAAGCTTTCATCTCATAATTCTAAGATAACTTTATGAGGTGGGAAGGAAGCACGACATGATACTGTTGATTCATGGCAAGTCCACCAAAGCCTTAAGACAAAATACTATCTGATCATGTCTCTTTGACCTATTTTTTGAACTGGAGTTAGACTTTCCATTCATCTTTATCATATTATTTATTCATTTTTATTTTACCTTTATTTGTAAAAGTGGATTTTATTGGGTTTAACTCGACCTTCTAGTTTGTCAAGATTTTTTGGATCCCAATTTTATTATCTACTAGGTTAACTATCCTTCCTAACTTTCTGTTATTTTCAAATTTGATAGATGCCATCTTTGCATTTTTCAAAGTAATTGATAATAATGTTAAGGAGCATAGGATCCGGAACACATACCTAGAGCTTTTCTGTCCAAGTTCACATTGAATCATTAATGAATATTCTTTGATCCAACCACTCAACTAATTCCAGATATATGTTCTGTTGTCTAATCTATTGTACTCAATGTCTAAGACAAAGCCAAATCCTTAATAATTGCATAGGGCATTGAATTGAATTGAATCTCTCTGGTAAAGCTTTAAAAAAAAAAAAAAAAACCTCTTTGGATGAAAGTAGCTAACCAATTAGAGCAGCATGTTTCAAAGAAAATTGCAAATGAGGCCTTTAGAATTTCTGGGAACTTAGTTGGACAGTTTACATCATGCCCATCATCTTAAATAGTAAGATTTCTTTTAGAATCCTGTAGAGACGAAGATATTTAGGAACAAGGAAGGTATAAATTATCTCAAAAGAGTTCACAGAGAGTTCAGAGACAAGATTAAAAATCAAAAAAGCTGGGGGAGGAAACACTAGGGAATTTTAAAATGGCTGCTTTACTGAGAGAAAATGAAGGGTGCTTAGGTAAGCAGTCAACTAATCAATAAATATTGAGAACAAATATGCTCTTATTGCTGTAAGGGAAATGTGGCCCCTGCCCATGAGAAGATTACAATCTAATGAAAGATATCATATAAAAATGGAAAAAAATAGTGAACAAGAAATTTTTCAATATGCTGATAGTCAACTACTAAATTAGATGGATTTTTTTTTCCCTTTCCTCTACTTTGAAGGGAAAAAGACAAATCACAAAAAAAGTTCCTATCAAAATAATGAATTACCAGGATATGGCATGGAATATAATAGACAGTCAACTAAAAATCTTAGACTTTCTTCAATCCCATGCATGAAAGCTGATGATCAGCTGTCTGATTCTGAGGAATGTCATGCAATATTTTTAAAATACTTGAATCCTAAACAATCAAATAAAAATTTTGTTTACTCTGAAGGACATCACTCCCATTGGCAGCAGTAAGAGAGCAGTAAAATAGACGTGTTTAGGAATATGAAGGGTCTGTCTGAGTGAGAAGCAAATAATATATGTAAGAAACACAAGTACCAGGTATGTTGTGGCTATCACTGCTGCTGTCTGGTGAGTGAAATGGACTATCACAAGTTATGTTCCTTTTCCCAGGAAATCAGTCTATAATAATCTGAGAAAGTTCCAAGAAAGGAACAGTCAAAAGTGTTCACTGAGTAATCAAGTGAAGTTCTAGAAGTTGGCAATGAAGGTCAGTTAATGACATTTCATGTGTTCTCAGGAACACCATTGGCCATGAATATCAGCTTCTGCCATTGCCTCTACAATCTCTAGTCATCAAGCACATACTGCACAATGAACTTGACATTGGTAGAAAATAAAGAGGAAACTACAAGATCAATGTAAAAGTTCTCATTAAAAAAAAAAAAGAAAACAAAAGAGTTTGCAGGGACCTCTACCTTCATATTTCATCTGAAGTATTCTTTCAGTCTTAGACAACATGGCTTAAGGATATTAGTAATATGGAAAATGTTCAGAGAAAAGCAACTAGGTGATGAAGGATTTTCAGTTCTTGATATATAAGATAAGTTGAAGAAACTAAGGATAAACATTTTTATCCTAAAACAGAGAAGATTTATAGGGGAACATGATTACTTTCTAAAAGCATGTGAAGATCAGTCATATGAAAATTGAATGAATTATATTCATTTTGTTTGGCCCCAGAGGACAGAACCAGGTGCAATAAATGGAAGTTGTAGAGGCAAATCAGTCCTGATGAAAGGAAAAACTTCCAAACAATTAGAATTACCCAAATGTAAAATGGGATGCCTCAAGAGATAAAGGCGTCCCACTCCTTAGAAGTTTTCCAGCAGAAGATGGACAACTACTCAGCTATGTCATAATGGAGATTCTTTTCATGTATGGAATTAACTTTTATGGTCAGTGAAGTCCCTTCCAACTTTCAAATTCTATGATTCTATGAATTCTTCCCCTTTATCCAGAGGTGATCGAGAAGTCGAAGACACAGGCCTGATTAAAGTGATGATTGCTGGAAAATGGGGTAGAACTTCAAAAAATAATAAAGCCTAACTAGAATAGGATTGGCTTGATGTATTTGATTGCTCAATTCACTGACTGGATTGAAGATTCTATATTGATATTTATACTCGAGTCCATGACTTCTAAGAGTTTGCTCAATTCTTCTGACAATACATAGTCTATGTTTGGTTTACCTTCATTGTCTTCAAAGAGGGCTGGAACATATATATATATATACACATAAAAATTTATTCATATACCTCTATACATAACCTCCAGGAATATAAAGAGGGCAGGGGAGGAAGGAAGAGAGACAGGAAGAGAAGGAGGAAGAGAAGGCAGAGGGGTAGAGAGAGGGGGGAAAGACAGAAGAGAGAAGGCAGAAGCAAAGGCAGAGGCAGAGGAAAATTTTTCTTCCAGGTTTGTAGATCTGTTATGGGCATAAAAGTATATGGCATGAGGGAAAAGAAGAAAAGGAAAAGGAAAAGGAAAAAAAAATATTACCTATAAGTAGTAAAGGTGGTAATCTGGGGATTGTGGTATGGGAAAGAAGGTTGTCCAATTACCTTAGCAATGGAAAATGTAACAGCTGAGTTGATGCTCAAAAATCTAGCTTATTCATCACATCTGACATAATTAGACTCGAGATAGAATGTGTTCCTTACATATATCTTTGATTCAGTGCAGTGAAGAGTGCTATTCAAAAACATGAACAAATAAGCTTGAGATCTGAATCAATGTGTTTGGAAAAGATACAGGGGCACCTCCCAGTGCAATGAAAAGTTTCCATCAAACAAGTGGTCCATTGTAGGGAAAGAAAACAACCCAATTTTGTAGGAGTGTTTAGTACCACCATGGCAGAATCCTAGTTCTAAAATGTGAACAGATAAGTAATATAATAAACAATTGTCTTCTATCAAGATCTGTGACAGCATCCAGATAAATCCTTTGTCCATATGTAGACTCAAATAGCTTCATATGTATTAAAGAATCATGACTAGTGCAACGGTACTAAAGAGTGGATTTTCCACACTTTCTAGAGCTCTTGACTATTTTTTTGTGGGGGAAAAAAAATGGCCCCAGTGAAAAACTTCATCAGCACCACATAAAAATAGAAATGAATATATAGTAGCCCACTGAGTCTGGTTTTTATTTATGTAAGATGCTCACATAAGGAGGTCTATGAGACCTTGAATGTATACATTCTGTTATTATTAACATTGCCAAATGTTAATAATCTGCAATATTTCCTTTTAGAAAATTTTATATGTTTTAACAAGATAGTAACATAAATTTCATCCAAAAAAAAAGCTTTAATAGTCACAAGAACTCAGTAAAGTAGTTGTGGCAATATTCAAATCTGACCACACCAAGAAAAGGAGACTCTGATCACTAAGATATAGTAGAGGAGCACCAGTCCTGACATCAGGAGGACCTGAGTTCAAATCTGGTCATCACTTAACATTCCTAGCTCTGTGATATCCTGAGCAAGTCACTTATCCCCAACTGCCTCAGCAGAGAGAGAGAGAAAGAGAGAGAGAGAGAGAGAGAAACAGAGAGAGAGAGAGAAACAAAGAGAGAGAGAGAGAGAGAGAGAGAGAGAGAGAGAGAGAGAGAGAGAGGGAAGTTTAAGAGCTAATCATGTCAAACTAGCTTCATTTCCTTTTTGAAGAAGTTTGCAGGACTAAACAAAGCCCTATTTATCAAATATTCTCTACAACTATCACATTGAATTCTTACTACAATATCTTACTAAAAACCCACCACTTCTATTACCCTCTGTTTTATACTTTGTACTCTGAAAATTGTAATCAAATCAACATTACAATTCCTAACTGGGACACTGATGCATTGTTGGTGGAGTTGTGAACGAATCCAATCATTCTAGAGAGCAATCTGGAATTATGCTCAAAAAGTTATCAAACTGTGCATACCCTTTGATCCAGCAGTGCTACTACTGGGTTTATATCCCAAAGAGATACTAAAGAAGGGAAAGGGACCTGTATGTGCCAAAATGTTTGTGGCGGCCTTTTTTGTAGTGGCTAGAAACTAGAAAATGAATGGATGCCCATCAATTGGAGAATGGTTGGGTAAATTGTGGTATATGAATGTTATGGAATATTATTGTTCTGTAAGAAATGACCAGCAGGATGAATACAGAGAGGCTTGGAGAGACTTACATGAACTGATGCTGAGTGAAATGAACAGAACCAGGAGATCATTATATACTTCAACAACGATACTGTATGTATTCTGATAGAAGTGGATTTCTTTGACAAAAAGAAGCTCTAACTCAGTTTCAATTTATCATTGATGGACAGAAGCAGCTACACCCAAAGAAAGAACACTGGGAAATGAATGTAAACTGTTTGCATTTTGATTTTTCTTCCCGGGTTATCTCTATCTTCTGAATCCAATTCTTCCTGTGCAATAAGAGAACTATGCAGTTCTGCACACATAGATTGTATCTAGGATATACTGTGACATATTTAACATGTATAGGACTGCTTGCCATCTGGGGAAGGGGGTGGAGGGAGGGAGGGGAAAAATCAGAACAGAAATGAGTGCAAGGGGTCATGTTGTAAAAAATTACCTTGGCATGGGTTCTGTCAATAAAAAGTTATTTTTTAAAAAATTACCATTCCTAGAAAAAAACATATTAATCAATTGCCCTGTGGTTTCATTCCCCATCCTGACCTCCTAGAACAAAATGCCTCTCCCTGATGAGCTATTTTTTTCAATGAATGAATGGCCTGGGGAAACTGAGTCAAATTATTCTTGGCAATTTTGCCACAAATAAAGCCAAGAGAAGGAAAGAAGTTGTCCTTATATGCGCTACCTTCTCTATTAGATCGTATGCTTTCTGATGACAGGGGCTGCATTGTTTTTTGTACTTGTTTCCTCAGCACATAGCACAGTATCTGATAAAGAGAAAATGGTTTTTATTCAGTGACTCATTTCTTAGCACTCACCATTAGTTTAACTCATTCTTTACTTCAGCATTCTTGACACTATACTTACAGGACTGAGTCATGCTTGTTTTTGTCATTAGTTCCCTTGCCCTTTCTTCCATCTTCTCTATATGTATTTTTCAAATGAATTCATTCAATGTGATGAGAGGGTAATACCAGGAATCAGGAAATCTTTCTGAGAAATACAAATACAAAATAAATACAAATACAGGAACAGAGTTGAAGTCTTGAGAATGTCAGAAAATGACCACTTTTCAGAAGGTATCAATGATCAAGAGAATAGTGTCCTGTCTTTAGGATAGCTATAAATTCCTTCTCTCTTAAGAACTTTGGAATTGATTGCATGGCCTGGCAAACATTGACACAGGGTGGTCCAACATGGCATGCCCTCATCAAAGAAGGTGCTATGAGCTATAAGCAAGACAGAATTGAAGTATCTCAAAAGGACCATGAGATACACCAACTTAAAGAATCCATCCAAAATGTTCACATGGATTATTTGTGCCCAACCTCTCTTAGAGTATTATGAGCTCATATTGGTCTGTTCATTCTTTTTTTTTTTTTTTTTAATTTAATAGCCTTTTATTTACAGGATATATACATGGGTAACTTTACAGGATTAACAATTGCCAAACCTCTTGTTCCAATTTTTCACCTCTTACCCCACACCCCTCCCTAGATGGCAGGATGACCAGTAGATGTTAAATATATTAAAATATAACTTAGATACACAATAAGTATACATGACTAAACATTATTTTGCTGTACAAAAAGAATCAGACTCTGAATTATTGTACAATTAGCTTGTGAAGGAAATCAAAAATGCATGTGTGCATAAATATAGGGATTAAATTCAATGTAATGGTTTTAGTCATCTCCCAGAGTTCTTTTCTGGACATAGCTAGTTCAGTTCATTACTGCTCCATTAGAAATGATTTGGTTGATTCGTTGCTGAGGATGGCCTGATCCATCAGAACTGGTCATCATCTAGTATTGTTGTTGAAGTATATAATGATCTCCTGGTCCTGCTCATTTCACTCAGCATCAGTTCGTGTAAGTCTCTCCAGGCCTTTCTGAAATCATCCTGTTGGTCATTTCTTACAGAACAGTAATATTCCATAATTTTCATATACCACAATTTATTCAGCTATTCTCCAACTGATGGACATCCATTCAGTTTCCAGTTTCTAGCCACTACAAAAGGGCTGTACCAAAACATTCATGCACATACAGGTCCCTTTCCTTCTTTATAATCTCTTTGGGATATAATCCAGTAGTAACACTGTTGATCAAAGGGTATGCACAGTTTGATAACTTTTGAGCATAGTTCCAAACTACTCTCCAAAATGGTTGGATTCATTCACAACTCCACCAACAATGCATCAATGTCCCAGTTTTCCCACATCCTCCAACAATCATATTATTTTCCTGTCATCTTAGCCAATCTGACAGGTGTGTAGTGGTATCTTAGAGTTGTCTTAATTTGCATTTCTCTGATTAATAATGACTTGGAGCATCTTTTCATATGACTAGAAATAGTTTCAATTTTTCATCTGAGAATTGTCTGTTCATATCCTTTGACCATTTTTCAATTGGAGAATGGCTTGATTTTTATAAATTAGAGTTAATTTCTATATATTTTGGAAATGAGGCCTTTATCAGAACCTTGACTGTAAAAATATTTTCCCAGTTTATTGCTTCCTTCTAATCTTGTCTGCATTAGTTTTGTTTGTGCAAAACTTTTCAGTTTGGTATAATCGAAATTTTCTATTTTGTGATCAGTAATGATCTCTAGTTCTGCTTTTGGTCATAAAGACCTTCCCCTTCCACAGGTCTGAGAGGTAAACTATCCTATGTTCCTCTAATTTATTAATGATTTCATTCTTTATGCCTAGGTCATGAATCCATTTTGACCTTATCTTGGTGACTGAGTTAAGTATGGATCAATGCCTAGTTTCTGCCATATTAGTTTCCAATTTTCCCAGCAATTTTATCAAACAGTAAGTTCTTATCCCAAAAGCTGGATCTTTTGGGTTTGTCAAAGACTAGGTTGCTATATTTGTTGACTGTTTTATCCCTTGAACCTAATCTATTCCACTGATCAACTAATCTATTCCTTAGCAATACTAAATAGTTTTGGTAACTGCTGCTCTATAATATAATTTTAGATCTGGTAAGCTAAGCCACCATCATTTGATTTTTTTCATTAATTCCCTTGAAATTCTTGACCTTTTGTTTTTCCATATGAACTTTGTTGTTGTTTTTTCTAGGTCATTAAAGTAGTTTTTTGGGAGTCTGATTGGTATAGCGCTAAATAAATAGATTAGTTTAGGTAATATTGTCATCTTTATTATATTTGCTCGCCCTATCCAAGAGCATTTAATATTTTCCAATTGTTAGATCAGACTTAATTTGTGTGAAAAGTGGTCTGTAATTTTTCTCATAAAGTTTCTGATTTTCCTTGGCAGATAGATTCCTAAATATTTTATATTATCAGTAGTTACTTTAAATGGAATTTCTTTGTAACTGACTGTTGATTTTGTTAGTGATATATAAGAATGCTGATGACTTATGTGGGTTTATTTTATAACCAGCAACTTTGCTAAAGTTGTGGATTATTTCTAATAACTTTTTAGCAGAATCTCTGGGGTTCTCTAAGTATACCATCATGTCATCGGCAAAGCATATTGGTCTGTTCAATCACAGTCAGTCACACTGTAACTTGACTTACATAATGATGTCATTTTGGTCTTCTTCAAGAATGGACAGCAACAAACTAAAACCAGTGTATTTTGAAATCAAACATCTTTGCCATCTGAGGTTGAAGGGGAGTTAATATATTTTGAAAGCAATCTGGCAGCTTGCCTACTGAAGCCTCCCACCTCACAAGAATACTAACATCCTGCCAAAAGTATCACCTAAAAATCCCAAATGTAGGAAGTCAGATACCCAAAGGATTTCTGGATTCAAAATCATTCTGAAGTTTAGTTACAAGAGCAAGCCAGTCAACAGGGAATCAATACTTGAGCTATCAGGGCAAAAGCAGACAGGTGCTTATCATAGTTATCTAGAATGAAAGTGAGGGTGAAACTAAAAGAAGAATTAGATCCCACATATCTTCCACTGGTGGAGTTGATGAGTGATTCAGAGATACTTGAGGTTCTTGCATTTGCTAACCTCCACAACAGGGTAGTGGCCTGAAAAAATCAGATCTAGACAATGAAGAATACCTTGTTCAGAAAGGTGTCATTCCTTTCAGCTGATAACAACTTTTTGGAGAAGTAGGCACAAGGGTGAAACTAAGATTAGTAGGAGGGATCTATGATTAAAAGAGCTCCCAGGATATTTCTGGAAGCATTTGTCTACTAATGAAAGTTTTATTAGAATCAAAATTGATTGGAAGGAACCTAGGTGGGCAAAGGTTTTTGCCTCTGTTTATATTGAATATGCTCCACTAATAGGCTGGCCCTTCCTGAAAATGGAAGAATTGCTATATGTCTGTTATTGATTCCTTTGGGCTTTATAATCAGTCACCTAAATGCTAAAACAAGTCTGTAGGAGACTAATTTAGATTGAGCCATAGGCTCCATTGCTGAATTTGCATTCTGGGGTTCTGCTTCCTCCCCTACTTGCAAGAACTTCGTAGATAACATGGAATACCTGGAGCTGAGATTTATGAGATCATTTCAGTCTCTTCTGTTTCTTCCTATACTAGAAGCTTCAAAAGCACTAGCCATCACTAGAATGGAGCAGGGAATAGAGACAGGGCTTTTCTCCTTTTGCCTCCAAGGAATTCCGCAATTAACATAATAGAGCTTCAGGACACCTGAGAATGACAGCCATGAGATCAGCACTTCACAACATTTCCATTTCTCATTCTAAACTTTAAGACTTCCATTAAGATTACTATACCTGGAATTAGATCTAGGTGTACAAAACTGATTAATTAAATCAATCTGGTCGGTTTTCTTTCATCCCATGTTCCAGATATAGCCAAATGGTGGGGATGGGAGTGGGACGAAGTAGGCTCCCAGAGCATCTACAAGATTTTTTTTAAATGTTGCTCCAACCTTTTAAAATTTCCTCTTTGATCCACAGCCACCACCAGAGAGGGTCTTCTAAAACTCTGGAAAAAAAAGATTTCTATTTTTTTATATTTATTTATTTTCTTTTTTTAAAATTTTTTATTATAATAACTTTTTATTGACAGAACCCATGTCAGGGTAATTTTTTACAACATTATCCCTTGCACTCACTTCTGTTCTGATTTTTCCCCTCTCTCCCTCCACCTCTCCCCTAGATGGCAAGCAGTCCTATATATGTTGAATATGTTGCAGTATGTCCTAGATACAATATATGTGTGCAGAACCAAACAGTTCTCTTGTTGCACAGGGAGAATTGGATTCAGAAAGTAAAAATAACCCGGGAAGAAAAACAAAAATGCAAACAGTTTACATTCATTTCCCAGTGTTCTTTCTTTGGGTGTAGCTGCTTCTGTCCATCATTGATCAATTGAAACTTAGGGAAAAAAAGATTTCTGAACCCTCTAGTGCCTTCTTTGTCTCTCCCGAGTGAGAGTTTCCCAAATCACCATTATATACAATCTCTAAAGGTGTGGGATTTATGAGGGCAAAAATCCTCTCTCTACCTCTTGTTTCTCTGACGGAAATTTCCTGGGAGTTATTAGAGAGGACACACAGTGAGACTGATTTGGGAGAGGAAAAACTTCATTCAAAACCAATGATTTAGGTAATGAGGTTTATGGTGGCAGTGGTCAAGCTATGGTTTTGCCAGTAACTCCACAACTCCCATCAATGACAACTTCAAAATACTTTGGAATTCAGCACTCATGCAGTATACTGCTCTCCCCTACTGGAGTTCCACCTAGTCCAGTGAAGATCTAGAGATAAAGTCCTTTGGGATAATGATTCTGTCTTCCTGGGACCTGTACTTATTTGATATCAATCAATCCACTCGGGACAATGGAAAGATCGTGGACTTCAGAATCAAAGGGTTCAAGTACGGCACTTCTCATCTACATCCCTTTCACTCCATTCCAACAGCCATCACTCTGGTTCAGGCTCTGCTTACCTATCACCTGGACTTTATCTTCCTGTCTCAAATTCCTCTCTACTCCATTCCAGCCTCCATTTAACTGATGAAATTATTTTCCTAAAGTACAAGTCCAACCATATCACTCAATATTCCTAATCAATGAGCTCCTATGGAACCCTTTTACTTCCAGCATCCAATATAAAATTCTCTCTGGCATTTAAAACTCTAAATTTTGATGCCTTTCTACCTTTCTAGTCTTCTTACACCTTATTATATATGTTATGGTCCAACTATTCTGGCTTAATTGCTGTTCTTCCCATATTGTTTCTCTTCATACTTTAGCTCAGGCGGACTTTTATATCTGGAATGTTCTAGCCCCCTCAACTCCACTTCTCGATTTATTTCCCTGGATTCCTCCAAGATCAAATCTTACTCTGATCAAATCCCACTTTCTGCAGCATCCCTTTCTTGTCACCTTCCTTTCCCACCCTTCAGGTACTAGTGTCTTTAGCTCTGAAACAACCTTCTATCTGCTCTATAAGTAATGAGAGTCTGGCACATATACAGACCCCATTAGCTAGGTGGACTGAGAATACCTCTTTGTGGAGAATACCTATGAGACGGCTTCTAGGAGAATTGTGCTGATATGTAAGGGAAGTTTATTGAAAGAACTATGGAGCATGAGTAGATCTTGTACAACTGTTTCTAATTGGCTAAACACAGTTTGAAGGAGCCATTTTAAAAAACCAGCTGTGTGGCTGTCAACTGGACTAAAAAGCTCTAGGTCTAAGTAAGATAATTCAGGATTCAGGATCTTTAAAAAGTTTTCCAAGGAATCAAATGTCCACTTGGGTTTTTTCCAGACATTGATACTGTTCAAAATTAACCCTGCTGAAACACTTACTATGGGTTTCCATCCTAAGGTGAAAGGTCAGGATCCTGGGCAGACAAATGTCTGAAGAGATGATTAGAAAGGGAGTATCCAGGGACTGAGCTGATTCTTCAAGGGACTGGCTTCTAAAAAGTAACTAAAAGCTACAATTCACCCTTCTTATTGCATCAGTTATCCTGCAATGTTGTCAGGAAGTAAGGGAAAACAGAGGCTAAAGACTTGCCCAGAATCACACAACTAATAAGTGTCTGAGGCCAGATTTTAGGAAGCAGAGTCAAGTCCACTTTTTTTGATATACTGTGTGATGGTTCTGCAGTATTCCCTCCCATATGCTCCTTCTTACCACTCATATGGTCTCTATGCTTGCCTTTTACTACCCTTTGCCTATCAGGGGTCCTCAAACTACAGCCCAAGGGCCAGATGCGGCAGCTAAGGCCGATTATCCCCCTCACCCAGGGTTATGAAGTTTCTTTATTTAAAGGCCCACAAAACAAAATTTTTGCTTTTACTGTAGTCCGACCCTCCAACAGTCTGAGGGACAGTGAACTGGCCCCCTATTTAAAAAGTTTGAGGACCCCTGGAATGATTATAACAGCCTGCTAATTGTACCTCCACCTTCTAGTATCTCCCCTCTCTACTCAATCCTCCACCCAGAATCACAAGACTCCTTCTAAAGCACAAGTATGGCCATACACACCCAATTACTTTTATTGGTTCTCTATTGCCTGTGGACTGAAATATGAACTCAGCTTGACATTAAAAACCCTGCACAATCTAGCTCCAACTTAACTTTCTAGATTGATTTCATATTATTAACTTCATGCATTTTACATTCCAACTAAAGTAACCTACTTATTGCTTCTTCTCCCAGTCTCTTGACACTTCAGACTTTCTCCACAATGGCCTTCTCAATTTGAAAATACACTCTGCCTCTGGCCTCTCTCTCATCTTTGGAAATTTACTCTGCCTTGTATTCCATTTCTCTTATTGATTAGATCCTCCCAAAACCTCCATTATAAGGAAAGTGCTTGGGTCAGCCATGGTCTTCATTCCCCTATGGGCTCCACTCTTAATTCTTCAGATTTCCAGGTACTCCCTTCTCTATATTTTCATCTTCCTTTTTGTTTGTTGTTGATGAAATTGGGATACTATCTTTCTGCTTGTATTTGTATTCTCAGGGTTTAGCACAATACCCGGTATACAGTAAGCATTTAATCTTTATTGATTGAGATGACTTCCCAAACTCAGCAATTTTCCTCTTGCCTTTGCCTAAGATTATCCCCTGTAGCTAAAATGAATTCCTTCCTCACTTTCAACTGACACCCCATAAAGAATCCCTAATTTCCCTCAAGATCTACTGTAGAAAGCATTTCCTGTTTCCCCTTGTTATTAGTATTATTTTACTTCAAAGAATCAACCCTATACTTCTCTATTTACATATTGTATGTCCCCAGTAGAATTGTTTCCTAGAGGGAATTGATTATTTTTAAAATGTCTCCATATTTGCAGAGCCTACCACAATGCCTTAAACATAGTAGGCACTTAATCAATAATTCTTGGATTAAATAGGATTGGATAAGTATTTCAAATATGATCAGACCAATGCTTTAGGAAATGACAAATTTCTGTTGATGAAAAGATTCTCCAAATGCTTCTAATTACAAATAAAATTATACTAATTGCACCTCCTACTCAATTCTTAACTACTTAGAATTCAGCCTCCATCTCCACAACACAACTGAAGTTGCTCTCTCCAAAGTCAGCAAAAATCTCTTAGCTGCTATGTCTGAAGGCATTTCCTCAGCCTTCTTTCTACCTCTGTGTATGCTTTGACATTGCTAGCCAGTCCTTCCTCCCAGTTATTCTCTCTTCCTTTGGCTTCCATGTTGCTGCCCTCTCCTGGTACTCTTCCTCTCCATTTGACCTCACATTTCCGTCTCCTGAATCACTCTCTTATCTTCCTTAGCATGGATGCTTCCAATGGATCTTCCCTATGTCATTTTCACTTATTTCTCTATACTTTTTCTGAATGATTTCACCAGCTCTCAAATTCAATGATCTTTACATTCCAGAGCCTATGTATTCCACTCTACCTCACCCCTTCCTACTTTTATAGTCTTCTCATTCTCAACTCCCTTCAACTTCCATACTCAATTCTATTGTGAAGGATGTAGAAGACCCTTACCCAAAATGACTACTCAGAGATCATTCAGTAGAAAGCAGAAAAGTTGTTTATTAAAACCTCCAGAGGATGAGTCATCCCATCACAAGATAAGAAAGAGAAAGCTTGTGGTAGGAGGGCTAAAGAAGTAGTAAAGATACATAGCTTTTATTTTTTTTTTTATTTAATAGCCTTTTATTTACAGGTTATATGCATGGGTAACTTTACACCATTAACAATTGCCAAACCTCTTGTTCCAATTTTTCACCTTTTACCCCCCACTCCCTCCCCTAGATGGCAGGATGACCAGTAGATGTTAAATACATTAAAATATAAATTATATACACAATAAGTATACATGACCAAACCGTTATTTTGCTGTACAAAAAGAATCAGACTTTGAAATATTGTACAATTAGCTTGTGAAGGAAATCAAAAATGCAGGTGGGCATAGATATAGGGATTGGGAATTCAATGTAATGGTTTTTAGTCATCTCCCAGAGTTCTTTCTCTGGGCGTAGCTGGTTCAGTTCATTACTGCTCCATTGGAAATGATTTGGTTGATCTCGTTGCTGAGGATGGCCAGGTCCATCAGAACTGGTCATCATATAATATTGTTGTTGAAGTATATAATGATCTCTTGGTTCTGCTCATTTCACTCAGCATCAGTTCGTGTAAGTCTCTTCAGGCCTTTCTGAAATCATCCTGTTGGTCATTTCTTACAGAACAGTAATATTCCATAGATACATAGCTTTTATACAAGAGATTGCATCACAAGTAAGAGAGCTTTGAGAAAGGAGGGGCCATCTAATTGGTTGTTGCTATTCAGAGAGATTGGAATGGAAGGTTTCTGTTTCCCCAAAATTTCCTGATTTCTAGGAAACAGAAAATCAGGCCTTCAGGCTTAATCAAGCAGATAGTGGTCAAGCTAATAGATATCAATAAATGTCAAATACTGATAAATGTCATCAGCTCAGGTTAAGTAAATATGTTTATAGCTGATCAAGGCTCAAATAAATATGAGCCTGCATATATTGTACAGATCATAGGGGAAACACAGAAATAATGAAAATAAAATAGAGAAAAAGAATTCATACATTCCTATAAATTCTTCACCTTATCTCTCTGTTCCACACTCTATGGTTCAGCAAAAATTTTGTACTTACTGTTCTTCCTACAAGACTCTCAAGTCAATCGATAAATATTTATTATGTCCTTACTTTTGTAACAGACACTATACTAAGTACTGAGGATACAAAGAAAGGCAAAAATCAGTCTCTGATCTCAAGGAGTTCATAATCAAATGGGGCAAGACAGCACATAAAAAAGAACCCTAAAAAGGGGGAAGACAGAATGATAGAGTCCAGAGGAGTTTGGGTGTCTGGGAAATGATGAAATTGCTGCTCTGGGCCTTCTCCTTAAATAGAGGGTCTGGAAGGAGTTCTCCACTGTCCACTTTCCATCCTCTTCAATCAGAGGGAGGGAGAGACCCTGGTCAGGGGCTATTGAGGAGGTGTGTTTCAGGATTGGTGTTATCCTGAAGGATAGTGGGAAACTTGGGAGCATGATGAAGCCCAGAGGAATACATCCAGAGGAAGTATGATCTCCCATCTCTGTGCCTTTGCCCTTATGCCTGAAATGTCATCTTCACCTTGACCTCTTGACAATATAGTTTCTTTCAAGACTCATGCCAAATGCCACCTTCCACAGGAAGCCTTCCTAAGCCTACCCCCACCCAACCAGTTGAGCCTTCCCCGCAAAAGCTACTTTCCTCCTAACAATGTCTGGATCTTATACTTACCGAATTATTTACATGTCTCCCTCATCAGGACTGGATTTGTTTGTTTTTATTTGTTTTGTATCCCTAATCATAAACAGAGTACCTAGCACAGTTATCATTTGACAAATCTTTGTTAATCTATCAATATATCTGCTGGTTTCTGTATGAAATAATTGGGTGTGGAAGGGGAGAGAAACAGAGACAGAGAGACACAGACACAGAGAAAGAGATGGTAAGTGGTAAAGGGAGAGAAAGAGAGGCAGGGAGAAACAGAGAAAAAACATTTATTAATAACATTCTATGTGCTAGATATGATCACTGGATATACACATAAATACAATCAAGCAAGGCAATTCTCATCTTCAGGGGCTTTACATTCCAATTGCAGAAGACAACATATATGGAATGACCACAATGGTGCAGATAAAGAGAGAGTAGAGTCTAGTATTGAAGAGAGGTAAAGGAGAGTATAGAGAATCAATGATACAGATGACTTAGAGGGAACTGAACTAGTGAAGTAGGTCTGAGATTAAATTTGAGGAAGAAGAATTTGGCCAAATGTGGGAGAAAAGGACAAATAAATGCAAAGAGAAGTAATCTACTGGTTCAGATATTAGTCCTGATCATACTTCAGACAAGCATTAGGTAACCTTCTACTCTCAAAACATGGAGAAACCAAGATGCAGTATTCAGTGATTTGCCTCAACTTACACTGATGGAAAAGATTTAAACTGTCAGCTTTTAAAGGCCCATTCTGTTGTTACTCTGTTGACCTCACGTCACTTTATATCTTATCAAATCAGTTAAAGTGCTTTTCTGCTGAAGTCTGAAGATCTTCCCTGTTGCCTGAGACAGATTAATGGATGTGTGTATATAAATAAACTCCTTGAAAAATCATGGTTTCAGAATGGGACATTCTAACCAGATATTCTGCTTAGTATTGAATTGCTGTGCACATGTGGATTAACAACTTCCAAAGAATTAAAATTCAACAAAATATACCTGACACTGTCAATGAATGGAAGTACATTCGATAAAATTCTGTAATTCTGTAATGATTCAAAAGGGACTTGAGGGTCTTGGAATGCTACAGTATTATTACAAATATCCTTTGTTATTTTGCGACAAATATGCTGAAGTTCAAAGTTAAGGGGATATGACAACTGAATATTAGAAAAAAATCATCGTTATTCCATGTGTGTGTTGTGTGTATACATGCACATGCACAAGCATTTGTGGGTCCTTATAACTCAAAGATGATACAATTTGTGGGTGGTGATATCCATCAAAGTATTGATATAAGAATGAAAATATCAAATCTTCATTTTAAAAAGGTTCTTAATACATAAAACCTGAGGGAAGAATTACTCTTTGACTTAGATGCTACTATTTTCAAATTTGCTGATGATTAACGACAAACTCTGTATTCTGGTACCATCTTGCCATACCTGCCAATGACCCTCCCCTATACCTTGACAGCTTAATATTATCTATTATTCCCTGAGGCTGCTTTCCCCCCGTGGTTCAATTCTGTGTCAGGGGCTTTCTCCATCAACCATTTCTGAAGGTTAATATTTGAGGCCACTTCACTGAGACCTATCGTGTCTATGTACTGATCCAGCTCAGGAACCTGAACCTGGACATCCAGAATCTGGGCAACTGCACACACACACACACACACACACACACACACACACATGTACATTTTAACGTACATGTTACTGGCTTTAGCTGCTCAGAAATCAATGCCTTGGACAATGCTGCCCTCTAAAGATCAAAAATAAAAATACTGTTGATCTTTTGGAGTTTGTGACAATTGAATCACAAAATATTAAGTCATGGTGAAGAGGGATGAGTGGGTAATTTGTAATGGATTTAATGTAGTAAATAGCTGAGGTGGTTGTCATTGTTGTGGTTGTCATTGTCCTTTGTTCTCAAAGAGCACCATGACATCAGGGAAGGGATGCCATGACATGCAAGTGACTGGGATTGCCTCACTCTCTCCTCTGGAACCATCTGGATCCAATGACAAGATATAAATCAGGACAATAGGATACAGTGGAAGATCTCAAGTTTTTTTAACTTTTTTTCTAGTCTTATCTAGTCTCAGTTTGACTGAGGCAATGTCCATTTAGTGATATAAGGCTTTTATCTAAAGTGATATTCTATTGCCACAATAACAACCTGTTAATATTAATGTCTCACTGAAGAATAGTACTATTTGTTATTATAGCTGTGTTGATGAAAGACAAGGTAAAGGAAAGATTGAGGAAGTTCTGAACTTCAGTTAACTAAGCGGTCATCTGGATGGAGAGGAGGGAAAAGATAAACCTGGAAAAGGAGATAATGCCAATGAAGTCAGGGCCACAGTTGGTACCAATGTGATAGTAAAGGATGTCAGTGATATAGAGCGATAAAATAAAGGCAGAACTAAGAAGCAAAGGGGAATGTGGAAGTACACAATGGCAAACCTACCTTTGTTCACTTACCTTTGAGAACAAAGAGAGGAGCATGGGAGAAAAGCAACAGATAGAACCCATGTTTGTCTGTCTGTCTCTTTCTCTCTCTCCTTTCTCTCTCTCTCTTTCTCTTTGTCTCTTTCTCTCTCTCTTCTCTCTCTCTCTCTCTCTCTCTCTCTCTCTCTCTCTCTCTTTCTCATCATCTGCCAAAGTGGTAAAGAATAAAGTATCCCTACATGCCTCTCAGATTGGCTAAGATGACAGAAAAAATAATGGTGAATGTTGGAGGGGTTGTGGAAAAACTGGGACACTAATACATCATTGGTGGAGTTGTGAACTGATCCAACCATTCTGGAGAGCAATATGGAACTATGCCCAAAGGGCTATCAATCTATACGTACCCTTTGATTTAGTAGCATTTGTACTCAATCTATATCCAAAGAGATCACAAAAAAGGAAAGAACCTACATGGGCAAAAATGTTTGTAGCAGTCCTTTTTGTAGTGACAAGGAACTGGAAACTGAGTGGATTCCTACCTAGTGGAAAATGGCTGAACAAGTTATGGTATATAAATATTATGGAATATTGTTGTGCTATAAGAAATATTTAGCAGGATGATTTCAGAGAGGCCTAGAAAGACTTACATGAACTGGTATTAAGTAAAGTGAGTAGAACCAAAGAACATTGTACACAATAACAAGATTATGTGATGATCAACTGTGATGGACTTGGCTCTTTTCAACAATGAGATGATCCAAGCTAATTCCAATGGTCTTGTGATGAAGAGAGACTTCTACACCCAGAGAGAGACTGTGAGGACTGAATATAGATCACAACATAGTGTTTTCACTCTTTTTGTTGTTGTTTGCTTGCATTTTCTTTTTCATTTTTCTTTTTTGATTTGATTTTTCTTGTGCAGGATGATAATTGTGGAAATATACATAGAAGAATTGCACATGTTTAACATATATTGGATTACTTGCTTTCTAGGGAAAGGGGTGAGGAAAAGTAGGGAGAAAAGTGGAACACAAAGTTTTGCAAGGGTGACTGTTGAAATTATCTATACATATATTTTGAAAATAAAAAGCTTTAAAAATGAAATAAATAAAATATAAACAACTAAAAGACCAAAAAAAAAAAATGAAAAAAGCTGAGGTTTAGGAAGGAAAACTCTTGCAAACAGATACAACTTCTATATGAGGGCTTTCAGGTGAATGAGGACACACTGATGAAATTGAATCTATTAGCCCCTCAGCAGTTGATAAGCAGAGAAATCCCTACTCGTGGTTCAATTAAGAAAGCTATAATTAATCAGGAGTTTCACAACATGAGGAAACTAATGAAGCCTGATTTCCTGATTGGAGCCTTCTGGGTGACTGGTTTGCTCATTGAATTATTCCATAGTATTCCACATGTTTTAATATATAAATAATACCTTGAATTTATCCTAGAAGCATATGGTTTGTTTGTTTCTACAAAAACTTTGCATTCTTCTTATTAAAGAAGCTAAAGCTGAAATTGAAATGTAGTGGGGAAAGAAATTGAGAACCCCAGTAGTGGGATAAATAATATACTAATAGTAATAACAGTAACAAATAATAATGAGTATCATTCCTATAATACTTCATGGTTACAGAGCACTTTCACACTATCTCATTTGATTCCAACAACAGCCCTGTGAGGAAAATAGGACAAGTATTATTATCCCTGTTTGAGACATGAGGAAATGGAACAAGTGAGCCTGGGGAAGAAAATGATCACTATATGTAAAGGACAGGACCAGCTGTTCTCCATCAAGTACAAAACAACAGCTTTAAACTAAGCATAAGAAATTTAAGTTCAATATATATCAAGCCTATATCTAGTGCTTTAAAGTTTGTAGGGTTTTTTTTTAATTTGCTCCTAAAAATCCTATGAAATTGGTACTATTATAGATGTTTACAGATGGAAAAACTGAGGGTCAGAGTAGTAATGTCTTGTGAGAGACAGCAGGTGATAATAAAGGCTTTTTCCTATATAGCATGCCCTCCCTCCTTTTACTCTTAAATCCCATTTATACTGTATTTATCTCATATATACATAATGTCTCCTTTTTAGAATGTGAGATTCTTGAAGGCAGAGATTATGGGGTTTTTTGTGTTTGTTTCATTCTCTTTGTATCCTTAGCACTTAGCAACATGATTAGCACACAGGAAGAATTTAATATATATTTGGTTGATTGACTGGAAAATGAGGTAGAGTTGGAGTCAGAAGGACCAGGTTTTAATTCCCACTATGCTGTTTGATAACTAGGTGATCTTAGGCAAGTCACTTTATCTCTGGTATCAGTTTCCTCCCCCTATAAATTGAGAAAATTGATCTAGTTTATTTCTCAGGTACCTTCTAACTCTATAATCCCATGATTCTCTCCTTCCCCTTCCCCAGGAATCAGAAATATATTTTATTTCATTTATTTATTTTTAATATAGCTTTTTATTTTTCAAAATACATGCAAAGATAGTTTTCAACATTCATCCCTGCAAAACCTTATGTTCCAAATTCTTCTCCCTCCCTTCTCACTTTCCCCAGATAGCAAGTAATATGTTAAACATATGATATTCTACATTTATCATGCTGCGCAAGAAAAATCAGATATGATTCTATGATTTATGTAAGGTTCATATCTAGTGAACGTCTGACACAGATCACCAGGACTCCCCAGCCACATCCCTAGAACTTCTCAAAGCTAAGAATAAGTAGAAAATCTTCATGATGGCTGGGGTCCCTGAGCACTGAAATTGGTTCTCACAGAGAGGTTTCCCCTTCCATTGCAAATAATAATAAAAGTCTTTCTCCGGGAGCACAGCAGTTGATTTCCAGACTCATGGAAGAGAAACATCTCTTATTCACTGGATTGTTAGTAGTTTGAAAACAAAAGATACAGTGAGGACGTGTAGCTATTCTGGGTTCCCTCTGTCCTGATTTTGGGATTTTCCAGAGCAGTCATATGAGCTGGCCAACAGCATCAGGACTTTGACTGAATCTTAAGTTGCCTGCTATCCCCAATTACATACTTTCTATATGCATTCCTTTTACTCACATAGAAACAGGCTCTTCAGGTATATTTTATAAATGTGCCAACCTAACATAGGAAAACCCCATGCTTCTGTGAATCTACCAATTAGAAGTAAGCCAGATAGCTATTCTTTGGGTTGGTGCCATTCGTCTGGCACTCAGTGGCCACACTTCCATTGTTTTGGACATTTGTATAAATAGGCTCCTCATCACCAATGAACCCCACTATGCCATCAGATAAGTCTGACCAGAATGTCTCACAGGTATTTGCATGGAAATACCACAGCGAGATGAACACTTATTTGATTTGTAAAAGGGAAACCAATCACCCATCTGCCTGTCTTATCAGCCATGCATTTACCAGAAAAATAACTGGCTGCACAAATTTAGCTATGGCTTCAGTTCAGAAAAGCCCCAGGAGGAACAAGTAACAAATAATTGCCAGGAATTCCATCCAGGAGATAAAAGTCTTGCTGAGATATATTGGTATTCAAATAAAATACAAGATAGCAGACTGGTGAGAAGTTACCCATACCAAGTAATAGAAGTACCAGGCAATCTACTAGCTTATAATATAGTCCCTTGAGATCAGTCAGGGCCCTATAAAGACAATATATCACAACTACCTATTGTTCATAGGAGAATTTCTCAGACTCCCCAATGAAACAAGAACAATAATCATCCAAGCGATTTCCCAAAAGGGTTCAGACACCAATTTCAGAGAGATTTTATGATGAGGCTTCTATGCTGCAGAATGAGCAGGGAATTGCACAATGGTACTCTCAAGCAGGTCATAAAGAATCACTGACCCATATAAGCCAATTATAGAGGTCTAATCTGGCATTAGATTGGACCATTCATGATCTCAGAATCAAATCTGTAAAGAAGTTGCTATCATAATATCCAGGCTGAAAGGCCACTGAACAAGTCATAGTAGAAGGGTTGGGACTATCTTGCCTATTGATGAAGCTTATATGATGCTTCAGGATTAATGGGAGTAGAGATTTTATATATCCCAGATATAGTCATGATGGAAGGCTTATACTTTGCATCGAACCTCAATGGGTGATGATATATTTTGTATATCACCCTTGTAGGTATAGGTGTTAGAAGTCAGTTTAAATACCAATTGTTTCCATTCTCACTGTGTAGAGCACTATGTGCTAGTTATTATTACTTATTATTACTCCTATTGAGTCAATGCATTGAGGTCAGGACTGCCGAGAATTTGAGGCTAACTACAGATTGGACAATACTCTATGGGCATATGCTTGGAAAATGGTCCTTCCCACTATCCTGTGTGGGCTCGAAGATTGGTGTATGCAGAGGATTATAGGAGGGACTAGGGGGTGGAGTAAGACTAGCCAGAGTCACTTTTTGCAGTGGACAAGGAAGAAGGCAGTTGTGGAGATTCTCTTCCATCCCCTTCACTTCTACCCCTAAAGACCAAGAATAAAGACTAAGAAATTTTGCTTCTCCTGACTCCAGCTGATTCTGAGGTATCCTGGGTGCTAGCTCGGTCATCACATCACTAGAAAGCCTAAAAATCTTCCCCTTCAAGTTTCATTTTTTCTTTTTTTTGAGTAGACAAACCAGGTCATATTTTGCCTCATTTCTTACCTATCTTTAAATCACTGAATTAAATCACTGAATGGCTGTTGCTTCAGACAAACTGAGATATAGGAAAGACCTTAGCCTAAAAAGGTCAAGGTCTCCTCCTGCATCAGGAGTCATCTCTAGTCAGTATGAGCTATGTCTTGCCACTGAACTTAGATAGTGCTAGAAGAAAGAGTGAGGCTGATGACTTTGTACAGCTCTGCTTCACTTAAATCCAATTCGCTCGCAAGACATTACTCTCCTGTTGTCATTGGTTTTCTTGCAGAATGAAGTACAAACAATAATCTGTTGTATGTTTCTTTGAATCTGTGCTATGCATTACATGAAATTATTGTATTAGTCTTTTCCACATTGTTCTTACTTTTATGCACTATTTTAACATGTATTCCAAAGCTGCTGTCAGAAGTTTTGATGTATAAATTATACAGTAGGTCAGCGTTTCTCAAACTTTTTGGTTTGGTTTAAATATTCGTTTTTTTCTGAGGTAATTGGGGTTAGGTGATTTGCCCAGGATCACACAGCTAGGAAGTGTTAAGTGTCTGAGGCCAGATTTGAACTCAGGTCCGCCTGACTTCAGGACTGGTGCTCTATCCAGTCACTGCACCACCTAGCTGCTTCTCAAGATCCCTAAATATTCTTAAAATTTTTTGAGCAATGCAAGCATATTTTAACATGAAATATGTGTATATTCAATATTAAACATGTGTAAATTCAATATTAAAATATTTTTGCATTACTATAAAGTAGTTGGACTTTGTATACCCTCAAGAGTCCCTGGACCTCATTTTGGGAACTATTGTAGTAGGAGTAATAATAAGTAATAATAACTAGCACTTGTATAATGCTTCAAGGTTTGCAAAGTGCTTCACAAATATTATTTCATTTTATCCTCACAACTCTGAGAGGTAGGTACCCTTTTTTATAGATGAGAAAAATGAGGCAGAGAGAGATTAAGTGACTTACCCAGAGTCACACAGATAGTAAGTATCTGAGTTTGAATTTGAACTCAGATCTTGTTGACTTTTTGTTTCAAGCTTCATTTCCCTGTAGCATCTACATGTCTATACCCATGTACCTGGGATAATTGCTTGTAAATATGCTTTGTGTCAATTGATAAATGTTTATAATGTGTTTTTTTTTTCAGTTTGACCCAGTGTAATTGATAGGGATCGCAAAATCTTTTCTAAGGGTTTGGAATATAGAATGGGGAACCCTGTGCATTTACCAGAGCAACAACTGGATGACACTACCCTAGTAAGAGAAATAAAATTTAGGAAATTTAGAAATTACAACAATAGCATTTATATTTCACTTTGAAGTTTCTGAAGCATTTAACAAATACATTGTTTTATACTCACAACAACTCTGGGAGGTAGGTGTTAATATTATTCCCATTTTATAGATGAAGAAACTGAGATCCT
The DNA here is from genome assembly GCF_902635505.1 of Sarcophilus harrisii. NCBI lineage: Eukaryota > Metazoa > Chordata > Mammalia > Dasyuromorphia > Dasyuridae > Sarcophilus > Sarcophilus harrisii. The sequence continues at coordinate 53,311,211 of NC_045429.1, forward strand.
GAGAGAAATCTATCTTAGAGGATGAAAGCACAAAGGTAGTAAGTATCTGAGATTGGTACTCTTGATAGGTCCAGCATTTGTGTTCATTGTACCACCCAATTGCCTAAGTGTCTTAGGAATAGCCAGAGCTGGAAATGGAAAGAGATATGTCAAAGAGCTCATTCAGATGAAGAAGAAAAAGGACAGGGAAGGAGATATGAAAAAGGACCAAAAGAAGTGTCAGATATTGGATGCTATGAGATAGAAAAGGAACTGACCAGAAGTCCCAAGCCTCCAGATCCCAAGAAGTTGTTCTCTCCAGAGATGGAGTTTCTGTGATATTAATTGGGGCACATTGATGAAGATGAGAGTCTTCACATTGTCATCCAAAGTTCAGTGATGATAATGAGGTCATAGCATAGAATTTCTACAATCCTCTAATTTCTGTGCCCAGAGATTTGGTGCACCCAATGAGGCTGCTTTAACAACTAATCTAATACCCTGCTGATGAGCAAGGACAAGAATCACCATTTTTATCCTCTCCTTCCCCATGCTCTCAAACTAAAGACATAAGATATTAAAGAAAGTCTTAAGGAAATAAATGGTGAAAATGTTTTCCATTTGGTTTGTGATTCCTTGTTATTTGCCTTGTGTTTTATTTTAAGGAAATGCTTAGTGCTTTCCTATTATGTACTGGAATTAGTTCTGACTAATCAAGGGGGAGAGTGAGGAAATAAGTACCCTTGAAGAGTGGTTGAATATATGGCCAATCTGAAGAGTTTCTGGAACCCAGATGTAGTAATGAAGTGTTATCGATAAGCTGACTAGCAATAGAGTGCTGGGCCTGGAGTCAGTAAGAGTCATCTTGGTGAGTTCAAACGTGTTCTCAGACACTTACTAGTTGTATGAGCCTGGGCAAGTCACTTAATCTTGTTTGCCTCAGTTTCATCATCTAAAATGAGAGAAGAAAGTGGAAAAACCACTCCAATATCTTTGCCAAGAAAATCCCAAATGGGGTCATGAAGAGTTGTTCAAGACTGAAATGATTGTATATAATTCTTGCCAAAGAAGTAAAGAACTGACTCAATGTTTTACAGGAGCTCTGGAGAAGCCAGCTACCTCTAAAGATTGAGAAGGAGTTCTGGTGATTTAGATAATGGTTAAGCTATCCATTCTGTAAAAGAAAAAGGAGGGATCTTTCCTTGCTGTATTTTTCTGTGTTTATATGGATAAATTGTATCTCCGTGGAAGGAGTGGGGAAAGGGATATCTATGGGAATAAACATAAGCAAAGTAAAATTTATAATCTTAAGGAATCTAAAATAATTGGTTCAAGGTTCCAATAATGATATTTAGGAAATTGTGAATTATATTTGATTTGGACTATGAATTGGACTAATATTTGGTATGTGATTTCTTAGGGCCTGCTAACCCCTCATGATCAAGAAGGTCAGTCTATTCTTGTCCACCTCCACCTTGTAAGGAACAATTGCAGATAATGCTGAAAAGACACATAATTATAAAATTCCAATTGCCCTCAAACTCTCAAATTTCTACTAAGATATATTGACTTCAAGTCACACTGACTACAGTGTTTTAAGCTAGGCTAAAGCCCTAAGAAATGATGCCAACAGAGATGCCATCTCCTGCCCTTCCATAGAAAAAGGATCACAAGTAGAAACTATCCAACCTCACCTAACTTTTGTTATGCTACAATATAAGGCTTCATATCCATCCTAGCAACTTGATACTGTCCTTTCTAAAGACAAGAGGATAGATAGGGAGCTTTTCCAGGTCCTCTTCAAGATTGAGTTTTGGTGTCTTTCCATAAAACAGCTAAATGTAAAAGTAGGATAGACCAGGCTAATGAAAAATACTGCCTGTTGTGAGTTGCTTGAAGAGTAAACAAAGAATAACAACAAATATTTTATTTCAAGTATTGTCAATTTTAGTACCATGTGATATTTTTCCATAGATGCAAGTAGGAGCATTGGATGCAAGTGATAATCACTTGTTCAAGCAATTTTGCTGCTGAAAATGATAATTTCCAGAAGCTACTTTCCAATACCAATAGTCTCTTGTTGAGACCCACCACAAAGAGCATGACTCATACAAGAAAAATGAGCAGAAGATCTTATAATAAACTAAAGAGTCCAAATGCAAACTACTAAACCAAAAAGCATTAATGGAAAACAGACCCATTCTTTTAAGGATCATATGAAGAAGATAAATTACTTCGCAAGAATTGGCTGTGTTTCAAAGTCCATATCCCCTACTTGTCAGAGAAGATTGTAGTTAATGCTGAGGAAAGACATGTGCTGATAGAATTCTAGTCACACTCAAATTCCTGAATTCCTAGTGAAAACATCCTAACCTTATATGTGCAAGACAAAGTGATCTCGAGAATAAAGTGTAGGCAGTTCCAGATGTAGGAGGTGATTATTCATATTACAAAAGGATTCACCTTAGGCCACCTTTCACATCTGAAGATAAGTCATGGACCCCCACGCATAGTAGATGCTTAAAAAATGTTTAGTGATTGTTTGATATGACTGTAGCTGTGCTGTTGGCATTCATGGATTGAGAAAAATGCTTGATGACAGGAAGCTCCAATGGGTTCAGTAATACTTTTAATTAATTCTACAATGCCAGCAATGGCCACATACATCTATAAAATTCTTGATCACTTTATTGAGTCTATGACCTCATGGATTCAATTTCAATATCCAAAGATCCCTCAGATACTGACTAACTGTTGTGACCCTAAGCAAGTCACTTGGTCTCTCTTTACCTTATTTTATTCATTTGCAAATTGAAGATATTCATCCTACCTACCAAATATGACATATAAATAGTACAAGAGGCATAGTTTCTGGACAATTAATCATTTTAGTAATTATTGCTAGTGGATAATTAATAAAAAGATTGGTTATTGGACTGCCTTTTGTGAATCAAAGATACATCATAGCAGCTTCTTGCTATTTACATGCCCTTGGAAGAGTAGGTATTCTCAACGGGCAGCAATCAACTCTGACTAGTTAACAATTAATGAGAATAATGAATATTATAATGAGAAATAGGACCTAGTCTAATGAAGGGTTGGGGGATAGTACAGATCACTCAGACCTGTCTGACCAGAACTCAATGGACTGGATTTCACCCAGATTATATTTTCCTTGTAGGCTTTTTCTAGTTGGGTAGGGCAATAATTCTACCTACACAAAATGGTTTCAGTGGGATATTTTTTTTTTCTCAATAGTATTTTATTTTTCCAATTTTTCCAAATACATATAAAGATAGTTTTCAACATTGCTTTTTATAAAACTTGGTATTCCAAATTTTACTCCCTCTTTCCCTCACCACCTGCCAGACAGCAAGCAATCTGATATGGACAATCCTCTTAAACATATTTCCATATTTATCATATTGTACCAAAAAATCAGATCAAAGGGGAAAAGCCATGAGAAAGAAAAAGCAAATTTAAAAAGGTGAAAATACTATCCTTCAATCCACATTCAGTCTCCATAGTTCTCTCTCTGGATGCAAAGGCATTTTCCATTCCATCTGTTGGAATTGTCTTGAATCACCATATTGCTGAAAAGAGCCAAGTCTATCTAAGTTGAGTATCACATAATCTTGTTCTTACTGTATATAGTTTCCGCTCACTTTACTTGGCATCAGTTCATGTAATTCTTTCCAGACTTTTCTGAAATCAGCCTGCTAATCATTTCTTACAGAACAATAATATTCCATGATATTCATATACCATAATTTATTCAGATATTCTCCAACTGAAAGGCATCTACTCAATTTCTAGTTCCTTGAGTGGGATAAATTTCTGGGCAAGGTCAGAGCTCTTTGAAAGACTGAATTTTGAAATAGATAAGGAAAAATTCCACATCTCCCCAATAATTTGTTATTTGATATAAGAAAGAAATTATTATTTCTTTCATTCCCAGAGACATTATGAGGATCAAATGAGATAGCATTTGTAAAGCACTGAACACACTGCTTGGCACATTGTAATCACTATAGAAATGTTAACTATTATGATTATTATTTAGGCTGCAGACCACTCATTCCTGTTCATCAAAAGCTCATGCCTATGATGGACTTCTTTTTGGCCGACCCTAAACTTTAATTTTGAAAGTAGTGATATATCTATGAATGTGACATATCATTTATTAAGTTTATGAAAAATAAACTTTGGGGATTTGAGAGAAGTATTAGCAAACATTGACTTTTCTATATACTCACTAGCAGCTACAGGAGGAACTTTGCAAGGCCTGTGGACTTTCATTTTTAGTTTTTAGATTTTTTTAATATACTGAGTCATGCTATTTATTTTAGAGCTAAATAAAAATCAAAATAACAGTACTTGATGCAAGTGTGGATTCATAAACCCTTTATAATAACTCTATATCTTCACAGGTTCTCCATCTGTCCATTGGGGACCATTAGACTACACATTCATTAACTGCTTGAAAGAGAAACAGATGTACAGACCTACTTGAAAATTGAATGTTGCCTAAAATCCCTTTGTGTTCATGATCAATCAGAAAACAAAGTAAAACAAGATTAATTTACAAAGAAAAATGAAAGTCAACAAGGAAACATTGTTGATTAATTTTCATGAGCTACATAACTTTTCAGACACATATTCTAACAGAAGAAATTCAGTATTGACATGAACAACATAAAACTTAATGAGTAAGAGGTGGCTAGGAGACTTTTAAATCAATTTGATAGTTCTAATTAATTTGGTAGAAGGTAGACTCTTCCTCCTACTGATGAATTCTTCACTATCCATGCATATATGTACATTTATTGAGATTCCTATTACATGATACCCAGGGATCAATAAAATATGGTAGATTCAGGAAAGATGTAGAGCAGCTGATTGGCAGGGCTTAAGAGCTAAATCTGATGAGATAACTACCTAGTAACTATAACACTTACATTTATGGTTTTTCATTCATTTTCTGTCATATACTACTCTTTATGACCCCATTTGGGGTTTTCTTGGCAAAGATATTGGAAGGAAATTGCCATTTCCTTCTTCAGCTCATTTTACAGATAAAGAAACTGAGGCAAACAGGTTTAAGTAACTTGCCCAGGATCACACTGCTAAAAAGTATCTGAAGCCAGGTTTGAACTCAGGAAGAAAAGTCTTCTCAACTCCAGGCCTGTGTCTCTACCCACAACATGGCACTTGTGATAATAAGACAAATGAAGCCTCAAATATGAATATGAAATAGAAATGAAATATGAAATATGAAACAGAAAAAGAAGAAAGAAGATCTTTGAGAATCATAGAGAAGTTGGCCCCTCCCCCAAATGTAGAGGATTCCAGTGCCCTGAAATCATTTTGGGATGTCCCAATATGACTGGGATCAGGTCGGTAGCAGGACTGCTTGATTGTTAAATGAGGAAGTTTTACAGTAATATCATTAATATTATTATCATTAGCATGATGTGAAAAGAATTCTGGAGAGAGACAGTATCAGAAATGAAAAACAGAGATGAGAGACAGACAGACAGACAGACAGACAGACATGGAGAAACAGAGAGACAGAAAGACAGAGACACACAGAGAGATAGAGACAAAAATAGAGAGGACCTGTATTTGAATCCTGCTTCCTTTTACTTGCTATTCATTTCACCTTAGCCAAGTCACTAGACCTCTCTGGACCTTCATTTTATCATCTTTGAAACGAGGAGAGAGAGGGAGGGGAGACACTCTATGATTTCTAAACTCCCTTCCAGATCTCAATCTATAGTCCTATAACCAAGTCCTCACTTCAGTATGGCAAAACTCCAGCGTTAGTTAGCTCCTTGTTCCCAAGCACTGAGACATATCACTTCATTTAGCTCTCTTTCCTCTTTCCATTGCCACCTCAACCCTGCCTCTGGCATGCCTGATTTTTACGATGAATTCTTTTGTTGTTTTCCTTTTTTTAAAAAAAAATTGCCACTTAAGCAGCTAGGTGGCACAGTGGATATAGTACCAGGCCTGAAGTCAGGAAGACTCATCTTCCTAAGTTCAAATCCAGCCTCAGACACTTACTAGCTGTGTGACCCTGAGAAAGTTATTTAACCTTCTTTGCCTCAGTTTCCTCAGCTGTAAAATAAACTGAGGAAAAAAATGGCAAAGCACTTGTCAAGAAAACCCCAAAATGGGGTCATGAAGAGTCAGGCACAATTGGACAACTATAGCAAAATTAGTTATACAGATTCTGTGAATTTCTCTACCCTTGCATTATTCTGAGAGGATGAAGGAAAAGACCTGCTTTCACTTTTTAAAAACATTTTTAGATTGCAGTTTTTAGGCTTGCCATGTTGTTCTGTCACATAATACACATCAGAGAGTTTGCAACACTGATCACTAGCACAATCTTGAAAGCCAGTTGAAAATCAATCAGTCCCATTTTATTCTAGTATTTCCTGCTCTGGTTTGCCTGATCCACTTAGCCCATCATCCTGGGGATCCCTTTATGCCCAGATGTGCCCCCAGACACTCTGGAGAATTTATCTCTTCCTTAATCAGAGTAGTCAGATTTCACAGGACTTCTTAGCCTGAGGTCAATAAATTTATAAAAAAAAAATTTTATAACTATTGCAATATAATTGTTATTTTGTAATTGTATATGTTTTATATTATGCATTTAAAAACATTATTCTGAGGAGGGTTAGTGCTTAGCACAGTGTCTGGCATGTAATAGGTACTTAATAAATATTTATTGTTTGATTGATTGAGAACGGATTTATAGGCTTTATCAGACTTGCAAGGGGGTTCCTTGACAAAGAAAGGTTAAGAGCTCTGGTGACTCCTGGCTTTCCCTCATCCAGTGTTCTCTACAGGTATTGATATATTTTTATATAACCCATCTTTCATTCATTAAATTGTTGCTATTGAACTAACTTTTCCCTGAAGTGTTGTTTTATCTAAAGTTATATTTTTGTGGTATATGAATGTTATGGAATATTATTCTTCTAATAAGAAACAATCAACAAGATGATTTCAGAAAGGCCTGAAGAGACTTACGTGAACTGATGCTAAGTGAAGTGAGTAGAACCAAGAGAACATTGTACATGGCAACAAGATAATCAACTGTGATGGACTTGGCTCTTTTCAACAATGAGGTATTTCAGGCCAATTCCAATAGACTTGGGCTTGGAGAAAGCCATCTGCATCCAGAGAAAGGACTATGAGCACTGAATGTAGATCACGACATAGTATTTTCACCTTTTTTGTTGTTTGCTTACTGTTTCTTTTTTCTCATTTTTTTCTTTTTTGATTTAATTTTTGTTGTTGAGCATGATAAATATGGAATTATGCATAGAAGAATTTCACATGTTTAACACATTCTAGGGGAGGGGATGGAGAAAGGGAGGAAGAAAAATTTGGAATACAAGGTTTTACAGGACGAATGTTGAAAACTATCTTTGCATATATTTTTTTAAATAAAAAGTTATTTATTTTTTAAAAATTGCATTTTTATTAAAAAAAAAAAAAACTAAGTACATTAACTAGAGTAGCCTATGTTCCCTGTGCATGAAGCTGAACCTAAAGTCAAGAAGGCCTGAATTCAGATCCCTCCTTAGACACTGTGTGAATCTGAGTAAATCACAACTTCTGTTACCTCAGCTTTCTTATCTGTAAAATGGGGGAAGGGGATTTAATAATATCACCCATCTCTCAGGATAGTTGTGAGGAACAAAAAAGATATTTATAAAGAGCTTTGTAAACCTTAAATAAGTATTCTTTAAACTCTAACTCTTACTATCATTGTTTCTTCTCAATCAGCACTTTTCTCCTTCTGAGAGGATAATGCTGCCTAGTTTTTGTCTGTGAACCAGAACTATAATTATTGGAAATGGGAAAGGTGGACATTAATGTCTCTGACTTCTCTACTGGAGGTTCCCTCAGTTAAGTCAGGTGTATTATTTTATCCTTGGGCTTCTGTAATCACTTATGAAAATTGAAAGGTAATGATTGATTCCTATTTAGGCTTCATGAGGAGACCATGGATCTGAGATGCATTTTCTCTGAAAGATTTTATGTGAGAAAAACACATATTGAACAAAAAACAAAATAAAATGTCAAATAAATATATAGTAAGAGCCACATTCTGTGCGTGTGTTTGTGTCTGAGAGACACACACACCGAGAAAGATACAGAGACAGACAGAAACAGAAAGAAATGAAAATTCTGCCCTCATTTCCTTATTTGAACTTTGATGAGACAGTAAGCCTGCTAAGTGAATTTATAAGAATGTGGATATATGAACCACAAAACTGCTATTCACTTCAGAATCTTCTTACCTGAGAATAAGCCTAGGATTAGAATAACGAATGAATTAGCTTATGTGGATAGATGAAGCCTAAAATTGGGAGGATAGGGGAAAGAAACAGAATAAAAGTGACATTCTCACCTCACCCTAAGACTATTCCTAGGATTCTAATATATATGTGGAAATCATAGCCACCAAAAAAAGTGCCTTGGTAAGTAGAACAAGCAGACTAAAGTATTCCCTCAAATCAACATTTTAGGACAAATTCATGAGACTTGGAATCCTCAATTAGTTCTCCATCTGTTCTGTATTTTCAACTGGTTTCTCCTTGGAACTTTCTCCCAAGGTCAATAAAAACTGCAAAACTCTCCAGCTTTTCCAGGGCATCATGTGCACATTTAGCCTTATTGATTGGCGGTGTGATCCCTTTCCCAAAGCCCATCAGCTTGGAATTCTCTCCTTATCGATGAAAATGAAGATCCTGCCTTGCATGAGGGACAAGTCAAAATTGGCAAGAGATGAGAGAGCTTGATTTCTTAGCCAGTTCCCTTTGGCTCTCTCCAAAGTCAGGCCCATTTGGAGACTCTTCAAGGCCACTATCCCTGGGAGATGCTTTAAATGAGAAATCCTTCCTTAAAGGGAGATCCCTTTGGGACTCCTCAAGCTTCAAGTGTTAAAGTATTGGGTCACTGAGTGCTTCTGTCTTCTAGCTTCAAAAAGGAAGATGGAAGAGACAATCCCACTTCAGATAGCTGAAGGAAAAGACTCTGGGAAGATGAGTGGAGCTGTCATTCTCAATATTGTCTCTATCTCCAGCTTGCTACACTGAAAATTTCAGGGAATTTCCCCTTGGCTGAGATCAACAACAATCCCTCTTGCCTGGGCTGTGTTATCTCTTTCCCAATGGAAGAGTTCCTTTATTCTATGGGCCAGATGCATCAGCTGAAAACGTTTATCCCCCTCACCCAGGGCTATGAAGTTTCTTTATTTAAAGGCCCACAAAACAAAATTTTTGTTTTTACTATAGTCCGGCCTCCAACAGTCTGAGGGACAGTGAACTGGCCCCCTATTTAAAAAGTTTGAGGACCCCTGCATATTGTCTGGTATATATCTCCCATGCATACTTTGTCCAATATCTGTTTTGCTATGAATTGGGCTAATGAGTGGTCTCCTCACTATTTCTATGTGTGTTCATTGTGATACTGGTATTTGGTGGGAAAGGTCAAAACTTTAAATATAGAGTTTGGGGTCCCCTGGCCTCACTAAATGATAACAAATCGATCAGAATAATCACTAATAACAAAATGATCAGAAGTTAACATGAACCCAATCATATACCCTAGACTAACAATACTTAAGGTAACAGATCTAATTCTAGCCCAATACCCCTTCTCTCTGAGGAAAGGGTAGTGACATCCAGCCCCTAGCTCCTATTTCCCCTATAGGCAAGAATGAAAGTCTTTCTACTTTGGAGAAAGATGGGGTAAAAGAGTTTAGAGAGGTCTATTCTGCCTTTCTTCAAGCTACATATCAACAAAATCGGCCTTTCTACACATGGGGTTCACTCTTTTCCTATAGTTGTTTCATGGATTTGAAAGTCTGAAAAGAAAATCTTTGAGGAAAAAATGTGCACCGAATTCTGGACACAAGTTTTGGTTTTACACTAGACTTTGTTTCATAGGATTTGTTTAGCTGTTCTGAACAGTTAGCAATAAAGAAAGTAGAAAACCAGCAGCCAGCTACAGCTTTATTGCAAACTTGCTGTAGTCTAACAGGGAAAAAGAAACTATCCATTACTTTACAAGTATGAGCCTATTTACCCCCAAGTACTTGTAGGGAAATCAGGTCACATTCATCACCAAATCTAACTGAAGTCAGGTGAAAAAAGAGAAGGGCTTTAGAAGGTGTAAACAATCAGGAAAGCTGGTTAGTTGAATTGAGGGCTCAGTCATCAAAAGTCCTAATGTAGTTACCAGTTTCTCTTTTAGTCTAAGATTGCAAATATATAAATGCAAGAAAATCCAGAACTTCTAGAATGATCTTCCCAAATTCGTCCCTATGAGAGGATAATAGAGCTAATGGTGTTAACAGTAGGTAGAGCTAGTACTGTAGAGTTATAAAGCCCAAGATTCCTGTTGCTCCTGGTCTTCCTTTGGTGTCTATATATTGTTAAGACTATCTCTTGCACTAGGCTGTGCTGTAAGCTACTTGAGATTTGGGCACAGAGAACTTTAAAAGTTTAAGGTCATGACACTGAGTCATAAGGGCAATGGTAGATGCATCCTTAACCAAAGCTTCTGAAGCCTTATATATTGAGGTTTTTTTAACCCCACCATCCCACAATTGCGAAAACCAGTGATCTGATTTTTAAAATGTTGAATGGGATAATGGGCCATCATGTAGACTTCAAAGTTTTTTTTCACCTTGAGACTATGAAAATCTGGGCCCATGTTGGAATCATATGTTCTATTTCTATATTTAGTTTAGAGGAATAAAATAGTATAGTCTGGATTTTAGAATCTGGACTTTTGGATCTTAGAGAGACTTGCCACTTTTCCAAACTCTGTTGGGTTCAGAGGGTTACCATTCCTAAATGATAAATAATTTTTGCCATTCTCCTGATTTTTCTGGTTGTACTGTATCTTAATAGTCTTAGGGTGAGGTGAGAATGTCACTTTTATTCTGTTTCTTTCCCCTATCCTTCCCAATTTTAGGCTTCATCTATCCACATAAGCTAATTCATTCATTATTCTAATCCTAGGCTTATTCTCAGGTAAGAAGATTCTGGAGTGAATAGCAGTTTTGTGGCTCATATCTCCACATTCTTATAAATTCACTTAGCAGGCTTACTGTCTCATCAAAGTTCAAATAAGGAAATGAGGGCAGAATTTTCATTTCTTTCTGTTTCTGTCTGTCTCTGTATCTTTCTCTCTGTGTGTGTCTCTCTCAGAAACACAAATGTAATGGGCTGAGGTTTGAGTTGATGCACTGAGGTCCCAAGTATGTGAGGCTAAATAGTAATTGGGCTATACTCTATTAATATACATGATTGGATAAAGAATGGTCCCTGCCCACTCTCCGTGCAAGTCCTGATGTGTTGTATAGGAAATGACGATTTTGGTGGGTGGAGGCAGAGAGACAGGAAGAGAAGCTGGGAGAGATTGGGCCTGGGTTCGATTCTCCTAGCTGCTGGTCGTGTGGCTGCTGGTCTAGCTAGCTTCTTGACTCAGCTGCACACATTGCTATCACCGATTCTCTTCCACCTCCCATCCTTCTTCACTGAGAATAGATAGACGATTTTCCCCTAACCTGAATTCCTGACTCTGGCTGATTTTAAAATACGCGATCTTCACACACAAACACACACACAGAATGTGGCTCTTACTATATATTTATTTGACATTTTATTTTGTTGGTTTTTGTTCAATATGTGTTTTTCTCACATAAAATCTTTCAGAGAAAATGCATCTCAGATACAAAAAAAAATTATGTATCTGTCATAAATAATTTAAAAAGAAAAATTTGTCACTATGGAGATGCTGGCAAATTTGTTATCTTCCCTGTTATCTTCCCCAACTATACATGTAAATATTCTTAGAATGATCTAGCTTGTTGCATCTCACCTCAAAATTTCTGCACCTTTATATTCCTCTCTACATCATCCATTCACTCCAACTCACAATATTCTACCATCCTCTGCATTAGCATTTTGAAAATAACCTGAAACTGGTTCTGCCCCTTGTTGTCTTGTCTTCCTTATGAAATGTTGGACAGCTGAGGCAGTTAAGCTATTCTGTTGAAGGAAAGAGTAGAACTATAACCTAAAATGAAGTAGCCCTTTGTCCCTTCATTCTAGGAACAGAAGGGCCTAGGCAGGATACAGGAAATAGAGAACTGTCCCTCTCCCCCATATCAAGAAGATCCTCATACTCGTTCAAATCCAGCCTCAAAAACTTTACCATCCTTCTGACCCTGGATAAGTCACTTGACCTCAGTGTGCCTCAGTTTCCTCATCTGTAATATAGCACCTACCTCCTAGGACTCTTATGATAATCGAATGAGAAATGAATAGTATTTATAAAATTCTTTGGATGGCTCCCAACATATATAATAAGGTTATAAAACTGTTAGTTATTATTAAAAGAGGGGAAGGGAGAGAAGGAGGAACAGTCGAAGCACCAGGCAAGACTCAAACTGAATCAATTCAAACCAAAAAGAAATTAAAACATCTCCAGCCGGAATGTCTCTTCTTCTCTACCCACTTAGCTAAATCTTGTTTCAAATTCTCAGCGACCTTATTAACAGAGGTAGTGTAAAATTAAGGATCAGAATCTTGAAGGACAACATTTCTCCCTCCTTTTCAAAAGGAGGAAGTTTAGGTTAGTTGGATTTTTGCCCAAATTTCTCTTTGCTGTTCAGAAGGATATTGGGAAATTGGGGTTTTTTAAGTATAAAAGTAATTAATTAGGAGTACAAATAGCCAGACTCTCCCCAAAATCTAGGCTTTAAAAAAAAAAAAAAAAACCCTGACTTTAACATGTCAGATTCTCATGCTTCTACTAAAGTCGTCAGCGCGGCAGAGGCGCCGCCCTCCTTGTGGCTGGATTTCCGCAGTGTAGTCCTGCCAGACCGAGGGAGGAAAGGATCAAAAGTGAGAATTGTAACCAAGACGGACAGACACAAAAGAAGGAAAAAAGAGAGAGAAAGAGGGGAAAAAAGGAAAGAGAGGGAGAGGGAAAGAAAGGGAGAGAGAGGTGGAGAGAAATAGGCACAGCGATAGATACAGAGACAGAGAGACAGAAAGAAGGAAAGAGGAAAAGAAAGAGAGGGAGGGAGGGAAAGGGGAGAGAGAACGAAGGACAAAGTACGGTGGCTCTGCGGAGGCGAAAATAATCACGCGCTGCTCCCCGGATCCTTCTGCAGCCCGCTTGGAGTTAGGAAAGAGTAGAGCGTCCGGGGAGCCGGAGTTGGGAACAAAGGGCAACAGTTGGGGTCTTTGAAAGAGGGAGTCGCACTGCAGAAAAGTATCGGGCCATGTTTCCCGCGATTGCAACCAAATTCCTCTCCCAGAGCCCATCCCTAGAGCCCCGCCCGAGAGAAGAGGAGGGAGGAGAGAAAGGCGTGGGTTATGGCTAGGGAGGGGAGGGATTCTTCTGAGGGCGTGGTCCACTCTGGGCACAGCCTCCTCCTCCTCCTCCTCCTCCTCTCTGCCTGTTTGTCCGCAGAGTGCTCTACTACCTACTCGGATCGCCTTAGGAGAGCTAGCACAGAAGGTAATTTAGGTAAGTGCATGGGAACTGTGGACTGCAAAGCTGATTATGGAGCCAGTACCTCGCTCTGGCTCTCCCGCTTCCCCTTCTCCGGACCCTCCTTAGAACCCCAGCCGCCTTTGAGGGACTCTTCTCTCTTTTCTCTCAATTTAGAAAGCTGTCTCTTTGCTCCCCATTTCGTCCCCCCTCCCCAATTTGTCAAAGTCGCGGATGGGAGGATTAGAAAGCAGGGTCATAGATTGACCCTAGAAGGGAGCTCCAAGGTCAAGTCTTGCTTGGTTGCTTCCCTTACTGTGACCCTGTCCCTCCCCGCGTTGGGTGCACATCTGGCGGCGCAGCCTGCCCGAGCGCTTTCCCCGGGTCTTCTCTCAGAACTGAAAGTACGCGTTGCGTGGGGTGGGGACCGAAGGTCACGGGGCTAGGACAGCAGCGGCTTTCGGTGACATTGGCCTAGTAAGCCAGCTGCCCCGGATGCGACTAGCGAGACTCCCTTTTGGGAACGCAGGGGCGGGGGCGGCTGGGTTGTTGCTAGGAGCCGGTCACCGCCCAGGGAATTGGGGCTTTCTCTTTCTCCTGCCTGGTGAAAACGTTGGCCCTGCACGTGTAGATTGGTTTGCTTCCTATTGCAGTAGTTGCCAACTGCTGCTCCAGAATGCCAGGAGGCATGTGGGGGTGGGGGTGGGGGTGGGGGCAGGGACAAGGGGGGCAGTCTGTGGGATGCAACTTTAAAATACTGCTTGGCATTTGCGGACGCATTTTCCGGAGCTCTCCAAGTACCAAGGATGCGGGGAGACCCGGAGGATCCAAGGGTGGGGCTGCGCGATTTAGGAGGGGCGGAGGGCTGCTGCTTTTGACTCATTCTTTGAAGTTGTGGCTCTGTGTCAAACTTTATGTCAGCTTTAATGCCTTCCTTTTTGATCTCTGGAGTTTACTAGCTAAGTATTAGCCCCAGGGGTGAGGAAAAGCGGAAAGCGAAAGGCTAAACTCTGGGGAGGAAGGCCGCTGTAGGCAATCGTCAGTGACCCCCATCCTTTGGGGAAGAAACCTGACTGTAGGAATGGTGGATGGGATTGCTTCCGTGGAGTTTGGGGTTTTATTTGGGGTTTTCGTTTTTGTAGCTACAACATTTGTTACTGTGAATTCCTTGAAGCCAGAGTGTAGGTTTGAATCTGCGGGCTTAAAGCTAAAGGAACAGGTATCGTTTAATCCATTCCCTCATTTTTATAGATGGGGAAACTGAGGCACAGAAAGGTTAAATGACTTGTCTGTGGCCATGCCAGCACCAAGTAGGAGAGCTAAGTCTAGGGTCCAGATCCCCTGACTCTAAATTCCTAGCTTTTTCAGGAGGAGTTAGCAAATGCCTTCTAAAGCCTACATAAGAGTTCTCTCCTGGAGGCAGGAGGCTGCTCTTGGGAAAATTGCTGACCACATGCAATCTACTGCTAATGGAAGAGACTCAAGGTTATTGGGCACACATCACACTGCAGCATTTGAAAGGACTGTGGTCTTCTCGAATTGTAAAGTCTCGATTAAGGTGCATAGTATGGACCTTGGATGGGTTTAAATGGATTTTTTAAACATGAAACCAGAACAGCCAGCTACAGTGTGTTGGAAAGAGGCTGTAAAACCTGACTTCGAGTCCCAGTTCTCTCCCTTTCCTACCTTTGTGATCTTGAACAGAGTATTCCAGTGCTCTGGGTATCAAATCCCTCATTTGTATGATGAAAAAGGTGAATTGGGATCCTTTCACCCTTTTGAAAGAATAAAATTGTTCATTTATATTCTGACACTGATATTCCCATATATAATGATAATGATAAATCACTGTGGAGTTCTCAATCATGGCCGAGTTTTGAAAGCCTCTAGGTCCTCTAAAAGTCTCATTATTTACCTTGGAATTTTTTGATTTACTCTGCCATCTTCCCAGAATCCTCAGGTCTCATTAATTATCAAGGTCAGACTATTTGACACTGAGTAAGGCTTTAAAGAAAAGCAAAGATTGTCTTTTGATTCACTCATTTACCCACAGGCCCACCACTTTAGTTCAGGCCTTTATTATCTCCCCTGGACTGTTGCAGTGACTTCCTTCATGTCCCTGCCTCAGGTCTTTCTTACTTCCATCCATTTTTCTACTGGGGGGAAAAGTTACCTATAAATGATTCCTGGCGTTTTACTTTTCTAAACAAACTCATCATTCAACTGAGGTTGCTTACTCCAGAGTTGTCAATTATCTTTTAACTATCAAATCCCATAGTCTTTTCTCAATCTCCAACCTTTCTGGCTTCTCTGAAGCATTTGACACAATAGTCATAACCCCCCTAATAAATATTCTGAAATGATGTTACTTTCTCTTAGTTCTCCTCTCATCTGACTGTTCCCCAGACTACTTTGCTGTATTTTCATCTTGTAGTATCCTCTAAGGATGTTCCCAAAGGCTCTCTCCCAACCCCTTTTTCCTTTTTTTTTTTTCTTTCCCTTTCCTTCTGTTCCCTCATCAGCTCCCTTGGGTTTAATTATTTCTATGCAGTTGATTCCCAGATATGAACATCTGACTGTTGGACATATTGAACTATCCCTTTCATGCTCTGAAACTTATTATATCCAAAACAGAACTCGTTTATCTGTTTCCCAAAACCTTCTTCTGTTCCCCAACTTCCTGTAATTGTTGAGGTACCACATCCTCCTAATCTCCCAGGCAAGTTAGCTGCCAAAGTTTGTCTTTACTTTGTTTACTCTTGTATATGTTCCCATCTCTCTGGTTACATATCTACTCCTCTATTTCAGGCCCTGTCATTTTGTGCCTAAAGTATTGCAGTAGTCTCCATATTGATCACCTTGCCTGAACTCTCTCCTCTCCAATCTGTTCTCCATACAGTCTTCCAAAGTGATTTTATGGAAAATCATGTGATTTTCCATAATTAAAAGTCTGACTATACTTTTTGCTCATTTTGATATTATATTCTTATCTATTTGTTTTCCCTTACTTCCCATCTTCTTTGTTTTTAGAACCAAGCTAATATAAATATTTGACTGGGCAAAATATAATTAAGAAGGTAAGCACTTTAGCAAACAAAAAAGATATTTCAAAAGCAATTGTAAATTATTTTTTACAAAATTCAGTTTGACAGTATATCTATCATCGTTCCCATTTTAGTAATAGTGTTTACAAGTTTGAGACAGTATGGTTAAGCAGAAAGAGAGCTGGACGCAGATCTATGGAGTTATAGAATCTTTTTCTGTCTCTGACACTCACTAACCAAGGAACAAATACATTGCACTACTTCAGTACTGTCAAACTCAAATAGAAAGAGTATTCATAAGGATCCCTGCCAAGCAATTTACTCAAAAGTCACAAATTAATATTATTTGTGTTTTATTATATTTCAATTATTTAAACATTTCCCGGTTACATTATAATCTGGTTTTGACCATACTCTTCATTTTTACACACTTCCTGTTCACTTAGTCAGGTATTTGAAACCTCTAGTTTAGATAACTCTCCAAAGTTATATAAATGAAGGGGGGAAGTCCTGCCATACATTAGTTGAGGGCATTTCCTATTAATAAAATCAGATCAAGAATTTATCTGATTCAAAATATAACTCTCATCTAGATCAAGCCCCAGTTCTTTAGTGGTAATTGTGACTCTGCCTCAATTTGACCATTCACAGAATTTTGAAAAAATAATACTTTATCTTTGCAGGTTAGAATGTGCCTCTGACTATATTTTAAACAAAACTGTGCAGAAATGTATTCATCTTGGAGCTAAATACCTCCCATTGGGTAGTGCTGAAGCACAGCCTATGCTGCTGCAGGTTCCTGAGAATCAGCTCTAAGCTACCAGCATTTTTTTTTTTTCTTAGATTTTTTTTTTTTTGGGGGGGGGAAGGTGGAAAGCATTTTGAAAGCTTAAATTTTTTCCAGTCTTGGATTTTCCTCCTTTGTTAACTGTTTCTCCTCCATAGCTTCTTATAGTCTTCCTTAAGTATGATTAAAGATCTCCTTTATGTCTTAGGGTTTAAGTTTGTGGGCTATCAAGGCAAATGAGTCAACTGGAAGGTTATCATGGTTATGCATGTGCTCTCTCTCTCTCTCTCTCTCTTTATATGTATATATACACACACACATACATATATATGTATACTATACATACTTATACAGTAATCATTAGTATGCTGTCATAAGCAAACACCATGAAGAAAAACTGATACCTTCCAAAAACTGGAGAAATTGGGAGGAATCGTTCTCCTTTCCATAGCTCCTATCCTTGTGATGTGGATAGAGTCCAAGTACAGTATTAACATATTAAGGGTGAAGGCTTGCTGTTCAATTTAGACCTCTTTCCAAACTTTTTTTTCTAGAAAAATTCCATATTCCAAATTCCAGAAATCTCAAGGTAAAATCAACTAGCTTCTTAGCTAGTTAACTACTTCCTGGACTTCTGTGTGCAGTGCACACTAGTTTGAGGAGGTCTCCTAAGAATTACATTAGAAGCTAACCAATCTAATAGGTGATAATACATGAGCAACAATGTAGATTTATTCAGCTACACTGTATGTGTGATATGTAAGATGAATTGTTAAAAGTATGATCAGGGTTAAATACGATTACTTCAGGAAAACTTCCTAGAAGAGACAAATTTAAAAGTAATTCTAGAAAAAGGAGATATACATTGTGTCAGATATTGAAAGGGAATTCCATATGAAAGAAGCCACATGTGCTAAGGCATTTTGACATGTCAGATGAAGATAATTTTCTTTGATTGTTGTTGATAATGATAGGAAACCTTTAAATGCATTTCACCATTTACATAGTTAGTTTTCAGGTTGTGTTTAAGGAGACAGACTCAGAAATTGTGACTTGCCCATAGTCACACAGCCAATAAGCATCACTGCTGGAAGATAAACCCCAATATCTCATCTACAAATCAGCACTCTTTTTAACTATACTATTATTAATTGTTGCAAGATTTGAAAAAATTCACTGGCCATTAAGAGTCTACAGGTTGTGAATTTTACTCTTCTCTGTCCACTTAGGCTTTTCCCATTTATGAAACAAACTAGACTAGGAAATGGTGTTTACCCCCAAAGTGACATTACTCAAAGCTCTGAACTCCAAATAAACATGGAAGAATGGACAGGACTTAACCTGACCTTGCAAGGTCACATCTAAGGAAGCTGGTTTTGGATTTATGCATATGTAGGTTCTTTATGTCCTTTCTTTTTTATGATTCAAAATAGGAGATTTAGAGTTTATAATCACTTGCCACCAATAAAGAGAGAGAGAATTCAGTTTCATTTCAGATTGTATTTCAATATCTCTTCATACCAGAGTCTGGATTCAGAGACAAGGAAATAGGTAAGGTCCAAGTTTTGACCTTTATAGAGCTGATTTGTACCAGTTAAGAGTTTATCCCATATAGCTAAGCACCAAGCAATGTCTGCATCAGTGATCTCTCCAAGGGGAAGATAGTCTTCATTGCTGATAGTATTTACAAAAAGTGGCATGTTAGATGTAATGTGCCTAGATTTGGAAAAGTTTTAAGTCATTTTACCCATGATCTGTCATATCATCAGCATAGGAAAAACTTGCCCTGAGAAAACTCCTTCCATCCATGCTTGGTATCTCCTTCACAATTTACAGCCCCAGAGAGTTGCCTATAACAGTGAGATATTAAATGATCTGCCCAAGTCATTGAGTATACATCAGAGATGAGACTTGAATCTTGGTCTTCAAAGATCATACATAGGCCACCTCTATGTTCATTATGTCATGCTCCTCATAGGTATTTACTTTTTTTTTTTAATTGTGTTAAAGAGCACTGCCCATTGACCTTTCATTCTGAAAGTTAGAATTCTAGCTATGTTTACTTAAATAAAACCAAATTCCATTCCTTCCCACACCTTTCACAGGCAGCACCAGCTGTGCTCCTGTTGTATGTACCCAGGTTTAGTTCTGGAGAGCAGAGACATGACTCTCCACTGCCTGGTGACCTGTTATCCCAGCTGGATTGAGACCTAAGAATGAGAAAAGAATCAGAAATAGCCCATTCCTGGAGAGATGCTTTCTCTGGCACTCTTTATTGGTGTGGAAAATCAAGCTTTCAATTTAGGAAAAATTTTTCCTGTTTTAATCTTTCTGAAAGCCACTCCTTAGCCCTTGATAGCATTACAATTTCACTACCTTATAATTTACTTAGGTGTATGTGCTATATACGCCAACTCTTCTTCCCATGTATAACACAACTTCCCTAAGGGCAAGAGACTGGCATTTTTAGCACTGGCCCTTTTCATAGTGCCTTGTCCTAGCCACTGTTTAAAACATGTTTTGACTTGAATTCGCTACACTATGCTGCAGCTTAATAAAAGTGATTTTTTTTTTATTTAAAACTAAACAGATCCATGGTTTAAAAAAATTAGTTGTAGTCCTAGAACTTTGATATGCCTTCTGAACTTTGATATTCCTTATGAGGAATAAAGCCTAACTTGGGTATCAAGTAAAAGGAAGGGAGCTTTTTTTTTTTAATAAGTAATTCATAGTTTAAGTTTTGGTTAAAGGAACTTTGTGTGGAAAAGTAGCTATGTTAAAAGGAAGCAATTTGGTTAAGAAGGCCCCATACCCAGTTGAGTTCACTTAAGTATAATTCAGAAATACTGTTAGCTCAGCCTTGGTGCAGTAGAAAGTACTACTGCCTAAATAAGATAAGAATGGATCCAGAAGAACAAAATTGGAGATAAGATTAGGTCAAGTCCTTATGACTGAAAAACTCACCAGTGAATGACACTTCTAAAGAAGAAAGTACCTTACTCAAAGTTTATTCTAAAACTCGGCTCAAAACAAAATGAAGAACTGGGGTCATTTCTTTTAGACTCAGATATTCTGTCTTTTTACAGCAGATCCTCCTTATTCTTATGCTTTTGGGAGTTTGTAATAATCACAATTTCAAAGAAAAGTATATGGTCCCTTTGGGGCTTGTCTGAGATAAGATTCCTAACCACTGGTTCCCCAGCAGAAAATTTTTCCCAGGCTACTTTGACTCTTAATATCACAAACTCCTACTATTAATCTTACAAGCTTAAATGATACCCAATCTTCCCCCTCCCCCTCCCCCACTGACAATTGCTATGGCTAGTTTATTAACAAAATCACAATATAGTTTAGTTTGGGAAACACTGCTCTGTTCATACTTAATTCTGCCATGTTTTGTCCGTTGGTCCTATATGATATGAACTCAGATTATTTTTTTCCTTTTGTTGTATTAACCTGAACAACCATTCTGCCTTTTGGGAATTTAATCTAGTTTCCTGACTCAGGAACAGGAAGGCATTTCCTTAGCTGAGCCCAAAAGATTTCTTCCCCTGGGCTTCAGGTAGATTATAAGCATGAATTTATAGTTAATATCTTTCCCATTTCTTAGGTGGTTCCTGATCTTAGAAAACTATTTTTCCACTGTCTGTGCTCTTTGGGACCTGATTCCATAGGACTTTGCTCTCTAACTCATGTTTCTGGGTTCACTTGTGCCACTTTGTCTTGGCAAATTTACAAGCAGATTAATCTGCTTCTGCCTCACTCCTATGTTCTAAGCCCAGGATTTTGAGGAAACATTTTCCCAAATCGCATTGTATTCTAGACAGTCCAGGTATCCAGGGGATCCCAGAGTAGAATGGGATAGAAGGGATAGAAGAGATCAAGTCCTACCCCAATCCTAAAAACATGAAAATGTTTTTCTCCATAACTTTTAACCACTGTACTATTCTGCATGATCTCTCATGCTGACATTGAATCTCAAGTCTTGGAAAAGAACAAACATTCTGTGTTCATGTTCAGAACCTTATTCAAAATACAAACCATTTTGGAAATTTTAGCCCCACTAATCACACTTACATTGAGGGGATTTTTTGGTTTGTTTTTAGTTTTATTTAAAAGATCACCGAATGAGTACTACAACATACAGAATCAAGAAGTCTCTTTAAAATGAGTTCATACTAGAGGATGATCATTACAATTATGAGGATAGAACTAGGCCGCATGAAGTCTTAAGAATATAATTGAATACAGTCCTGAATTTGGAGGACCTAAGTTCAAAATATGGTCTCAAACATTTGACATTTTTATTGTCTGTGTGACCCTAATTGCCTTCTACCAAAAAAAAAAAAAAAAAAAAAGTTTTGGATTTGTTTTTTTCCAAAAAAAAAATAATAATAATAATAATTATATATATATATATGTAAAATTAAAGAATTGAATAATCTCCAACATCTCTTTCAACTCTAAATCTGTGATTTTAAAGGCTAACTCACAGTATCAAGTTTTTTTCTTGAGCAACCCCCCACCCCAATATACCTCCCAAGAAGGAACCAATAAGTATGCTCTGAGAAAGACTAACCAAGCACTTGCAAAACAAAATAACCTTTAGCAGACTTAGTCTGATTAGCTCCACCCTAGTTGCCTCCGAAGTTTTCTCCTTTGGCAAATGTTGGGGGAAAGAGCAAAGTCTAGGCTTTGTCCATTTTATTTCAAACCTGATAAAAGTCTCCCTTTTTTGCTGAAGTTTGACCGTTTCTCTATAACTGTCTTCAAATATTTTAAGTTCCTTCTGAACACAAAGTATTGAGTGGGATAGAAACATAAGGAACAAGAGAGATCCTGCCCTTGAGGAACTTATAGTCTGAGAAAACAAGTTCACTGCCTTACATTTACTCTTAGTTTACATACCTCATGTCATTGCAGACCTAAATGGGTGATGGGCAAATATTAAAGGTGTTCATGGGTGAGGGGAGGCCCTTGTGAACTGGGTGATCAGGTTATAACAGATGAGATTGAAAGTAGGCAAGAGAACAGGTGAAGAGACTGCTGAAATAGAAATTTGTGAAACATATTAAGGAGATTGATTTGTGTCTCTATTTCTTCACCACTTTCTCATTACTTAACCCTTTTCCAGTTTAATTAGCTCATAATTACTAACTCTTACTCAAAAACTTTATTCTTCTCAGTATCTCATGGTATTTAACAGTTAAAATTCAAAAACCACAATCAACAAAGGTCTTGGAGAATGAAAAATAGTCTAGATCAAGGAAAAATATACATCTATCCGTTTTTCCAAAAAAGAAAGAAAATAGAACTTGCAGATTATAGGCTTGTGAACTTTGAGTTTGATTCTTGGCAAAATTCCAGACTGTTATTACAGGAGTAGATAGTGAATATGGGGGGGAGCAGGGAGAGTGAGGGAAGAAGAGAGAGAGAGGTGGAGAACAAAATAATGTTCCCAAATCAGACTAATTTTTTTTTGACAGGATTACTAACCTGAAAAAAGCACAAGTATGTTGTAAGATAAGTTATTATAATTTAACCTGGATTTTAGCAAGGCATTTGATAAAGTCTCATGCTATTGTGGACTAAATAGAATAAGGTAGACTAGGTAATATTAGATGAATTTAGTAGTAATTGGATGGTCAGCTCCAAAGAAGTTTTTAATTGTTAGATATGAACTTGAAGGATCTCTAGCTGAATGTTGCAGGGCACTGTTCTTGACCCTATGCTTGTTCATTTCTGTCAATGATCTAGTTGCTTTATCAAATATGTGTTGCAGTGACAAAATGTATGGCACACCCAGAAAAAGAAAAGACTCAAAGGTTCACCAAAGGGAGTAGCTTTAATTTTATCAGTTATTCAAACCCAGTCATTTGGCTTTAAGATAACTGAGATGTTAACTTTGTGAAAAGTACTCTCTAGGGAGTGGTTAATGACTGCCAAGGAGCAGGAATGCAGCAAGTATTGATTGAGAAAGTTATTTTAGATCCTGAGGGAATTAAGGTGTGGGTGTGTACGGGTGTGAGTGTGTTTCCTATCATCCCTCACCTTTTCTCTTTAATGTATTGTTCAAAGTATTGAGTATAAACCATAAAAACCTGACTGTGTTTTCTCATGATAGCAGAGAGATGACCTTGGGTTTACAAGGATAGTGTCAATGGAGCAAGTGAGTTCCAACAGTGCTTTGCACATAGTAGGTGTGAAATAAATTGCTTCACTCTCGGAGAGTCTTCTTATATGGGCCTGGTGATTAGTTCTGAAGGTGAACCTAGCTAAACTCAAGGAAACTCATAACTAGATAGTTGGCTTTCTTCCAACAAAAATAAATCATGATGACCAGCCATTGAGATTCAGAGGTCCTGTTTGTCTATGAAGGGAATACCCATTCCAGTTTATTCAGTCTTCCTTGCAGTACCTTTAGATTTGATGTTAATTAATACAGTTTGCCATTTATTCTCAGCAGTTTTTTTCTCAATAATAATTAATGTCTCTAACCTTTCAGGTATTTAAAACATTCTGAATGAGAATAACATTGGAAGGGCATTTTAAATGGTCTAGCTAAACTAGCATCTCCCTATATCCTATATATAGTGCCCCAGATCTCATCTTCATGATGAGAGCATTTTTCTTTTTGATAGGGTACTGAATGCAGCTAACAATATGCACTGTGTAGGTAATATTTGTCTCTTGCCACCTCCCTTTCTGTATTTTGCACCCAGTCTCCAAAGGATTAATAGATCATAATAATAGATAATAGATCATAAGCTCATTGAGGACAGGAAGGACTTTAGTCTTTGTCTTTGTGTTTACAGTATCTAGCATATAACCCTTAAAGGCTTGGCAAGTTTTTTTTTTTTCATATTTTGTTGTAGCTATCCCATTTCATCTTCTTCACCCAGTTGTCAACAAAACACCAACACACACACACACACAGAATTTCTCTGCTTCAAAATTATTCTTGCTTCCTTTGTTTCTTCCAATCACAATTCCAAGTCTGTGTTAAGAATTCAATTTCCATTAAGAAAGGTTGATTAATTCATGAAGTTGTGACTTTTGTTCCTTCTAGAAACCATTAGCATTTTAAGAGAGGAATTTATGTAAACCCATATAAATATCAAACTTCTGGAACGTCAATTAGTGACATTTGTACAAAGGAGGTTTCCTAAGTATTCGTTGCCTATTCTAAAGGTACTAACTTTTCCTACTCCCACCATGTGTCTGTAAAAGGGAAGGGGGGAGTGTCAACAAATTGGCATCCTACTATTTTTTTTTTCCTCTATGGGTCATTCAATGACTTCAAGTTGGTCTATGAGTTGCAGCCTTTTATTTTTTTCTTCCTAGATAGTCTTCTATCCCCTATCCATTCTACACACTTATAGCAAAATAATTTCCCCAAAGTACAAATTTGCCTATGTCATCAACCCCTTGGGGATTGTATAAAATACAAATTCTTTAGCTAGTCATTTAAGAGCCCCATCAATTTAGCTTTCATTTAGATATGATTCATTACCATGGAAAGGGCCCCAAATTTGGACTGGGTAACTGAGGTCACATCTGACCTCTAGTACATACCACCTTCTGTGATCTTCAGCAAGTCACTTAACCTCATCAATTTTCCATCTGTAAAATTGAGAGTTTGGGCTAAATGACATCAAACTACTTTCTAGCTTGAAATCTATGATCTTACCTTCCTGGAATTTATTTCATTCTGTTCCCCAATTAAACTGTATTTCCTTCAAATTGAACTACAAGCCATGCACTCCATCTCCCAACTCTGTACATTTGTTAAAGCCATCCCAAATGCCCATCCCAAATGGAGTCCTTCCACATTCTCTCTCTCCTTGTCTGTCTTCAGGTCTAAGCTAGCCTTGCTACCTCTTTTGGGTAGCCTTTTCTGACTTCCCCTACTCCAATTAGTATTCTTGCCCACCATTATTCTTCATGTATTATAATTGTCTCCATATTTCATACTCCAGAAGTATCTTAAGCTTCTTGAAGGCAGGTTCCTTTTCTTCCCCCTCTCCCCGTTTTACAGATGAGGAAAATGAGTCTTAGAAGTTAAGTGACATGCTGAGGGTCCTAGCTAGTAAATAGGACAGAATTTGAACATGACATTCTAACTCCCAAGTCTGGAAGTCTATCCTTGAGGGATCCTCAAACTATGGCCCACAGGCCAGATGCAGCAGCTGAGGATATTTATCCCCCATAACCTAGGGCTATGAAGTTTCTTTATTTAAAGGCCCACAAAACAAAAGATTTTGTTTTTACTATAGTCCAGCCCTCCAACCGTCTGAGGGACAGTGAACTGGCCCCCTATTTAAAAAGTTTGAGGACCCCTGCGGTCTACACCATAGGACCTGCTTCAAGTCGTATGTTAATACATAGTGGCCACTTAAGAAATGTTAGGGTTGTATAATACTAGGTGACTTGGGAAATGATTGTACTTGAAAAAAACTGAAGCAAGCTTGCTTACATCTAGGCAGAGGAATAACTCAAAGGATATGTATAGAAAAACTGGAACTATTTTTTCCATTTTTATTGGGGGATAGGAAACAGTGTAGGGACCCTTCATTAATGCCATTTGCAATGTGATTTTTGTTGCTACTTAAACTTAAAATCCAAACTGAATTTGAGTCCTGAAGTCATCAGGTATCACTTTGTACCCTTGGAGAATTGCTCTGAATCTGTCTTCATCTTCAAGATGGAAAGATAACATGTGAGATTGTTCTAGCATTAAAAAGGAGATAATTATGCATAGAGAGAGATGTAGATAGATGGGGGAAGGGTCAGGGAGGAGGAGGGAGTAAAAGGGAAGAGAAGGAGGAGGAAAAAGGGAGGGAGAAAGAGGAGGGGGAAGGGAGGGAAGGAGAGGAAAAAAAAGGGACAGAGGGAGGGAGAGAAGAGGGCAAGGAAGAGAGGGAAAGGGAAAGAAAGAAGGGGAAGGGAGAGGGAGGTCTTTTTGCTTTTCTTTCCTTGTCCTTATCTCTCTGTCTCTTTCTCTCCCTTTTTCTCTCCCATTCTCCCTCTTCTCTTTCTATGTAACTTATTAAGCCATATATATAATCTTGCCTTTAGAGTGAATTGATACTATTATATTAATAATTACTCTCAAATTATCTTTTTCATTCTCTAACTTATTATCTAAACTCTTAAAAATTATCCAAAAGCTTGCTGGGATAGAGCCAAAGTCCTTGTCTCCTCACTGTCTGGGCCTTACTGAGCAGGCCTCTCACAGCCATAGCTGCCAGTTGCAGAGTCACAGAGGAGCACTGCCAGTTGTGGGTTATGCTGGGATCTGGCCATCATGCAAGAGCTGGGCAGGCAGAGCTTTTTGCATTTCTGGGTTTGATTTAATGATTTAGAAGCTGAGCTGTTCTGAGTTTCCACATAATACACAATTCATGTGAACTTCAAGCCCAAACAACCCCACAAAACCCTTCTTTCTCCATGAAAAGCCAGATTTTGTTGGTTTTTCTGGACTTTGACAGTTTGTCCAACCCTAGGCTCAGGAAGACCTGAGTTCAAATCTGGCCTCAGATACTACCTCTCTGATTCTGGGCAACTGCTGCTTGCTTCAGTTACTTCATCTATAAAATAGAGACAATAACAGCACCTTCCTCCTAGGATTATTTTAAAGATCTAATGAGATAGTATTTGTAACATGCTTAGTACAATACCTGGCACAAAGTAAGAACTACGTAAATGTTAGCTATTATTATTATTACTCATGTATGCTCCAATAGTACTGAACAGAGTAGTAAGTAATAAATAAATCTTTATTGGAGTTATTAGGAAATCTATGTTGTACAGCCTACCCAAAGGTTATCCATACATTTTCTCCCTGATAAAATATTTATTTAGTAAGTGGATTATAAAAATATATATCTACTTTTTCTTGTTATTTTCACATAACCAAGAGTCTTGTTTAATTTCATGAAGATTTACTACGTACTTTTTCTATAAACAGCCCTTTGTTCGAGAAAATATAAAATTTAGATAACATACTAATTCCTGCTCTCATGGAGCTTCTGGTCTAGCAAGAATATGACATGTCTACAAGTAACTAAAATATAACCTATGATGAATATAAACCAAAATAATATGTAATATCATATATAGGTGGATAGGTCATTGTCAATTAAAGAACACAGAAGAGGCATCAAGGAAGATTTGAATTGAACTTTAAAGGAATTTACCAGGCAGAGAAGGGGGAAATTGGTCACTCCAAGGATTTATTTATTTATTTGTTTGTTTATTTATTTATTTATTTTTTGCTGCAGCGATTGGCATTAAGTGACTTGTCCAGGGTGCTCTAGCCACTGCACCAGCTAGTTGCTCCAGTAGTATTTGATTTTTCTAACTATGTGTAGAGATAGTTTTCAGCATTCATTTTTATAAGATTTTGAGTTATAAATTTTTTTCTTTTTTTCCTCTTCTCCCTTTACCCTCCTCAATGCAGCAAGCAATCCGATATAGGTTATATATTACAATCATTTGAAACATATTTCCATATTACTCATTTTGTGAAAGGAAAATCAGAACAAAAGGGAAAAACAATATATAGCCTAGCTATAAAACTGTATACAAGCACTCTCTTCAACCCCAGCATCCTATAAAGCAAGTAGATGTAGCATCCTTATTTTTTACAGTGATAACTAAGACAGAGTGTGTGACTTTCCCACCAACACAGAGCTAGTAAGTAGAGTCAGTATTTAAAACCAGGCCCCTTGATCCCTTTTTGGAATGCTCTCTATTCTACTGAAGATCCAGGTAAGAAAGTTCTCACCAACTATGGAAAATGAGTGTGGACCACAACATAGCATTTCCACTCTTTCTGTTATTGTTTGCTTGCATTTTTGTTTTCCTTCTCAGGTTTTTTTTCCTTTCTTTCTAGATCTGATTTTTCTTGTGCAGCAAGATAATTGTATAAATATGGATACATATGTTGGATTTAACATATATTGGATTACCTGCCATCAAGGGAAGGAGGGTGAGAGGAAGGAGGGGAAATTTTAGAACAGAAGGTTTTGCAAGGGTCAATGTAGAAAAATTACCCATGAATATGTTTTGTAAATAAAAAGATCTAATAATAAAAAAAAGAAAGCTCTCACCATCAAAATACTTAGTAGTATCTGATCATTCGTTAGAATTATATGTGGTTTCATCAATGAAAATGACCTTAAGTATATCTGCTTTACCACTGCACTCCAAATTCCCTAATCCTTTCTACCCAAAATCGCCTACCATTATAATGGAACCTCTGTGAAAGCAAGAACTGCCTTATAGTTTTGTTTGTTTTTGTTTTTTATCTGTATACTTAGTGCTTAGCACAGTGTGTTATATGTATTCTGTGCTTAAGAAATCTTTTTAATTAAAGCTTATTTACAAAACATATGCCTGGGTAATTTTTCTACATTGACCCTTGCAAAGTCTTCTGTTCCAAATTATCCCCTCCTTTCCCCCACTCCCTCCCCTAGATGGCAGGTAGTCCAATACATGTTAAATATGTCAAAATATATTTTAAGTCCAATATATGTATACATATTTATATAGTTATCTTGCTGCACAAGAAAAATCGGATCAAGAAGGAAAAAACAAACAAACAACAAAAAAAAAAACAAAATGCAAGCAAACAACAACAGAAAGAGTGAAAACGCTATGTTGTGGTCCACATTCAGTTCCCACAGGCCTCTCTCTGGGTATAGATGGCTTTCTTTATCACTGAACAATTGGAATTGGCTTGAATCATCTCATTGTTGAAGAGAGCTACATCCATCAGAATTGATCATCGTATAGTCTTGTTGTCGCAGTACAACACATTTATCCAATAATAAAATAAATTTATCCATTCTTCCATTAGATAAAAATTGGCTTGAGCTTCATCCTTTATCCCTCCCCAATCCCTTTTCCAACCACACTGAAAATTAGCATCCTAGTTGCTAGTATCCTAATAATGTGTATCTTTCTCCAACAGTGCCAAGATGGCAGTTCTCTCAAAGGAATATGGTTTTGTGATTCTCACTGGTGCTGCCAGTTTCATGTTGGTCACTCACCTTGCCATCAATGTAGGCAAAGCCCGGAAGAAGTACAAGGTGGAGGTAAGTGAAGGCTATCAGCTGTTTGTTTATTTTACAAACTAGTCTTGGAGCTTTTGGCTCTCAAAGTGGGGAGATGGGTAGGCTAACAATGATGGCAACTTTTGCAAAGACATGTTACCATTGAATACTGTGACAGAGGAAAGGAAGGAAGAGTGAAATACTTGGTCATCTCAAGATAGAATTGAATGTTTATTTACCATTTGGAAGGCATTAGATAAATATGGTGATATATCACAGAGGACCTGGGTTCATATGTCACTTCTGCCACTTAGTCCATGTGACCTTGGACAAGTAACTTGATCTCCCAGCGTTTTCATTTGTAAAAATAAGATCCCTCTAGTTCTAATAGTATGATACTTGACTTTTGTGTTTATAGATCTGCAGTTAGCAGGGCTCTGAGCCAAATATAATTTTAAAATGTGATTCATAATTCTGTGGTCAATTAGTCAGCATGAATTTATTAAGTGCCTGCATATGTTAGACATGGTGATGGGTGCCAAGCTTCAATACCCTATTCAGAAAATGGCTTCATTAAGTTGTTTTAGAATAGCGGAATATATGAAACTAAATTTTAGCATGAATTTGGAAATTCTGCCTGGAATTGAGCCAGGATTTAGCAGGGTCACTAGACAGCAAAACTGATATTTGAGCACACTGGACCTGGAGTTAGCAAAAATCATTTTCAGGCCCAGCTCTGACACTTGTCAGCTGGATGTCATCAGGTCATTCTCTGAGCTTGTTTTTCTCTTTCTAAAATGGAAGAAAAAAAATAATGCTAGTAGTAGCCACAAGTTTGCTGGAAGGTGTTTTATTTTTAATATATATTTTTATTGGTGTTGTTTTATTTTTATAGAGCCCAGATTTTCCTATTTCTTTACGTCCCCCTCTAATTCCAGAGATCTATCCCTTATAAGCAAAAGATACATAAATATTTTTAAATGAGAAAAAGGGAAAAAAATAAGAGAAAGAGAAAAATATTCAGTAAAGTCAAATAATGTCTGGAGGGAAATCTGACATATACAGTGTTTTGCAAAGAACCTTCTACCCTTTCCCCTCCTTTGCAAAGGAGCCGAGAGAAATGACTTCAATATCTTTTCTTTGGAGAAAGATATTTATAAACTATAAAATATATAATAAATATGAGCTATTCTCAGTCTTATTTTCAATCTCCCCAGAAGAATTGGTATTTGTTTTCTTACTATCTACCATCGTGCTCTGCACCAAGGGACCTAATAAAGGTCTGAAGCCTGGCATTTCTCAACCAGTTTGTAACAAAAGAATAGAAACAGGGCAGGATTCTGCCCACCCCTGCTCTCACATTGAATATGTTGACTTTGCTTCAAGAATTTAAAACAGGGAAGTTTTGACTAACATGGAAAGCTAGCTAGCTTCAATGAGTCAGCTTTCTATTGAAAGGAATTGTGGGCAAGTTAACTCTGATCACTGTCTGGAAGCCAATTCCAAAGTACCCGCCCTGGTAGAAGGGTGTGGTAAGAAACAGCTTGGTATCTTCCCTGCCAACCCTTCTCTGACAAAGAATTTGTAGCCATAGGTTATAAACCTATGCCAAACCTAAGCCAATGATAGGATCTTATAACTGGCTTAGGAATGGCATCCATTCTCTCCTACACACACGTAGACACATATACACACATAACACACGCACACACATACACATACACACACATTCTGCAGAATCCAGGATGCATATTTATGCCATATACGAAGGATGCACAATGACAACATATGTTGGGGGAGTAGGAAGGAAGACTCTGGTCTAGCTTATATTGGGGGAAGCACCAATATTGCTGTAATATGGTTTTCTAGGCTTTAGTAGGATTTTCTGAAATCATTGATGTATATGATGATATAGGATCCCCAAAGTCTTAAGTTAAAGCTTAAAACTACATTAAGACTTTTGAAACAACTTCTTTTTGGGGTGGGATGGAGATTCTTTTGTCTCAAATGAATTCTTTAGGTAAAATTCCTTTTATTCATTCATTTACCCATCCATTCATTTTTGGAGGTTAAACAGGATTGAGTGACTTTCCACATAGCAGTAAGTGATTGAGATCAGATCTGAATTCAAATTCTCCTAACTCCAAAGCCACTGTGTCACTTACATGCCCTGGTAAAGTTTCTTTTAGAACTTTTTACCTATGTTACTTTGTTTAAAGAAAATACATAAGGTATACCCAACCTTAGTAAAGTAACTTGGAGCATTATAACCAGTCTGTCAAGCAGCTACAACTTTACTAATTAAATTAACTTTTTGTTCCTTTGTTTGTTTTGCTGAAGCAATTGGGGTGTGACTTGCCAAGGGTCACACAACTAGAATGTGTTAAGTGTCTGAGGTTAGATTTGAATTCAGGTCCTCCTGACTTCAGGACTGGTGTTCTATTCACTGCGCCACCTAGGTGCCCCCTTGAATTAACTGTTTAATGGTATTACATTTGTCTAACAAATGGAGATACTACTTGCTGAGTATTATGAAATATAGCATCTTTGATTCTTGTCAGTTTACATCCCCATAAAAACCCAAAACAATCCCTGGCACAATAAATATATGAAATTCTCTGAACATAATCTGGAACCTAAGGTTATATCATGCTATTTTTAAAGCTATGGTTTTTTGCCAGAGTTAAATTCCTTTTACCCATCCCACCCCAAAACAATGGGACTAGCACTGATTCAAAGCTTTGTTTCTTTCTGCTCAACACAGGACAAATTAGCTGTCACTCAAAAATTAGTGAGTTTTTCATTGCTAGAAATGAAACAAAGGGTGAATTAATGAGTATTCTGAAGATAAAAAAACAAAAATAAATGTCTGTGCCCTCAAGGAGTTTGTAATCTATCCGGAAATAATATGTAAATTATGTTAATATACACAAAGTAACTGCTGAAAGCAGGGCTGCTTCTGAAAAAGCCATCTAAGTCTTGAAGCAAGCAAAACCTTTGAAGAGCTGAAAGTAAAGAGGGAGTATGTTCCAGTAATTGGTTTGAATATATGTCAAAAATACCTTAGAAAGTTTGCATTAAATTATGTGAACCTGTGACATAGGGAGTAACACGTGTTCTGTGTTTGTTTTAGTATCCCAATATGTACAGTACTGATCCTGAAAATGGGCACATTTTCAACTGCATTCAGAGAGCTCACCAGAATACGTGAGTATGGATTTAAGGTTTGTTCATGGGGCTCTAGTTTCTGTCCTTGTCAGGCAATCAGAAAAATTCCTGAACTCCTGAGTGTTCTGCCTCCTATTCCAAAGCTTCCTTCTGAGACCCTGAAATTGCTAGGGTTATATCAATGAGCCATAAGTACTGGCAGGCTCTACTGGGCTAAAAAGGGTTTGATCATAAGCCAAGCAAAAGACTGCATGACAAAAAATGTTGAAACTAGTGTGTACAAAAAGAATTGTTTGTGCCCTCTAAGCTCCTTGCAAACATTGATCACTCAGTGCTAAGTAACGTATAATCATGGTAACCGTTTCTAAGTAGGCATAAAAACTCTGGTGAGAATAGCTATAGGAGATCAAATCCAGTGTTGCTTCCAAAGGGCTGATATTGGAGCACAGTTTAGGCATAACTGCAGAGAATTGGTGGACTTTGGGTGTATAATATTACTTAATCAATCACAGTTGCTATATGAAGAAGTTCTGCTTAAATTTTTGGTGTGTGAAGAAGGGTATATATTTATTGGAGAGTGCTGTAATAGCTAAGGAGAGGAAGGTATACATCAATAAACATTTTTTTTTCCCTCAATAGTATTTTATTTTTCCAAATACATGTAAAGATAGTTTTCGACATTTGTTTTTGAGATTTTGTGTTCCAATTTTTTTCTTCCTTACCAAGACAGCAAACAAGCTGATGTAGGTTATACATGTACAATCCTTTTAAACGTATTTCTATATTTGTAATGTTTAAACATTTTCTTTAGGGGAAAAAAAAAGACTATTTACTAACAAAATAGGACACCAGGAATCAGAGTTTCCTGAAAACCTTTGACCAGATAAGATTCCAAATGCAAATTTGTATAGCACCTTTTTTTTTTTAACATACTGTGAGCAGATCTTGATTTCCTGATCAGGAAGGGAAGAGTGACCTGTAATCCTCATGGGGGGGATACCATTGGTTTAATCCATCCTTTGCAACCCATTTGTGTGGGCAGGAGGAGAGGAAGGAGAGGGTGCTAAGTTAAGATGTTCTATTGCTGAAAACATATTAAACAAAACCTTCATTTCTGAAGAAGAATTAATCTTAATGTATCTGTATTTCAGATTGGAAGTATATCCTTCCTATTTATTCTTTCTAACTATTGGAGGCATTTACCATCCTGTAAGTAGTATTTTCTTTTTATTTATTTTTATGAAAGTATTATCTCTGTATTTTATTGCCCTCCCTCAACTGAACAATCAAGGAAAAAAATATATAAATAATAAGCATAGTCCAGCAAAATAAGTTTCCACATTGATCGTGTCCAAAAATATATGTCTCATTCTCTCTTTTAAGCCTATCACTTCTGAGTCAGGAGGTTCCTCTTCAGTGTTCTGGATTCAGGGTTTACCATTGCATTTTATCAGAATTTTAAAGTCTTTCAAAGCCACTTTATACTTTGTTGTCATTGTAAAAATTATTCGTCTTATTTTTACTCATTTCACTCTTCATTAGTTTTTAGAGATCTTTCCAGTTTCCTCTGAGATTGTCCATTGTCTGTGGTACCATGATGTCCCATTACATTAAAATATCATGATTTGCCTAGCTATTCCAAAACATGGGCTCTTCCTTAGCTTCCAGTTCTTTACAATACCAGCTCCCCATTCCCACCCCTCCCCAAAAAAGAACTGCTATAAATATTTTTATACAAATAGATCTTTGATCTTTTTAGGGTAGGCCTAATGGTAATAGAATAACTGGAATAAAGACATCTGTTGAGGGAGACAGAAATTTAAACTGCTTTCCAAAATAGGTTCCATTGATTCACAGCTTCCTGTAGCCCCTCAAAAATTTGTCATTTTCCTGTTATGGCATTTTTGCCAATCTAGATATGAGGTAGAATCTTAAAGTTTTTATTATTTGCCTTTTTCTTATTATTAGTAATGTAGGGTGTTTTTATGTTGTTGTTGAAAACTATTTGCATTCTTTGACCACTCTTCTATTGGGGAATCACTATTCCTTGGTCTTATACATTTGAATCAATTCCTTTTATAGAGTGTCCTCAAAAGTCTTAGGCAAGATTTAAGATTTTTCATAGCTTAAAACTACTTCAAGACTTTTGGGGTACCCCATATAGTTTTGAAATGAGAACTTTATCAGAGAAATTTGCAAAGGTTTTCCTACATACGTATTTTCTTTCTCATTTTAAATACATTAATTTTGTTTGTATAGAAGTTTTTAAAGTTCTGTTATCTTCATTTTTTTTCTTCTGCTGTCCTTTCCATTTCTTGTTTGGTTGCGAATTCTTCCTTTATTAATAGAACGGAAAAATATTTTTTGTTTGTTCTAATTTGCTTATGATGTCACCTTTGGTGAATAAGTCATAAATAATATTTTTGGACTTTGTCTTGTTATACTTGGTTTAAGATGTTTGTCTCTACCTAATTTCTGCCAAACTGCTTTCCAATTTCTTAGAGCAGTTTTTGTCACATAGAGTTCTTACTCCAATAATTTGTGATTTATCAAGCACTATGCTACTGTGTTCATTTTCTCCTGTATATTGTGTATCTAATCTATTTCACTGATCCTATTTTTTTTTAAACTATTACCAAGTCATTTGGTGTTTACTACTTTATAATACAGAATAGTAATTCTGCAAAACACCATAGATCACTTTATCTTCAAGGATCCTGGATTTTGGTGGTATAGTTGCTCATTCCACTAAAACAGATTATGACAGGTTATATATAACCTCATAGATAATTTTCAAAATATACAGTGGCTAAGTTCACCTTTTAGCCAACCTGTTGGCCAGTCTCAATAGTAAGGTTGTTCTGAGGCCCAGTGTAGCTCTCACTCAGTTTTTCCAGTTTGGTGACATTTTCTGTGGTTTGAGTTACTTGCATTTCTTTTTCATCACCAAACCTGCAGCATAGATTTGGCAGACTCAAAGCACTGCCATGTTATAATTAGGTGATGCAATAGGACTTTAGTGAAAGCATAAAGTCTTTTTTTAGTGTAATGTTTTTTTCAATAAATCTATTTTCTTTCCCTCCCACCATCCTCTCATATTAGAAGGAAAAAAAAAAAGACAACTCCTATAAGAATATAGTCAAACAAAACAAATTACCATAGTAGCCATGCCCCCAAAATATGTTTCATTCTGTGCCTTGAGCTTATCATCTGTTAGGAAGTAAATAGTATATTTCATTGATTCTTTGCTATAATAGTTGGCCAGAGTTACCTTGATCAGAGTTTTAAGTCTTCCAAAATTATTTTTACAGTATTGTTATTGTATTTAATAAATGGATCGATTAGCAGAACCAATTAAATATATGATATACATCAGAAAATAAACACAGTATTCTAGCATTTGAATCACCCAAAAGACCCAACTATGGGGATAAGAACTCAGTACTTAATAAAAATCTGGGAAAACTGGAATGTAATATACAAAAATTAGATATAATTATATCAACTTCTCATACTGTATGCAAACATAAGTACTTTATGAATGTGTAACCTGAAGAATGACAGCAAAAAATTAAAAGACTAAGGAAACATGAAAGATTAACACCTGATTCTGTGGGTAAAAGCAAATTGAGGTAATCCTAAAGGTTGTCAGAATTCATGACTGTGGCCTCTGTTAGTCACCAGTTCACCTGACCCATTCTACAAATCCTATCTTCCCCATTAGTGCCCCTCCTTCCCTGCTATCACCCAAGTTTTTCAACATCCATAGAATAATAACAAATCTGAATTCTATATGTACTTCAGCATTTCTGGGGTTAGGGAAACTGAGATAATAACAGCAACTAATATTTATATGTGTCTACTATATGCTAGGCACTATGATAAGTACTTTATAAATATCTCATTTGATCCTCACAACAACCTTGGAAGGTAGGTATTATTATCTCCATTTTATAGATGGAGAAACTGAGATAAACAATGGGGAAACAAATAAACTGAGATAAGTGACCTACCCAGAGTCACTCAGCTAATTAAATGTTCCAGGCCAGATTTGAAGTCACATCTTCCTGACTCCAGACCCAGTGCTCCATCTACTGCACCATTTAGCCGCCTGACTTTTCAAATATACCTAACTTTTGAGAAAAGGGAAGATATTGAACTCTATAACCAAAATATATAAATATGCCAAATGCTAGAAGGGTTAAACTGTGTAAAAAAAAAAAAAATCTGCCAAATATAGATATTAAATCTAATGTTTTTCTGGGGGTTTTTTGTGATGCTGAAATAAATCTACTTTTGTTTTAGCGCTTAGTTTCTGGCTTGGGATTGGCATGGATCATTGGACGTGTGCTTTATGCTTATGGCTATTACACAGGAGGTGAGTATATTTATATGAGCTTCCATCCACATGTAATTTGTTCCATTAATGGATAATTTATTCAATCATCTTTCAACTAAACATGGCTTTAATGAAGGTAATAATGGAAATAGGGGGTGGGAGGATATACTAGCCTGAGATTTAGATCAGTTATCTAAAATAATATTTAGAAGTTCAAACTTGTTTATGATGAGTTTCCCCCAAGCCAAGAGTTTAAAAAAAAAAAATCTAATTGGGATGAAAGAGCAGTAATGCACGGGAAAGAATTTCACTCAAAAATTCATGTCTTATCAGATATCCTGTAGTGCTTTTTCATGATAATATTTCTACATAGTATGCTGAATAGTGATAACAGCTTTAGCCTGAAATTATGACTTTCTGTGTTAACCTCCTGAAGATCAAGTGCCTGCTAACCCAAAAACACTTTCATGGAACCTCTTGGGTGACTTCTTCTTTCTTCTTTTATAGACCCAAGCAAACGGAGTCGAGGAATGGTGGGTTCCATTGCTCTCCTAGGGCTGATGGGTACAGTTGTGTACTCTGCTTTCCAGCATCTTGGTTGGGTGAACCGAGGCTTGTGCCATGGATCTAAGAGTTGTCACTGAAGAAACAAAGGCTTAACTATCTCCTTCTTTGGGATGATAAATGTTTCACATTCAAGTGTGCTTTTTTCTTTTTCTAAATACAATAAACTATTTGGCATTAGCCTCATACCTATATCTCCAGAAATACCAGTTTCACTTTTGGTTTTTGGTGAAAAGTAGGTACAGAGATAACTAAATAGCCATGTGAACCCCCAAAATAATTAGCTGCCCCTGAGAAATTAAATTTGCAAAAGGGTATTCTTTCTATCTTCTTAGTGTGAATAAAAAGGCAAATTCATCTGAAGAAATTGTTGGAGTAGGAAGTTAATCAGTCACTTATCCATATTACATACATTTGGCTTCAGTTACCTTCTATATAAATAGGTGGTTTTTGTTGTAAATTAACCACTATGAAGGGGAGGAAAGAAATAGCGCACGTGTAGAATTTATGTAACTTAAACAATATCCTAAGTGATATGATGGATGGGGTGCTGAACCTGAAGTCAGAAAGACTCATTTTTGTGAGTTCAAATGTGGCCATGGACACTTCCAAGCTTTATGAACCCAGGAAAATATACCTCATATGCCTCAGTTTTCTCACCTGTAAAATGAGCTAGGAAAGGAAATCATAAACCATTCCTTTGTCTTTGCCAAGAAAGCCCCAAATGAGATCAGAAAGAGTCAGACAGGGCTAAACAACAACAAAAGAATATTCTTTAGAACTAGCAGAAGTCTTGAGGTCAAGAAGGAAGTTAAGAAACAAGCTACCTATCATATATTACAAATAGTATATCATATGAACCTCACAATAGCCCTAGTAGGTAGGTATTATTATTGTCCCCATCGTACAATTGCTAAAACTGAGACAACTGAGTTCCCAGAGTCATAATTTGTAAGTTCCTGAAATAGAATTTAAATTTAGGTCTCCCTAACTCCAGGCACAGCATTGTATCAGTACAGCATTGATTTTTTTGGTTCTAAATCTGAAATTATCTTTAAACTGCCCGCATGACTCATGGGCATTGCAACATCAAGTTTTTCTTATTTATTTAAGAAAAGTCCCATTCCTGTTGATTATTAGACCAATGTTTGTTTTCTCCTTCAGAGACTCCAAAGCCATGATTAGCTAGCTAAGGGTGACAGCAAGCATAAGCTTGAATTCTAAGCCTTAGAACACTCAAGTATACTTGGGAAGAAAAACTGTTTTCCAGTCTAAGGAACTAGAGTACTTAAAAAAAAAAGTTTTATTTGGACTAAAATGAACATTCTGGGTAAAATCATAATTTTTAGAAACCAAGAAATCTCAGAAATTTGGGAATATGAAGCAAAAAAAAATAGAAATAAACTGCACAGGCAAGTAAGGAACAAAAAATATGAAGGAATTTAAGTATGATGATGAAGTTTTTTTGTCTTTGAGCCTCACCAAGCACCCTAAAAATCCATGTATTTAGCAGCAGCACCCTTTACCTAATGGAGAGGACATTTTTCCCCATGTTCATTGCTTGAAGTAATGCTTTTAAGAACCACTGAGTCAAAAAAATTTTTAAACTACATATAAGAGAGATCATAACCAAAAGCTTTCACCAATCCTTCCTTGTCTTCAACAACAATTTAATCAGTCTTCCAATTCCCTTAGTAATGAGAATTTCATCAGATTGAAGTCTCCAAGGTACAAAGTTAGAGAATTAAAAAGTGATAGTACTGACGAAATAAACCAGAAGAAAACTCCTAAAAAATTAAACATGGGACAAGGGAAAGTATTCTAGAATAAAATGTTAAAAGATAATAATTATGCAGTAATCTCAGGAAAAAAAAAAAACCATGAAATATCCATAATGATTCTGTAAGAGGTTAGAGGACTTAATAAAGAGATGAAAACAGGGATAGACTGCCTAGAATGAAAATTATAAAATTTCCACATAGAAGACACCCAGGAAAATAATGGATAAAACAACCCCAAAATGAATGATATCAAGTTGTGTTTTTTAAAATATTGAAAAAGTACGTGAGATACCTAGTAGCAGAAAACAATTGACTCAGAAGACAAGGCAAAAAGAGAATCCAAGAATCATAACCTTATCATAAGACCACATTAAAGCAATAAGCCCAAGTATACTTTAAAAAATCAAAAAAGAAAATTATCAGAAACCAAAAAAGTTTCCCAGATGATCCAAAAGTCAAAGTATATATATCCTGGTAAGAATTCACAGATAACCACCATAAAGAAACTCCAAATACATGGCTGAAGCAGGCACTGTGAAGCTAAGAGCTTGGTCAGATCAGAGATGCCAAGATCATCCACTGCATCCTGAGTCATTGCCACTTATCTTGACTTTTATCTCATCACTAAACTTCAGTGACTCAGGAAGAGAGAGTGAGGCTGCCAACCTTGCACAATTCTGCCTCAATTCAATTCACTCATAAATCAAGACATCAGCCCATGACTTTACTGATCCTCTTTGAAAACAAAGGGCCATATGCCAAACAAAAACAATATGTCAAGATCCCAAATTCCCTGAGAGGGATAGATATAGGTGTTCCTGAAGTTTAATAAGATTTTAAGTTATTAAAACATACATACATATAAAAATATATACATGTATACATGTGCACATATATATGATCTATTACATATACTTGATTATGTATAGTGTGTATATGTGATGTGTATACTATATATTTAACTTTTAACATGTATGACAAGGAAGAGCTAGATTACAGCTCAAGTGAACAAGCATTTGTTAAGCATCTAATATGTGTCAGACATTGCACTAAAGAACTAGGACTATAAGGCGGGGAAGAAGAGAAGAGAAGGAGAGCTGCTTTCTTCTCTCAAGGAACTCATAGTCTAATGGAAAAGAGTATATGTAAAGAACTATTTATAAACAAGATATATAGATAATTGTGGAGAATATGCACTAGTGAAATTAGGAAAGATGTTTTTTAGAAGATAGAATTTTAGCTGAAATTTTTAAGGAAGCCAGGAAACCCAGGAGTTAGAGATGAAAGGAAAGAATTCTAGATATGGAGAAGGAGGCAGTCAGTAAAAGTGAACAGCGTCTAGAGATAGTGTCCTATATGAAGTCAATGTCACTGTATCACAAAATTGGAGGAAAGTAAGATGTAAAGATCAGAATGGTAGGAAGAGGCCAGGTTTTGAAGAGCTATAAAAGCCATACAGAAGATTTTATATTTGATCCTAGCATAATAAGGAGCCATAGGAAAGGAATAGAAGAGCACAGAATAACAACTTTGTATCAAGCACTGGAGTTAGACATAGAAAAGTAGGACTTCAATATTTTTCTCAAAAATTTTACATTCTAAATGGGTAAGAACATATAACAGAAGCTTCCAATTTATAGCAGATGGAAAGACTCAAAGGTACTTAGAAAATGTCAGGCAAAGTACAAGGGCAAGATGATAAGGTCCCAGAGAAGTTAAGTGTAATGATAAGGCAAATGGTCTCTCCCAAACAATGACTTTTAGAAAGAAATTAATAGGTTCTAGGGTAATACTCGAGTAAAGTGGGATTCAAGGTTACCAGAGAGAAGTGGGATGAGAGAGAAACTCGGCATTTAGCTGAGAGTGTGTGCCTAAAACCTGTTGGAAATCGGGCAAGAGTACTGAGTTGAGCAAAGGTAATTTACTCTCCCCATCACCACTGATGAAATAAGTGAAATAAGAAGGGAAAGGGAAGATGATTGATTACCATTGTGGCCATTAGTGCAACCATGAACCATTAATCAGTAGTGTGTAGAATTACATAGAAACTAGGAAGAAAAGAAAATATAGGTATATGATTTATCAAAAACATAGAAAGTGGCTTCTACCCAAGAATAACATCCTGTGGAATCATGATTCTATAGAGGGAAAGAACTTTTGCATTACAAGCTAGTGTTAATGAGAGAAAGAATGGCATAGTGAACAACTGGCTTCTGAATTAGGAGATCTAGTGTTCAAGTCCATCTCCGGCAAACTATTTGTGTGACCTGGGAAAATTACAAGATCTTAGTAACCCAGTTCTCCAAGTCTATAACCCACTGAGTCTGTAAGTTGCATAATATTGTTAATCATTATTAACAAAAGGT
This sequence comes from Sarcophilus harrisii, assembly GCF_902635505.1. Classification (NCBI taxonomy): domain Eukaryota; kingdom Metazoa; phylum Chordata; class Mammalia; order Dasyuromorphia; family Dasyuridae; genus Sarcophilus; species Sarcophilus harrisii. Next base: position 53,352,837 of record NC_045429.1, read on the forward strand.
GTGTCTTTATTTTGTAATGAAGTTACAAACAAAAACAAAAACTTCTCAGAATGTATAACTTCTAAATACTCCTATTGAAAAAACTAAAACTGAAGAGGCAATGCAGAGCACAACATTAAAAACATAAGGATGCTTTTTGCAGATTTTTTAGATTGTAGTGTTTATGTCCATAGATCCTGAACAGAAAAGACTATCCTTAAGTTAATGGTATGTGTGGCAGGGACAGAGGGTGTTTGAGGCAAGCTACGTGCTTAAGCATTCAAAAAAATGTCTAGAGGAAGAAACTCTATGAGGAATCTTATTACTTCACTCTTATCTAGTCTGAGCAAAGAAAGATCTTCAAACTTAAAAAAAAAAAAAAAAGAATAAAGTAGCAGTAATGGAGAAACATGTAGGATACATGGAAGGAGAGAAGATAAATTTGAAAGGGAAAGTAGAATGGAAGAGGGGATGGCCTCAAAGAAAGATCAAGAAGGAAAGAAGGAAGGAAGGGAGAAAGGGAGAGAGGAAAGAAGGAAGGGAGGGAGAGAGGGATAAAGGAAGAGAGGAAGGGAAGGAATCAAGAATGGGAGGGAGGGAAGGTAGAAATGGAGGGAGGGAGGGAAGGAAGGAAGAGAGGGAGGGAAGGAAGGTAGGAAGGGAGGGAGAGAAGGAAGGACAGAAGGGAGGGAGGGAAGGAAGGGCAGAAAGGAGGGAGGGAAGGAAAGAAGGAAGGAAGGAAGGATTATATAATGAGCCAGTAATACTAAACTCTGGGGTTACAAATACAAGCAAAAATAAATTTTTGCCCTCAAGTAGCTTACATTTTAATGAGGGGAAGGGGGTGGAACAACACACAAAAAGAAACTGAAAAGTGGTGGGTTAAAGGCCAGTCTGAGTCCTTCCACAAAATGGAGACTTCAGAGAACACCTTCTCTTTTCTCTCCAATGGGAGAAGAGGACATTCCCTGACAAGGTGATGATCCAGGCTTGCTGGAGGAGATTTCCAGGGCAAGGAGAAGCCAGGTGCTGAGAGATGTTCCTAGATATGATTAAGACAGACTAATGGGGTCTTAATGAATGTGGTTTCACTCTCTTATAAAGATGTCACCTGAAAATGAGGATGCATTTGCTTTCTTTCCTAATTACCATTAGCCAGAATTCCTGAGATGCAGAAACTTGAGAATAACTAAGGCTGAGGAACAGATTCAAGTTTGCAGAGTTAAAGGAAACATTTTTGCTTCAACTCCCCAGTATACTTCCTTCCATAACAACTTCAAAAATGCTCCCATTTGAAATCTAAACAGGAAAGCCAAGAAAATGTCAGGATAGCTTAGGAAGACAGAAAGTGAGATCTGCTCATACCAGGGCTAGGGCTGACCAAACAGTCACAGCAGCAGTGGCAAAGATGATGGGGGAACATTCTGAATACCAGAGCACCAACATCAGGGCAGAAAGAGAACCCAGGGGATCCATGAACCAAGCAAGAGAAAAGAACAGTTGCCATTTGGCAAATCTATAACCTATTACCCAATGCTGGGTGATACACACTAGATAAAGAGGAGGAGGAGTTAATGAACAGGGCTCTTGCTGTGTACTGAGCACAGAAGAAATTCCTGAACTTCAGATGTGTGAATCTGAGTTCAGAGAGTGACTCAATTCTAGTCTTTAACCTGTGATGACCTCGTTAGCACCCTGGATACTTTAAAATCAGCCAGAGTCAGGATAAGCAAAAATCCTTGATTTTTATTCTTTATTAGAGGAAGAGGAGAGCTCATGGACACAGGAATCTCCTCTTTCTTCTACCTCCCAGAGTCACCTCGTTAGTTCCACTCCATGCTTTTTTTTCTTCCTCCAGATCTCTCTATAGGCCAATAGATCGAGCCAGCACAGAATGGTAGGGCAGGCCATTTTCCAAGCAAATGCTAATAGAGTATTGTCCAATTGGTAATTAGTCTTAAGTGCTCGGTTATCCAAGTGCATCTGCTCAGAGATTCAGCCCTTTAAATTAACCTAACATTAAACCTGCAGGGAAATAATCAGGGCAAGAGAACATGACCAAAGAGGAGTCAGTAGTTCAGTTAATCTAAATATACAGAACCTCTCAGTATGCTAACAGTAACTGAATCCAATGGGAGTCTACTAAAACTTAAATATACAAAAGCCAACAGATTGAATTTGCAAAGCTCAGACCAGGAAAGCAACTTTAGACTGAATTGTGAAAGGAGCAGAAGGACATAAAAAACCAGAAGCTTAGGACACATACACCCACCCCTCTCTCACCTAAACACACACACACACACACACAGAAAGAAAGCAGAACCCAAAATTAATATATAGTCAAAAAATAGGCTGGAAAAATGAGCAAAAAAAAAAGAGGAAAAAGAAGTCAACCATAAAAGAGTTACCTATGGTGACAGGAAAACTCAAGACAACTATAGAAAAAGACAATTACCTGAAAACATTTACAAGTCTGAAAATACAAGTGCAAATTGGATTTAACCAATCCTGCATGCCAACTATAACTTTATCCAAGCAGATCTCATTGGACAAAAAAGAAGTAGTTGATCTCTTGGAGTTTTTAGGACAGCCAGAACTCAGTACTAGTGGCAGTCATCTTTAAAGGGAACTTTTTAGGTAGGTCAAGGTACTGTCATTGTTTTTGCATTGATTGACCTATTCTTTTTAAAAATTAATTTTATTTTAAAAAACAGAATAGAAAAAAGAAAAACAGGAAAGGGAAACAAAAGAGAATATTGTCAAGTGCCCAGCAGAACAAGAGAATTCAAAATATATAACAATAAATTACCAGTTCAAGAAAGAACATGATAATGGAAGAACTTATATTCATGAGTGTCCATCTTTTCTTTGTTTCCTTGCTGGGTACTTTTTTCTTTTTTTCTTTCTTTTTCTTTTCTTTTCTTTTTTTTTTCTGAAGCAATTGGGGTTAAGTGACTTGCCTAGGGTCACACAGCTAGAAGTGTTAAGTTCTGAGGTCGGGTTTGAACTCAGGTCCTCGGGACTTCAGGGCTGGTGCCCCACTCTGCCACCTAGCTGCCCCTGCACTTTTTTTTTTTACTTCATTTTTTTCTTCTCTTTTGGTTAAGTACAAATGTTATATACATATATAAATATATATACACACACATACCACTCCCCCACATATATGTACACATGTGTATATGTGTGTATGGATTTACTAACATAAAAACATACATCTAAAACAATATCAGTATGGCTGACATATAATGTAGATTTCTCTCTTGATTGAATCCTTATGTTTGATTTGACTTCTCTTCTTTCCTATACCTGCTAACTCTTCTGCTTTAACTCTGCTCCTCAATTTGCCTTGCTATTACTTAACCTCCCTTCATCCATGGATCGCTCCCTTGTCTTCTTCCTCCATCCTTTGCTTCCCCCTCCACTCATCTCTCCCCACTTATTTCTCTATAGATTTTGAAGGGTGCTATATCCTTCATGGTATATATATGTAGTGTTGCCTATTTAACCAATTCTCAATGTGAGTAAGTTTTCAGAACTATGAGCCTCTTTACCCCTCTAATACTTCTGTGCCTATTCTTACTCTGTATCTCATTTGTATAACATAATTACTGTTTTTATCTTATTCTGGGAAGTCTTGGTTTTAAGAGTTAGATCATTATTAACCCTGCCTCAATTTTTCTTTTGAGCTACCCAATTGCTAGTCTTAAACATATGATATACATTTCCATGTAAAAAACATTAACAATTTGTCCATGTTAAGTTCCTTGAATTCGATGTTTGATATTGGCTCTTATAATGTTAAATCTTCTATTGAGTTTGGATTTGGTTGAAAGTCCTCAAAATCTTCAAGTTCATTAAATGTCCATTTTTTTTCTTTTTTTCATTTAATATTATGGATAATTTTGCTGGATATGATATTTTGGGCCCCAGGTCTAGTTCTTTGATTGATGGTAGATATGATTCCAGGACCTTTTATTATAGCTACTACTAAGTCCTGTACAATTCTAATTTGAATTGTTTTTGTCTTGTTTCTTGCAAAATTTTCTCTTTGATCTGGGGGTTTCAAAATTTGGCAATGATATTGAAGTTGTTATCAGTGGGTTTTTTTTCTATTTCTACTTTCCCCTTATCTTCTATTATTCCAGGATAATTGTCTTGGATTATTTCTTACATTATTTTGTCAAGATTCTTTTTTTTTTTTTTTTTGTCACAGCTTTCAAGTAGTCCAATTATTCTTATATTTTCTCATCATGATCTGTTCTCCAAATCTTGCTTTTCTTAGATGTTTCACATTCTGTTTTTTTTTTTTTTATTTATATTCTGCTTTGCTATTTCTTGGTCTCTTAGAGCATCACTGTCTTCCCCTTGCCCAATTCTAATTTTTTTCTTCAGTGTCATTCTCTGAAGATGAATCCCAGTCTTTCCTGTTCCCATAATAAGTTTCTATGGTTGGGTTCTTTCTTCTTTGCCTGTTCATTTTTTTTTTTTTTAATAAGAAGTATTAGTGTAAGCACCTCTAATGATGAGATGGGGTGATGATGCTTCTAGCTTCACTTCATCTAGCTCTTCACTAGACTTCACTGCCTCTGCACTCCTGCTATTCTGGCTCCTTCAGAGCAGTGTCCCCACAGCACACCTGGACTTGGTGTTGCTGATCATCCAAGGTTCACTCAGTCTTCCTGAAATCAGAACTCAGAACTCAGAACCCAGGACTCCTCACATGGTCCCAGAGGTAAAACTTTCAGTGGGTCCTGCTGAGGCTCCAGCTAGTCCCAGCTTATCCCATGGATAAACTAGCCCAGAGGTGTTTGCACTTCCCAATGGTTAATCCTGATTTGGGGGGTTCTTTAGATTTTCTTGGGTTGTACTAAGAAAATCCCTGTTCTGTCCCAAGTCTTCTTGATTTTTTTACCAGTCTGTGTTCTCCCTGGGATGCAAATTTATTCTGTTTGTGGAGGAAATTTGGAGAGCTTGAAATTTACTGATCTTCTCTGCCATCTTCCCAGAATCCTCCCCAATTCTTGACAATGCCATGGTGGTTCTTTGTTACCTTCCTTTTCCAGATATTCTCTTTAATAATATACTCAGACATATGACCAGTAATCAAAGTCACCAATCAATCAAAGACTAGAAAGTCTGTAAGACTCATTTTCCTTTTTAAAAAATCAAGACATTTGCCCTTCTCAAGTTGAGAGATTATTCTCCTCTTCTCTATAATTTTTCATAAATCACCTAATCTGGATGTCATCTAGTTCAAGGGAGGATTAGCAATGTGACTCATTTTCCTTCATTTTTATCTACTTTGACATTCTTTTTTTAAAAAAAAAATCAACAACATATTGTGGCAGCCCTTTTTGTAGTGGCTAGAAAATGGAAACTGAATGGATGTCCATCAGTTGGAGAATGGCTGAATAAATTGTGGTATATGAATATTATGGAATATTACTGTTCTGTAAGAAATGACCAACAGGATGATTTCAGAAAGGCCTGGAGAGACTTACACGAACTGATGCTGAGTGAAATGAGCAGGACCAGGAGATCATTATATACTTCAACAACAATACTATATGATGACCAGTTCTGATGGACCTGGCCATCCTCAGCAATGAGATCAACCAAATCATTTCCAATGGAGCAGTAATGAACTGAACCAGCTACGCCCAGAGAAAGAACTCTGGGAGATGACTAAAAACGATTACATTGAATTCCTAATCCCTATATTTATGCCCACATGCATTTTTGATTTCCTTCACAAGCTAATTGTACAATATTTCAGAGTCTGATTCTTTTTATACAGCAAAATAACGGTTTGGTCATGTATACTTATTGTGTATCTAATTTATATTTTAATATATATAACATCTACTGGTCATCCTGCCATCTGGGGGAGGGGGTGGGGGGTAAGAGGTGAAAAATTGGAACAAGAGGTTTGGCAATTGTTAATGCTGTAAAGTTACCCATGCATATAACCTGTAAATAAAAGGCTATTAAATAAAAAAAAAAATTAAAAAAAAATCAACAGCATATTTCTGTTTGTGATGACAAAATTTGCTATTGATTTGTCAGATGAAGACAACTTAACAATGGAAATCAACAGATTTCCAAGAAGACTCAAAAAGGAAGAAGAGTCTTTGACACAGTATTAATAGTTCTTAAATTCTACAGCATAATTATATGAAGTAGAGCTATTGTGCTCTATCTACTTTGTTAAACTAGCTACCCTTGACAATATAAGAAGATATTTCACAAAAATTATCATTAAGCTGAAATATTACCATGAAAAATGAAATCTTCATTTCCCATCCAGTTATACTCCTTTGAACTTCTCTATCATAGTCCCCAGAAACCCTCACATCACTTAGTACAGTGCCTGATACACAATGTTTACAAGACAACTAAGATCTAGCAATTCCTAATACGTTAAATATGTGTGATTAACAGTACCAGAGTTCCCTGGAAGTGGCAGACCATCTTATTTCCCCACAAATCATGAGTAATTGGTATTGAAGGGTCTTATATAAATTCAGGGAGAATTAGACCTCTCTTGATCAGTTTCTAGAAGATATTGGTGTAAGTTTCTTAACAGGAAATGGGATTTTTAAAAGTGTCCCTCAATTTTTTCCTTCTAAACAGGAAAATTTCCAAAGATGAATGGGATTGTGTCCAATCTAATACTTAATTATGTTAAGAGCCAAAAGGGACATCTTGTTATCCCAATATTTCAGTTTATAACAATTCTGAGAGAATTTTGTCTCAGCTCTAAGAATGAAACTTCACAGTATCCATCTCTACACAGTGTTCAATTGTGCATTATCACTTATCTATTTTCCTTGCCAAATCCTACATCAAAGAAAGAAAGAAAGAAAAGATCAGGTGTGAGATCTCACTAATATTAATGCATAGACTAAAAGATAATCTTCTAATTGCTTAATAGATCCTTTTTTTTTTTTTTAATAGCCTTTAATTTACAGGATATATACATGGGTAACTTTACAGCATTAACAATTGCCAAACCTCTTGTTCCAATTTTTCACCTCTTACCCCCACCCTCCCTAAATGGCAGGATGACCAGTAGATGTTAAATATATTAAAATATAACTTAGATACACAATAAGTATACATGACCAAAACATTATTTTGCTGTACAAAAAGAATCAGACTCTGAATTATTGTACAATTAGCTTGTGAAGGAAATCAAAGATGCAGGTGTGCATAAATATAGGGACTGAGGAATTCAATGTAATGGTTTTAGTCATCTCCCAGAGTTCTTTTCTGGTATAGTTAGTTCAGTTCATTACTGCTCCATTAGAAATGATTTGAGTTGATCTTGTTGCTGAGGATGGCCTGATCCATCAGGACTAGTCATCATCTAGTATTGTTGTTGAAGTATATAATGATCTCTGGTCCTGCTCATTTCACTTAGCATCAGTTAAGTTAAGTCTCTCAGGCCTTTCTGAAATCATCCTGTTGGTCATTTCTTACAGAACAGTAATATTCCATAATTTTCATATACCACAATTTATTCAGCCATTCTCCAACTGATGGACATCCATTCAGTTTCCAGTTTCTAACCACTACAAAAGGGCTGCCACAAACATTCGTGCACATACAGGTCCCTTTCCTTCTTTATAATCTCTTTGGGATATAATCCCAGTAGTAACACTGCTGGATCAAAGGGTATGCACAGTTTGATAACTTTTTGAGCATAGTTCCAAACTACTCTCAAAATGGTTGGATTCGTTCACAACTCCACCAACAATGAATCAATGTCCCAGTTTTCCCACATCCCCTCCAACAATCATCATTATTTTTTCCTGTCATCTTAGCCAATCTGACAGGTGTGTAGTAGTATCTTAGAGTTGTCTTAATTTGCATTTCTCTGATTAATAATGACTTGGAGCATCTTTTCATATGACTAGAAATAGTTTCAATTTCTTCATCTGAAATTGTCTGTTCATATCAACTTTGACCATTTTTCAATTGGAGAATGGCTTGATTTTTATAAATTAGAGTTAATTCTCTATATATTTTGGAAATGAGGCCTTTATCAGAACCTTTGACTGTAAAAATATTTTCCCAGTTTATTGCTTCCTTCTAATCTTGTCTGCATTAGTTTTGTTTGTACAAAAACTTTTCAGTTTGGTATAATCGAAATTTTCTATTTTGTGATCAGTAATGATCTCTAGTTCTGCTTTGGTCATAAAAACCTTCCCTTCCACAGGTCTGAGAGGTAAACTATCCTATGTTCCTCTAATTTATTAATAATTTCATTCTTTATGCCTAGGTCATGAACCCATTTTGACCTTATCTTGGTGTCGGCGTTAAGTATGGATCAATGCCTAGTTTCTGCCATATTAGTTTCCAATTTTCCCAGCAATTTTTATCAAACAGTAAGTTCTTATCCCAAAAGCTGGGATCTTTGGGTTTATCAAAGACTAGGTTGCTATATTTGTTGACTGTTTTATCCCTTGAACCTAATCTATTCCACTGATCAACTAATCTATTCCTTAGCCAATACCAAATAGTTTTGGTAACTGCTGCTCTATAGTATAGTTTTAGATCTGGTACAGCTAAGCCACCATCATTTGATTTTTTCATTAATTCCTTGAAATTCTTGACCTTTTGTTTTCCATATGAACTTTGTTGTTATTTTTCTAGGTCATTAAAATAGTTTTTGGGAGTCTGATTGGTATAGCCTAAATAAATAGATTAGTTTAGGTAATATTGTCATCTTTATTATATTTGCTCGCCCTATCCAAGAGCATTTAATATTTTCAATTGGTTAGATCAGACTTAATTTGTGTGAAAAGTGGTCTGTAATTTTGCTCATAAAGTTTCTGATTTTCCCTTGGCAGATAGATTCCTAAATATTTTATATTATCAGTAGTTACTTTAAATGGAATTTCTCTTTGTAACTCTGACTGTTGGATTTATTGGTGATATATAAGAATGCTGATGACTTATGTGGGTTTATTTATAACCAGCAACTTTGCTAAAGTTGCGGATTATTTCTAATAACTTTTTAGCAGAATCTCTGGGGTTCTCTAAGTATACCATCATGTCATCGGCAAGAGTGATAATTTGGCTTCCTCATTGCCTATTCTTATTCCTTTAATCTCTTTCTCAGCTCTTATTGCTATAGCTAACGTTTCTAATACAATATTAATATAATCGTGATAGTGGGCAACCTTGTTTCACTCCAGATCTTATTGGGAATGGTTGCAGTTTGTCTCCATTACATATGATGCTTACTGATGGTTTTAAATAGATGCTGCTGATTATTTTAAGGAAAAGTCCATTTATTCCTATACTCTCAAGTGTTTTTAATAGGAATGGATGTTGGATTTTATCAAATGCTTTTTCTGCATCTATTGAGATGATCATATGGTTTTTGTTAATTTGGTTATTGACATGGCCAATTATATTGATAGTTTTCCTAATATTGAACCAGCCCTGCATTCCTGGTATAAATCCTACTTGATCATAGTGTATTATCTTGGAGATGATTTTCTGTAGTCTTTTTGCTAATATCTTATTTAAGATTTTAGCATCAATATTCATTAGGAGATTGGTCTATAATTTTCTTTCTCTGTTTTCATGCCTACCTGGTTTAGGTATCAGTACCATGTCTGTGTCATAGAAGGAATTTGGTAGGACTCCTTCATTCCCTATTTTATCAAATAATTTATATAGCATTGGGGCCAATTGTTCTTTAAATGTTTGGTAAAATTCACATGTAAATCCATCTGGTCCTGGGGATTTTTCTTAGGGAGTTGTTTAATTGCCTGTTCTATTTCTTTTTCTGAAATGGGACTATTCAAACAATTTACTTCTTCCTCTGTTAGTCTGGAAGTCTGTATTTTTGAGGTAGTCATCCATTTCACTTAGGTTATCAAATTTATTGGCATAAGTTGAGCAAAATAACTCCTTATTATTTCTCTAATTTCCTCTTCATTGGTGGAAAGTTCTCCCTTTTTATTTTTAAGACTACTAATTTCATTTCCTCCCTCCTTTTTCTAATCAGATTTACCAAAGGCTTATCTATTTTATTGGCTTTTCATAGAACCAACTCTTAGTTTTATTAATTAGTTCAATAGTTTTTTACTTTCAATATTTTTAATTTCTCCTTTTAATTTTAAATTTCCAATTTAGTATTTGATTGGGGTTTTTAATTTGAGTCTTTTTAGTTTTTATGTTGCAAGCCAATTCATTAATCTTTTCTTTCTCTGTTTTATTCAAGTAAGCCTCTAAGGATATAAAATTCCCTCTTATTACGCTTTGGCTGCATCCACAAATTTGGTATGATGTCTCATCATTGTCATTATCTTGAGTGAAATTATTAATTGTATCTATAATTTGCTGCTTCACCCAATCATTCTTTAAGATGAGATTGTTTAGTTTCAATTACTTTTTGGTCTATTTCCCCTAACTTTTTGTTGAATGTAGTTTTTATTGCATCATGATCTGAAAAGAAAGCATTTACTATTTCTGCTTTCTTGCATTTAATTTGAGGTCTTTATGTCCTAATATATGAGTCAATTTTTGAATAGGTTCCATGAACTGCTGAGAAGAAAGTATATTCCCTTCTATCTCCATTCAATTTTCTCCAAAGATCCAACATACCTAATTTTTCTAATATTCTATTTACTTCTTTAATTTCTTTCTTATTTGTTTTGTGGTTTGATTTGTCTAATTCTGAGGTGCAAGGTTGAGATCTCCTACTATTACAGTTTTGTTGTCTATTTCTTCTTGCAACTCTCTTAACTTCGCCTTTAGGAAGTTGAGCGCCATACCACTTGGTGCATATATGTTTAATATTGATATTGCTTCGTTGTTTATGCTGCCCTTTGCAGGATGTAGTTACCTTCCTTATCTCTTTTAATTAGATCAATTTTTACTTTTTGCTTGATCTGAGATAGGGATGGCTACCCTGCTTTTTGACTTCACCTGAAGCATAATAGATTTTGCTCAGCCTTTTACTTTTTACTCTATATGCATCCCCCTGCTTTAAATGTGTTTCTTGTAAACAACATATTGTAGGGTTCTGACTTTTGATCCAGTCTGCTATCTGCCTCCTCTTTATGGGGAGTTCATCCCATTACATTTACGGTTAGAATTACTAAATCTGTATTTCCTGCCATCCTAATAACCCAGATTGTGCTTTACTTTTCTTGCCTCCCCCAACCCTCTTTCCCCTTTTAAACTTATGTACCCCTCTTGTATCACGATACTTATCCTCTTTATAATCCTCCCTCCCCCTTTGAGTCTTTCCCCCTTCCTTCCCTTATTACTCTTTTTCTTTTCCCTTTTCCTCTCCCCGTTTTTAATGAGGCGAGAGAGAATTTTCTCTAAAACAAATGTCAATTATTTTTTCTTTGAGCCAACTCTGATGAGAGTAAGATTCACACAATGTTCCTCCCCCTCTCTAAATTCCCTCAGATATGATAAGTTTCCTTAGCCTCTTTGTGGGATGTGGTTCCCCTCTTTTTATCCGTCCTTCCACCTTATTCTGCCATCATCCCTTTTCCATATCTACTTCCCTTTTTATGTTATAGCAGTACAATCAAATTATACATGTATTCTTTTTGTATATCCACAACAGAAATACAATTCTCAAGAGTTATTTTTACCTTTTCTGCATCTCTTGAGTTCTATTCTTGGAGATCAAATTTTTGTTTAGTTCTGGTTTTCTTCAGAAACAAATGGAATTCATTTGTTTCATTAAATGTCCATCTTCTTCCCTGGAAGAAAATGCTCAACTTAGCTGGGTAGTTTATTCTTAGCTGCATCTCAAGTTCTTGTGCCTTCGGAGATATCATATTCCAGGCCCTTCTTTCCTTTAATGTAGAGGCAGCCAGATCTTGGGTGATCCTTATTGTGGCACCTCGGTATTTAAATGGTTTTTGGCTGCTTGTAAAATTTTTTCCTTAATCTTATAGTTCTGAAATTTTGCCACAATATTCCTTGGGGTTTTATTTTAGGGTTTCTTTCAGAAGGTGTTCAGTAGATTCTTTCAATAGCCTATTTTACCTTCTGATTCTATTACATCTGGGCAGTTCTCTTTGATGATTTCTTGTAAAATAGTATCTAGGCTCTTTTTTCATCATAGTTTTCAGAAAGTCCAATAATCCTCAGATTATCTCTCCTAGATCTATTTTCCAAGTCTGTCGTTTTGCAAGTAGATAATTCGTGGTTTTTCAGTTTGTCATTTTTTGTTTTGCTTGACTGATTCTTGCTGTCTCAATGAATCATTAGTTTCAATTTGTTCAGTTCTAATTTTTAAAAGAATTATTTTCTTCAATGGCTTTTTTTACTTCTTTCTGTATATGTCAATTGGTTTTTGAATGTATTGTTTTGGTCTGTGGAATTTTTTCCATTTCACTAATTTTTTTTTAGTGAATTATTTTCTTTTCAATTCACAGATCCTACTTTCTTACGTGTTCTTTGTCTTTTCCAATTCATGGATCCTACTTTCTTTGAGTTCTTTGTCTTTTCCAAATCACTAAATCCTACTTTGTAGTAGATTCTTTATTTTTTCAATTCGTATTTCAGGAAGTTGTTGCTCTCTTGTGAAGGCTTCTCTTTCCTTTCCCCATTTATCTTCTAACTCTCTTTTGAGACTTTTAATGGCCTCTTCTGTGAGAGCATTATGTAAGGAGGACAGTCTGATGCATTTTGCTGTTTGAGGTCTCTTCAGGTTTGCTGACCTGCTCTTTTTCTGCATAGAAGCTGTCGATCGTTCTTTTCATCTTTTTATTCATGTTTTAAAGCCTTTAGGGTAGGTCTCCTAGGCAAGGGGTTACCAGCTTCCTCTGCAGAATAGGGAGAGATGTAAACGATTTCCGGCTCCAAGGGTATGGGAGTGCTCTGGGTGAGGAGTTTTCCTTCCCCAACAGGAGGTGGATTCAGCACTGGCGAGCTATCAAACTGCTTAGTAGGGCTGAGTGGATTATCGAGTTGCCCTCGCTGGGGAACTAAGTGGTGAAAGTGTCACCGCCCAGGCAGGAGCCTCTTGTGGGACTGTGAGTATTAGCGCTGAGGCGCAGACAGCAGAGCATGACAGCCACAAACTCTGCCCAAGCGTCTCTGCCTGATGCAAATCGGCCCTGGAAAAAAAAAGCTCTATGGCCCCAAGCCGAGCTCCCCCTGGGCAGATTGGAGCTAACCGGGCTGCGTCCTCCTGCCGTGCAGGATCACAACTGCCCCAAGGAAAAGCCCTTACTGCGGGTTGGGGCTGCGGCGCTTGTGCTGAGATCTGTGCCTTCACCCTCGGTTTGAGACTCTCCTGGAGACCTAATTTCTCTCCCAGTCTCGCCCGATCTCCCCCTGGCCCCGGAACCAACCTTTTTTGGCGAGACTGCAGATTTTTTTCGGCTGGTGAGTTGTTCTACTTCTTATCTTTACGAATTGTAGCAGTCAAGACTATTTTTGAGGCTTGATATATTATTGATAAAGAGGGTAAGAGAAGAGCTTAGAAAGTCACATGTGTCTTCTCCGCCATCTTGGCTCCGCCCCCCCTGCTTAATAGATCCTAATTAACTATTGCCTCTAGAAATATTTTTAATGTTGGTAAAGATTTAGTCATGTTAGAAAGGACCACATGTTCTTTGAATGCTTTTAATATTATTTAAAGGGACAGGGAAACCGAACATAGGATGGTCTGCTCTTTGGCTTATATTTGCTCTTTTGTTTTGGTGATTAATATTCTTTCCTTTCAACATTTTTGATGGACAATTGACCCACATTAGGAACTAAGTAAAGCACAACTTTCCCAACAGTCATCCTGGCTCTCTGGAAAGTTAGTGATAAAGTTATTAGTTAAAATTAAATTTTAACTTATTAACTTTTTTCCATGACCAAATTTTAAAAGCATATTATCTACCTTTGTGGCAAGAAGACTATGTTTTAAACAAGATAAACATCATATAATTATGTGACTCTCAGAAAGGACAATGACTCCCAAGATATCTCTAAGTTCCCTACAGAATTTTGTGACTTTTCCAAATTATGTTGAGTATGAAAGCACATGGGGCACCAAGGTTTATGTCTGAAGGAAGCATAGAAGGGGAGGCCAGAAGAGTCTATGGATGTGTCAACCTAGTGAGGGAAAATGGATGTGGAGATTTCCATAGAATAGAATATAGCAACAATAATGCTATGTATAATACTAATAATATTATACTAATGTGTCATATTAGAACTGTACTGAAACTAGGGGATTCTAAATAATAAAAAATAGGATTAGAACTGAGAAGATTAAGATTGATTCAGTATAAATTTGCTATTGATCCCATTTATAATTAATTGATTTGGTCCTGGAGCTGCTTAAGTAATGGCTTTTTGTCTCTAAACTTGGATCAGAAATTCAGCTAGCCTGTAAGTTTAAAAATCCAACTCTCCTGCTAATCATTGATTTATTCTTCTCTCAAGGAATTTAGATGATCTTGAAGGACATGTGTGAACACTAAAGGGATTAGGTCTAATATCTTTACACCATCAAGATATAGTTCAAAATATCTGGTTTGCTGTCCCAAAGCATGGACTGCTATTTCACATCTAAACTCAAACAATGAGTCTCATGAGAAAAAAAAAAATGTTGGGGGGAGGGGAAGTCATTGCTAGCTTCTGTTATCAAACATCCAACTAATCATGTTGTTCCCTGCCCCTCAGCTCTGTAACCAATTATGTTGCCCCAATCCCATAATGTCATCTATTACATTCTGTTCTGTGTAATATACTCCTCAAACTCATAAAAGTGGAATTGCCCTTTCTCTTGAAGTCTTTGGCATAACTGAAGTCAATTTATTGACTCATTTATTGAGTAGCAGTATGCCCCTGCTAATAAATGTTATCTTGCACAAAGATGCATCTCAGTTTGTCCTTTTATTTCACAGTTACTATTATAAACTATATTTCCCTGCATCTTATTTCTTTCTCTTTTTATTCTATTCTTCTCCCTTTTACCCTATTTCTCCACAAAGGATTTTAGTTTCTGACTTCTTTCCTCCTTTCTCTCACCCCAATTCTGTTATCCCCTTCCCTTCCAATTTCCTGTAAGGTAAGATAGATTTTTATACCCAATTATGTATGTTATTCCCTCGTTGAGCCAATTCTGATCACTCCCTCTTCCCCTCCACTGTCAAAGCTTTTGCAAAAGGGAAAAACTCTAAAAGCTTTTTTTGCCTTTTTATGTGTGATAATTTACCCCATTCTACCTCTCCCTTTTCTCCCAGTACAATTCCCTCTCATCCCTTAATTTTACTTTTATGTCATTCTTCATACTCAACTCATACCTGTGCCCTCGGAAAAAATTATATATGCACATTCCTTTCAATTGTCCTAATAATGAGAAAGTTCTTATAAATTACAACTATCATCTTCCCATATAAGAATGTAAAAAGTTTAACTTTATTAATTCCTCATGATTTCCCCTTTCTGTTTATCTTTTTATGCTTCTCTTGAGTATTGATTTTGAAAATCAGATTTTCTATTCAGCTCTGGTCTTTTCAAGAATAGTTAAAAGTCCTCTGTTTCATTAAATATCCATTTTTCTCCTGAATGATTATACTCAGTTTTGCTGGTCTCCTAGACTTCCTGGCCTCCAGAATTTCAAATTCTTAAGACCTCCAATCCTCTAATGTAAAAGCTGCTAAATCTTGTGTTATCATGACTGTGGCTCCACAATACTTGAATTATTTCTTTCTGGATGCTTCAAATATTTTCTCATTGACCTGAGAGTTTTGAAATTTGGCTATAATATTCCTGGTAATTTTCATTTTAGGATCTTTTTGGGAAAGTGATGGGTGGATTACTTCAATTTCTATTCTCCTTCTGGTTCCAGAATATTAGGGCAGTTTTCCTTGATAATTTCTTGAAAGATGCTGTCTAGGCTCTTTTTTTGATCATGGCTTTCAGGTATCCAATAATTTTTAAATTATCTCTTCTAGGTTAGTTGCATTTCCAATGAAATATTTCACATTGCCTTCTATTTTTCATTCTTTTGATCTTGTTTTATTGTTTCTTAATTTCTTATAAAATCATTAGCTTCCATTTGCTCAATTCTAATTTTTAAGGAATTATTTTCTTCAGTGAGCTTTTGCACCTACTAATCCATTTGGCCAATTCTACTCTTTCAGAAGTTTTTTTATTCAGTGAATTTTTGTGTCTCTTTTACCATTTGGCCAATTCTGCAAAAGTCTTCTCATTGTCTTTTTGTACTTCTTTTACCATTTGGCCTAGTCTGTTTTTGAGGTGCTATTTTCTTCAGTATTTCTTGTACCTCCTTTTAAATTGTTGGCTTGGTTTTTTATGATTTTCTTGCATTACTCTCCTTTTTCTTCCCAATTTTCCTCTACCTCTCTTACTTGATTTTCAAAATCCTTTTGAGCTCCTCCATGGCTTGAGAGAAATTCATATTTTTCTTGGAAGCTTTCATTATAGGAGCATTGACTTTTTCTTCCTCTGAGTTTCTATTTTGATCTTCCTTATCACCATATGTATTTTAACACACCATTCTGGAAACATGTATCTAAATTATGCCTAGGTTCTGTGCTTCTCTAATAAGTCATACAACTGTAACTTCAAAGGCTTTCATCACCTTAAGGAAATTCTTCTACAATATGCCAGAGGTAAGGTAATTATTTACCTTACATATTTACCTATGAAAGGTAAACCTTTCATTCTTCTTCAATATGCCAGACTCTCCCTGACTTCCCCCATGATATCCTGCTTTCTCTGCTTTTTAGCTTTCTTATATGTATTGTCTTTCCCCATAAGAATATATGTTCCTTGAGGGCAGGGACTGTTTGCATAATATTACTGCTTGCATAATATTCCCAGTGCTTAGCATGGAGCCTAGCTTAATAACAGTTTACCAAACGCTTGTTGACTTGACTGTTAAGAACCACTTAACTTTTGAGATCCAAGGATAATTCCTTTTTTTTAAATGCAAATATAAGCACATATTTAATTTACCTTTCAAACAAGAGGGCGAATTTAATACAGATTGTTGAGAATGGAACTTACATCAAACCTGCAGGAATAAACATTCATATCTAGAAGATAACATAGGCTTAAATTCTCTAAATTTGTCCAAGGATAATTCTTATCAAAATTGGTAAAAATTCACTTTTTGCTGTGATCCTAACATATCACTTTATATCACTGAAGGACCAAAGTCCACTGCTAATATTATAGCAAACTTATTTAACATCCTGTGATCTTGCTAAATATCCAAGAAGGGGGTGAGGCAGAAAGTATAATAATTATTGTAAAGATATTAGAAGACATCGGAGCTAAGACCCTGCAAGCAAGTTGTGCCATGAATAACAACAATCTTTTTTGCACTCTGAATGATCTCACCCTCTGGAAAAATGTCTTGCTTTGTGAAATGAAACTTCTGTTCAATTCCTGACTTTAGCCTTTTTGTTCAGTTCATGCCACCCACAGGTTAGAGGCCAGTTCCAGTCCAATTGACATTATTAACAGAGATCAATATATCAAAGTATCAGATAAATCAAATTAATAGAGATCAACATACATTCAAAAAGTTTCAAGGGCTCTTTAATAAGAAGTAAAAACCTTGATAAGAAAAATCTTTTAGAATTTCAACATTGTATAAAGTCTTCAAAACTCATTACTAGCTTATAAAACTACTTTTTAAAAGAAAATACATTACCATTGCTCTATTTATGCTGGCCAGCTCACATTTTTAAAAAGGGAGTCTTTCTCAGTTATTTATATCCCACAATCACAGAGCTCTAAATCAAATCAAAGGTCTGAGTTCTTTGTCCCCAACTTGAAAATGACTCTCTGGTTTATAGCCCAGTCTTCTAAACCTTAACCTTATCCATTATCTGATAAATGGTATAAAAATAGTCATGAAAACCTGCCAGCTACTAGTTAAGAACTAATCAAAGTTCATATACTCTGTAATTGTTCTAGATTTTAAGGGAAGGACAATCATTTTTATCTTATAAGCCTTTTGTATGTGTTCTAGAGCTTAATGGAGTAGATTCACTTGTGGCCTCTTAACAGTTTAATTTAATTTTAGCATTAAGTCTGAGTGGATTTCAGTGTCAGGCTAAGAACCATGGCAATGGAACGGATATATTTACACATGAGCCAGCTTTAACACACTTTCTCCAAAAGACACCAGTTCACACATCTTGTGGAAATACCAGCTGCTAGCACAAAGAAATATTATTAGCTGTCTCTACTGCTTCAGCTTCCATATCCAGTGGAAATGGGCATAAATGGCCTAAGGATCTCATCTTTCACAGAGGTAATGTGTGCATGATCTGCAACTTACTGAAAGCATTGTAACAAAAACATACTTTAACTAACCAATCCACAAGCATTTATTAAAGGCCCAAATCTGCCAGATGCTGGTGATACAAAGACAAAAATGAAATAGTCTCCACTCTTAAAGAAACTTATGCTCTGTCAAGGAAGGAAGACAACTTATTTCCATAACAAGGTCCCAAAAAGTATCTTCACATTTACCTATAATGGAATAGCTTATAAGTCATTGTGAAGATTGCAGCCATCTGACTAGAATGTTCTCAAACGTCCATCTCCACTCCACTTTTTATCTCTGTGAAGTATCCCTATGCCTTGCCATGCTGAACCCTCTTGCAATGCTCTTTACCCCATCCCTTCCTATCTCATCTCTTCTGGCACTCTACAAATACAAGATTAAGAAGGCACAGATAACTAATACTTTGTCTGGAAAAAAGTCTTGAGATTTTAATGAAATATAAAAAGACAGTATCTTCTTATTGTCAACAAAATGGTAATTAATTTTTACAATTAAACCATCTCTGTCTTCAAAGAACTTGAATTGTAGGAGGCATATGTGTGTATGTTGCAATGTTTATGCAATGCACTTGTTTTTTGTGATTTTCTTGCATTACTTTCCTCGAGTTTGTTTTTTAGCTTTACATGTCCAAGTGCCCTTTTCCTTCCCTTTGACCTTTAAATAACATCCTTCAATTCTGACAGGGTTTAAATCTCTCCTCCAACTCAGAATCCATTTTCTTGCCATTGAAATCTTGCTTCTATTTAGAAATCCCTCTTTCTCTTATATCCCACAATGTTGAAAGGTATTCTGCCACTCACTTCATGTTCTGATCTAGGTACAGGATTAGCCTCCATTTGAGACATAGATAATAGTCGCTCAGCTTCTGATGAAAAAACAAATTTCATAGGTCATTGCACACTTTCCCTACTAGTCATAATGGTTGAGTTTTTGAGCCCTGTTTTGTAAAATTACTTGTGATTATTTTCATTTTAATTCTAAGTACCTAGTTTAAAATTTTTATAAGCAATTTTAAAATTTTAAAGGTAAATTTTTTATACATAATTTATCTTATCTACTAATCTTCTCCATAAGTTTCCATTTGTTCTACTTACACACTCTCTCCTTGCCTTGATCTGCCTTATCATCTGCCTTTTCCTTCTTTTTGAATCTACTTCCGTATTATTTAGTAATCCTCCTTTATTCTCTTTAATATTTTAATTCCCTCCATAATTGTCCTTCCCCTTGCTTCTCTTTACATTCTGGAAATAGGACCAAAATAGAACCTAGAGATTTTTTTTTTTTAATTTCTCCCAATTTTTGACAACTTTCTACTCCCCACATTCAATCTTTGATCTTTCATCAGCTCAAATCACTCCAATTCACCTCTATGTTTTCCTTTTCCTTGAGCAGATCAAATTCTCTCTCTTCCTGTTCCTTCTCCTACTACCTTGAACTATTCCTTTTGCCATTAGCTTAGTACAGATCATCATTATTACCTATCCTACACTTTTTAACACCTCCTAGGTTTTCCTTCCTCTGCTTCCTTCCTTCTAAACAGCTTTCTTATGATTACCAGATTTATCTTCTGATTCTAAACCAATCCCAAATTAGGCCGCCATGGTGATTCAGGTTTGGGATCTGAATGCAATAAGATACTTGTAGTGTCAAAAAATACAATAAAAACAATTTTATTTGCAATAATGTATAAAAATTATAGAATTCTAAGCTTTAAAAAATATATAAATTTAGATAAAATAGCTAAGCACCCTTCCTCTGCACTCAACACAACAGCCATAGACAGATCAAAAAGGCCTTCCCAAAGGGGCTAGGAATTTCACTAAAATCTCCAATATCAATTCCCCAAAGGCCCGACTTTTTAATGCCCCAGGCAACAAAGAAGCCATATAAGGGAACAACCCAGTCCATACAGAACCAAAGAAATGGCCATCACATTCCAAGGATGCATCAGGTCACTTTGCTCAAAAATGTTCAGTGGCCCTGTATTGCCCACTGAGTAAAATTCAAATTCTTTTGCAAGATGCTTGACAATTTTGTGATTTCTGCTGCATTTGCAATGTGACATGTTTCTCCTACAGCTTGGAGTTTCCTTCTATAGTTTTTCCAAAGCTTTCACTTCAATAAAAAATAAAAATCATGACAAATTATAGCTCTGGGACTGGAATCCAATAGAGAAATTAGAGCTGGATCTAGAAATGTTGGAGTTATCTGTGTTTGTAAAATAACTGAATCAAGCAATCAGTGAGAATTTCTTCATTATCTCCTAATATATGCTGGACAAGACAAAAATGAATGCGTCCCTGACCTGAAGGTACAAACATCAGTGGGAGGGGGTGAGGCACTAAAGGAAGGAATGTAGAGAGAGAAGAGAGGAGAAGAGCCTAAAGAGAGGACAAATATACTTAGGCATGTGAGAGATAGAAAATGATGTAGCAAAAAAATATGACAGATAAATTGATAGATACATACATATATGTATATGTTGATACATATATATATAATATTTATGTATTGTATATATGCATGTGTACAAATGAATGCATATATGTGTGTGTACATATGTAAATATATGTATATAATTTATGGTTATATACTTATATATTACACACATACAAACATACATATGAAGGGAAATTCCAATATCAAGTACTACTCTGACTTTTTTGAACTACAACAAGACAAAATAAATATGCTTGAGACACTTCTGTACTTCCTATTTATGGCCAAATGGAAGCATTAAATAAACATCATTGCAGTGAAGGAAAAGACAGAGACAAGGCCTTGATTGTAATAGCACATTCCCCCAAGAAAAAGTTGAAATACTGATTTTTTATAAGAATCCCTCCATATCTTCCCACTGTAAAAAAGATATATGGGTAAATGCTAAAGCTTAAAAGAAAGAAAGAAAGAAAGAAATGAATTCTAGAAGAAATAACAGAACTTCTTCCATAATCTAAAAAAAAGAAAATCAGAAAGAGAAATCACACTGAATTGGAAATTCCCAATAGAAAGCTTATATGATATTCCTTTACTAAAAGGATACACTCGTTTGTTAGAAATTTCATTACTAAAGCCAAAAATACTTTGGGAAACAACTAATATGATTTTCCTCTTTGTCAATCCCTCTAAAACTAGTCAGTCACTCAGTCAAAAATACATTCTTATGACCTTAACTATATACCAGGCACTGGGCTAGCATTCCTTTTGGTGTACTAATGAAGGGAAATTCCTTAAACTGAACACTGCCTTTACCAATTCTTTGGGAAAGTAGTGTATCCTTTTTCCCTAGTCAAAGAGAGGGCCAGGGCATGAGTCAAGCATCAAAAGCCCTGAGGATGATGTGAACTTCCCACAGTGGAAACTATGGCTCAATCTTGACTCCAGTTGCAATTCTGAAGGCTGTAGATCCACAAGACTGAGAGGAAATCCAAGTAAGATTCCTATCCCTTTTTCCTGCACTAATCTAGCAAGCTATCAGAAATAACTTCCTTCCTTCCTCATTACCTCTGATTTGCTAAAATGGCAGGTTCATAAGAGACCCAAAGTTTCCCATACTTGTGATAGGTCCATTATAGCCAGCTGGCAAATTAACAACCTATGAAAAAGTCAATGTGGCCTGAAACCTCAGTGTACTTTTTCTTCCCTCAGACTCAGGGTTCTTAATATTCCCTGTGGAGACAGGGATCAAGAATTTTTGCTACCCTAAAGATGGAGGAAGAGGAAGGAATCTTCCTGCCCTCCCCAAATATAATATCCAGCAGTTAGAGAGTCAATTCAGGAGGAGACAAAAAAAAAAATCTACTTTTCTACCTTATGTTTGGGGGAGACTTTCCTGAGGTCCCAAGGGAGTAGAGCTTGAAAGGTTTCTGACAGGTCTTAGATAAAAATTCCTGCTCTTTCCAAAAGAATACTGCTGTCCCCCTTTTGAGAACATTAGTCTTGCCTGAAGCTGGATGTCCAGTAGAATCCTTGCCCAACAGAAACAATAAGCCCAGCTGAACAGTCCCACCATGGGAACCAAAACAAGCACATGATAAAAAACAATATCAAAATCCTCATCATTGCCTCCAGAAACTCATCTTCCTATAAGAGAACATGACCTCTGAAACTCACCTTGAAGGTATCTCCTGCCCTTGGAGCCCTGCCTAGGATTAGAGAGGGCAAGAGATAGACAGTGGAGACATTTGGTCCTCTGTTTATGAAAAGGGTCCGATCACCCCATCATTTCCCTAGTGGTTGCAGGACTTCTTCATGCCCCTGAGTCAAATAACCTCCCTCTGCCCCCTGATTTTCAGCTTCTTTTTTTGTATGTGTTATCTTCCACAGTTAGTCGAGAGCTTTTATTATCTCCAGCACTTAGCCCAATAAGCTAAGTAGGAACTTAATAAATATTTATTGACTAACTTATCTGACTTATCCTATATTACTAGAATTGTGTGACCATTGCACTCTTCTAATGGGTGCTAAAAGTTTTTATGAGAGAGGTGAGAATAGATCTCAGATCTATAGAAGATGTTTTGTAGTTTTTATTCCTATTAGGTCATCTAACAAGTGCCATTGTCCTAACTGGGTCTATTGGTTGATTGTGAATGGGAAACATATTGGCACTGATAAAAAGCTACAGCATTAAAAAATAAAAACCCACTGTGTACCCTAGAATCTAGGAATATTATCCATCTTTTGATGACTCAATCTGCTAATGTGAGTGCAAGGTGAAAGAGTGTCCTGATAGTTTCTTCAGGACAAAATGTCACCTTAAAAGCCCCAATGGGGTCAGAATAGTATTCTAAAGAATCCTAATATTAACAGTCCCAAATATAAGTTGACCATGTTTTCTATGGAAAAAATACTGACTCAATCCTTTAAAATGATACCAGTAGGTAGAAGTATCTAGGATTATTAACATGAAATTTATGAATGTTTGTTGAATTGAATTAATTACAGACATTTATCTGCACTAAAAGAAACTTTAAAAGCCATTGAGCCCAATTTCCTAATCAATACAAAATCTTCTCTACAACAGCCTTAAGTAATTGTTTATCCACTTATCTTTAGCCTGAACATTTTGGTCAAAGAGGACTCTCTACCTTATAAGGCAGCTGATTCCACTTTTAGACAGTTATTGTTTGAAGAAAATCTTGAAATTGAATTGAAATGTGCCTGCCTAAAATTCCCATCACTATATCCCCATATATTCTAAACCCAATAAAAGTAATCTTTCTTCAATTTTCCCATAACAGCTGGTCAAATATATGAAAACCTGTAAATTCTCATGTCCAAAACAAACATCTCTGGTTCCTTCAGTAATTTTTGAAATGACATCTTTTCTATAATTTTTATCTGCCTAGTAAATGTTAGATGGGGCTTCTATTAATCAATTTATTTTTTAAAATATGGCACCAAAAATTAAACATAGTCCCTCAGATGCATTCTAATCAAAGCAGATCATAGTAACACTCCTTTCTCCCTTTATACTTCAAATCAATAGAAACTGAGATGGCATTATTTCAGGTAGACTCATGGCACTGTTGATTCATAATGAGCTTACAATTCACCAAAACCTCTAAGTAGTTTTTAACATAGGCTGGTATCAATACAAGATTCTATCATCCTATCCTTGGCACACTTTCTTTTTTTTTTAACCTAAATTTAGTCATATTAAATTTCAGCTTGTTGGTTCAGGCCCATAGTTTCAGCCTATCAAGATTTATTTGAACTCTGATTCTGTCATCCAGCATGCTATCACTTTTTTACAGTTTTACACAAGTCATAAATCTTATCAGAATTTTTTCCTTGGTTCATTCAGCTCATTTTACAACACAAGTTCTCTCTGATGAAAACAGTATCTTATTTTAAATAATATTTACAGGGAAAGGGAAAAACTGTCATATATGTAGGATTACAGAAACTGCTGTGTGGAATTAAATATGCAATCAGTTGCAATTCATTGTTATGATTTCTCCCCGTTATTTGAAGTTGCAATTGACTGTGGCAAAAACATTCTACTCTATATATACATATTAGTAGTCAGATGGAAATAATTGAAATAAATAGATGATAGGAACAAACAGTATACAACCTAACAAAGAGGAGTAGGACACTCTCTCACCTTTTTCTCACCTGTTTCTTTACCTGCAAAACAAACCCAAGAATATATTGTTAGTGTGCTCAATTGATAAGGGGTCCCATTCTTGGGTCTTTCAGAAAGGGGTCACCAATTTTTGTCTTGAGTTTGTTTCACCACTTCCTCTGTCGATTTATTCAGAATTTCTCTTTGCATAGACAATCTTGTGTCATTATAGTAAACTGGTCCAAAGTTTGGAGACCAAAAAAAAAAAGGAAAGAAAAAAAGAAACTGAATACGCAAGGGAAAGAGTTCTTAGCATAAGAGAAAAGATTTGCAATTAATAAATTTCCTATATTAGAAGAAATCCCAATAAGTATATATAACTTTTCAAACAGATAGTCTTGTGAATCTTTTGTTGTTTGGAGGGACGCTGGCAGGAAACAAATTTTTTTTAAAAAATTTCCCTCAAGTCATACGGTATCACTAGTCTTACTCTACTTCTTAACAATAGCCATTTAGGGTTTTAAATTCTATTTTGGTAGTGGTAATGTAGAGCATGATGAGGTTGCCAAGTGAAAATATTAAGTCCTATTGACTCTAAGCCATCAGCAACAATATGAAAAATGTCTTCAATAATGAATAGAGAAATAAAAGTTAAAACACCTCTGAAGTTCTACTTCAAACCCATCAAGTTGGCAAAGATAATCCAAAGAAAAAAGACAAACATACTCATTCTTTACTATGCACTCAACTGTGTAATGATGCATATTGTTTCATTATGCATTCTGTTTCTGGGATGATACATGACATTGTTACTGACAGTGATATGTGTGTATGGCCTATATAATGGAGAAACTACCTGGGACTAAATTATTGGTAAATGAATGAACATTGTGATGTGCTCTAATAAACTGTACCAGAGTTCCTGCTGTGATTTTATTTATTTTTTATTTTTTCTAAGAGGAGAGAGCAAAAACAGGTGAAGAGTTTTTTGCCTTAAGTATAGGAATATAAGACAAAAGTCGCCATCTCTTTCTACTTCCTTTAATGTTATTATTGCGTGTCTCCTCAAGGCTTATTGAAGCTTCAAGGCAATTTAGGTAGCTCAGACATTAACTTCCAAGAGCATCAAAGGAAATATAAGGACAAATGGAATATATCATTGTATTTGCCTGTTTAACCTCCTTTAGAAAGATTTATTAAAAGGAAAGGAGAGGATCATAGACTTTAATCTCTTTGAGGGAGGTGGTAATAAGAGCTGAAAATAATTTATTCTGGCCTAGGCAAGAATGATGACTATGGAGGGAGGGTGTGTGGATTCAGGGGAGGGAGACAATTAAAACAGATATTGATAACTACTTTAATGAGCCTTCTATAGATATAGATAGACAGATAGATAGATAGATATCAACTAATTAACAAAAGTACTTTTTAAAATGTTTTTAAGTTACCAATAAGTATGCTAGCCCAGAGTCATATCATTAGGGAAAAAATTTTAAAACTAACAAATACATTTATCACAGAAAGGTGTTTTTTCTCAGATACTAAATTGAACAGACTACAATGACAGTAGCTTTGTGGGTAAGAAGCTATAGCCATTACAAAGGCAGGGCAAATGATGGCCACAGAGGTGGAATGGAACGATTTTTGGTCAAAAAAAGTCCTGGAACCATCCAAAGGAGCTGGGAGAGGTCAAATTCAGAAGGAATGAGATATAGTTGGTTGCCGGTAGGTGGATCCGAGAGACATGTTGGACCATGACACTCTTCCATTACAGAACATGAATCTAGCAAGCTCTTCTCTTCCCAACTGACCTCTTAATCTAGGGAAGATTATATTCTTCATAGAGGGGAGAGGAGGATTGAGATTCTATTGTTTGATTTTCTCTATTTGCAATGTGCATATTTTGTAATTTTTATTTTGTATTTTGCATATATGTATGTATATATGTGTTTTTGTATGAATATATGCAGATTTTGTAATTATATCTTAATTAAATGCTTTGCAATTTGATTTATGATTTCTATTTAGTTTGTTGATTGAGAATGAATAGGAACTCAATCATATTTACATGATTACGTTTAATTAAAAAAAAACTTCCCACATTCAATCTGTGGTAGCAGGGGTTCCAGAATTCAAGGGAACCCATTAAAAAAAATTCAAAGAGGGTAAGATTATTATCAGTAGAAAGAAACACAGAAGGCATCATAGAGGTCATAATAACTACTGAACTATGATATGAAGGAATAGGTGGTAATGTAAATCTCCCAATTCCTACTGAATATAATTAGGGGAAAAT
Organism: Sarcophilus harrisii; assembly: GCF_902635505.1. Classification (NCBI taxonomy): domain Eukaryota; kingdom Metazoa; phylum Chordata; class Mammalia; order Dasyuromorphia; family Dasyuridae; genus Sarcophilus; species Sarcophilus harrisii. The sequence goes on from NC_045429.1 coordinate 53,379,504, forward strand.
GTTGGTTCCTTACAATAATCTTCATTGGTTGACTTCATTCTTATTCTCATTTTCCCCATGGATGAGTTCTTCCTGACTTCCATTTTAGTGACTGTATCAACTAATTGATGCTTCATTCCCCTTCCAGCTCTGCTTCTTACTCTCAGGCCTTTACTACTATGTTCCCATGTGGGTATCTTGTCACTCCCATTCTTTTTAATCTCCTTTTTGTATTTTGTCTTCCCCCATTAGAATGTAAATCTCTTGAAGGCAGGAACTATTTTTGTATATTTGCATGCCCGGAGATTATTTTCCATTATCATTAGAAAGAAAATGGATAATTAGCAATATTTGAAACATTTCTCCAGTAAAAGTCTCATTTCTAAAATATATAAGAACTTATTCAAATTTAGAAGAACCAGAATCATTCCTCCATTGGTAAATGGTCAAAGGATATGAACAAGAAGTTTGGCACCAAGAAGCATTTTTTAAAAAATAGCTCCAAATTACTAACAATTTAATAAACATAAATTAAAGCAATTCTGAGATTCTACCTCACATGCATTAGATTGGCAAAGATGGCAAAAAGAAAAGAAAAGAAAATGACAATTGTTGGAGAAACTATGAGAAAGCAGGTATACTAATGTATTGGTATAGCCTTTTTGGAAATCAGTTTGGAATGTTCTCTAATAGTCACTAAATTATTCATTCCCTTCAGTACCACTATTAAGCCTACTAAGCCTATTATCAAAGAGATCTAAAAAAGAGAAGAGAGATCCATAAGGACAAAAATATTTATATCAATACTTTTTGTAATTTCAAAGACCTAGAAACTAAAGAGGTGCCCATCTATTGAGAACTGGCTAAATAAATTATGGCATAAAAAGCAAATAATTAAATAAATTATGACATATGGATATAATGGAAAGTTATTGTGGCATAAGAAATTATAAAATATATAGTTTCAGAGTAATATAGAAAGATGTGTATGAAATGATGCTCAGTGATGTGAGCAAAGAATGATTTGTGCAATAACAGCAATATAAAGGAAAATATTGAAAGACTTTAAAAAGGCCAGAAAAAAGTATCAATAAGCAGGAAAATGAACTTATATATTTAAAAAGAAAAGCAAGCGGTGGAGATCTGGGCTCCACAAACAGTTCTATTATAATAGAACAATTGTGTTCTGAAAAATCATAGCACTATGCAAAATAGTGCAATAAAATCCACAAGATTTATGAGGGAATGGGATCAGATAGCTGCATAATACTTAAAAACTTCATTAATGATACATTTTTAAAAATTGAAATAGTAGAAGGTGATACATGTTAAATTGTTAAGAAGTATATAAATACTATAAGAAACAGTGTTGCAAAAAATAAAAAAATAAAGAAAGAAAAAAGAAATAGTGTCGTTACTAACCTTGGGCTACTGTTTGACTTGTGACACAGTTCCCATGGGCCTGGGTTGGCAAAGTCTCCCATAGATTGGACAAGGAGCAACTCTAAATCTCAGGGGCAGAGGCCCCAGCAGAAAGTGGGGAAAGGGCATGACCATTCTTGGCTCTGACTGCACTAGAAGGTATAAGTAAATATTACATTTTACTTTGAAATAGAATTGAAGTTTTGCTTGTGGAAGTGCTGAGTTATTGTGAAGTAATGCAGTTGTGCTGTGGTGAATTAGATGACAAAATCACATAAAAGCATACATGAAATTCACATTATAATCAAAATATTCCCTAATAAATTAATTGTCCTGGAACAAACTTACATTTTCAATGCAAGTGCTATGGTAACATTAACTATATAATCCTTTTTTTCTGCCCTAACATATAAATCGAAAAGTTTTTGGTTAAATTCATAATAATCCTGAAAATAGATTTAACATCATTGGAAATTAGTTACTTCATGAATTCCCAAATTCCAAGTTTCTCAAGAAATCTAGAAATACTAAAAGATTTCTTTTAATCTTCCCCTTGGGAAGAAAGAAGATTGAATTATTCTGAAATTATAGGATTAAAGCCACACCATGAAGCTTGTTTCTTCTAAATAAGGCATCCTATAATATATGGTAATAAGGTAGGTTCCTAAATAAACTATGAACAAAGTCATAACCAAGCCCGTGTGATAACTTCCAAGTTTAAATTTGCCTTCTTGTATTAGGACCTATTGTTTGTTGACTAAATTATGGACATTTGTGAAGTAATGGGTTGCACAAAAATCAAGCTGGCTTTCCTTCATCTCCTGTGACCTTCTGCATGTCTCATTTATCATTCTTTCTTCTTCATAGTTTCTCCATTTTATCTAACTTGTATGATATATATATATATATAGATAGATAGATAGATATATACATATATAGAGAGAGACAGTCTTGTCTCTCTACCATTCCCTATAATTTAAAGTCCTTTTTATTATATTAGTGAGGAGGGACAAGCACTTATTAAGAGTCTACTTTAAGGTGCTGGGAGGGTTTTTTTTTTTTTTGCTTATTTCATAGTTGAGGAAACTGAGGCACAAAGAGGTTAAATGATTTGCCCAAAATCAAAGACAATAAGTGTCTAAGGTCACTTTTGAACTCGGTTCTTCCTGACTTCCTGATTTCCAGATAGTAGTCCTTCCACTGTACCTCCTAGGCAACCAGTAAATACATTCTTACCAACCTTTGTTAGTTATACAGAAATGCATTCTGGACAGGATTCTGCCATTCCTCTATTTCACATTGTGACCCAGAAACTCAAAAAGCATTTTCAGTCATTCAATTAGTCAATAAGTATTTATTAAGCACTTACTATGTGCCAGATCTTGTGTGAAACATAGAATCCCACACATAGGAGCAAAGAACCTTAAGGAGATAAAACATTGTCTGAGGAACAGCATGTAGACCAATTTGGCTGGAACATGGAGAATGAGTAATTAACCAGGCAAGAGTATTTAGAGTCATATTATGAAGAACTTTAAATGCCAAACATAAATACTGCTTTCCTCTGAAACGTACATTTCTAAATAGTGCAATAAAGCAGTCTTGAGTTTCTAAGGGAAGTTGATACAAGCTTGTTACCATTAGACACCTGAAAATCCTTGTATTTAGTTTAAGATCTATTTTCCTCATTTCTCTGTTATATAGATTTATAACTGATGTGATTTCAGTCTTTTCTGAGTAGATATACCACTGTCACCTCCTTAGCAAATTCAGTTTGGAGCACATGTCCTTTACTTTCTAAGAAATATTTTGTAGAAGATTGGAAGTTTAGGGCAACTCACAAAAATTTGACCTATTATGTGCCATTAGTATAGAACCATGTTAACTATACACCCAATGCAAGCTGCTCTAGAACATTTCTAGCATTTAGAGTTAAAGTGTAAGATAATTAAGATAGTATATTTCCTGTACATGAGCACTGAATTAATTCAACTGCTACTGGGCAGTGGGAGAGGGGAATTCCCTTTCTTTCAAGTATACTAGTTCTTAAGGCTTGAGCAAGAATTTATCAAGGATTGGGCTGAGGAGCTGACAGTTGAAGAGTGAAAAACTTGAGGGATCTGGGACTTCTTAACAGCATAAAGCCAAGAGATACTTCTGTTCTGGGCTGATTTCCTAGTGATTTCCCTTTTTTTCTTATAAGAAGTCCAGAGATCAGCTTGCCTACCTTGGTTTAAATATTAAAATGCATACTATATAGAATGAATTGATAGTGAACTAGATAAGGATATTTAAGAATATAATAAAAGGCTATCTCTCTGCCTTGGAACTGCAAATGTTAAGTGGTTGAGTGATAGAAAAATGATCTGAACCCAAGTTCTCTAATGTCAAATCCAAACCTTTCTACTCTGCACCATGCTTATCAAATTTATGGATGAGGGATTCATTAGAAGCAAAATCAAACTCATAAAAGAAGGGACAAGAAAAAGAGAATTAAAAATATAAGAAAATTGAATGGAAACACCCAATTAACAATAACAACTTTGAATGGAAGTGGGACAAGCTTGCCCACAAAGTGGAAAAGGAAAGCAGAATAGATTAGAAACCGGAATCCAACTATATATTGTTTATATATGTTGATTAAGGCAATTCCAATAGACTTGGAGACTCTAGAGAGACAACTATGGGCACTGAATCTGAATAGAAACATAGTATTTTCATCTTTTTTTGTTTGTTTGCTTTTTTCTTTCTTGTTTTTTCTCTTTTTGGTCTCATTTTTCTTGCACAACATGACAAATACAGAAATACATTTAAAAGAATTGCACATATTTAACTTGTATCAGATTGCTTGTTGTCTTGGGGAGATGGAAGGTCAGAGAAGGAGGGAGAAAAAAACTGAACACAAAATCTTAGAAAAATGAATGTTGAAAACTATCTTTACATGTAATTAGAAAAATAAAATAATATTGAAAATAGAAAAAAGAAATTTAAAATATATACATGTTGTTTGTAAGATAACATTTGAAACAGAAGATATACACAATTAAAATAAATGCCTGGAGCAGAATCTGAAAACAAAAATGCTACAGTTAAACTTAAAAAGACAGAGATATCATGATCTCAGACAAAGCCATAGCAAAACATAAACTAGTTAAAAGAGAAAAACAAAAAAATTACATCAGATTTATAGATGAAGCTGCAAAAGGTAATACATCAAATGAACAGAATCAGTCTACAAAAAGCCATTCAGCTGAGAAGAGTAAAGTGACAAATGTACTTTGGTTTAAAACAAAACAAAAGTTCACAACAAAAGATGGGAGAAATGTCAAAAAAAAAAAAAAGTTTGTGTGGCAAAAAATCCAGGAATTATTTACAGAAGTATTAATTATTCATAGCATTAATTAATCATAGAACTTGCACTACTTGTTTCAATAGACCAATAGTATAATATGGCACTTTTAAAAATGCAATTTTGGGCTTCTAAGAGCAGTATTTCCACAGTAAGAGATATTAAATATCTACTATGCAGTAGATAAAGCACAAATCTTGGAGTCAAGAAGAATCATCTTCCTGAATTTAAATCTGGCTCCAGACACTTCCTAGCTGTGTGACCCCGGGTAAGTCACTTTACCATATTTGCCTTAGTTTCTTCATCTGTAAAATGAGCTGGAGAAGGAAATAACAAACCATTCTAGTGTCTTTGCCAAAAAAAAAAAAAAGTCAGGAAACCAGCTAGATGGTGGTGCAGTGAATAGAGCATCAGCCCTGAAGTCAGGAGGACTTGAGTTCAAATTTGATCTCAGACATTTAACATTTCCTAGCTGTGTGACCCTGGACAAGTCACTTAACCCCAACTGCCTCAGGGGGGAAAAATTGGGAAATAACTGAGTAACAACAAAGCTGCTGGAGTTACAGATGTGAAAAATGCTAGTTTTTAATCTAGAGAAGCTCATGGTGCAGTAGGGGAGGTAAGCATGTGCACAGGTGTAACTATAATGCAAGACAAAATATTTGAATTCATAGAAAACAAGAACTGTTCCATAAAAATTTTGAGGAGTATGCTATAGTTCTAAATCGGGACAGATAGGAAAGGTTTCATGGAGAAAGTAGTTGAGAAGGGTCCTGAAGGAATCTCCAAAGGAAAAGCTCCTGAGAATGATTCTGCTTGTAGGTGGAAGGGAGGGCTGGCATTTGAAAATGCAGAGAAAGCAGATGTCAAGATCCGATCAAAGAATGGCAAGAAGCCCAGTTTTAATTGCCCAGAGAGTACATAAGGGCAGCATGCTCCAAGGCAATGTGATGTAAGAGGACAAACTGAAATCAAGAAACAGAGTTTCTTGGCTGAAATTCAGGACCATGGATTTAGAGATAGGAGTCCCCTGGTCATATACTATAACTCTCATTTTAAAGATGAGCCTAACAGGTCAAGTCACTTGCCAAAGTTAGGATTCAAGCCCAAATCCTCTAATTCCAAATCTAGGACATTTTTCATTACACAAGTAGTTTATATGAAATAGGGGCATAACATAATGCTCACTCCTATGCCCAAATAGATCTGTGCCCTTCTTCCCTTTACAACTTTTCCATGTCTTCCCATGAACTTAAGTTCATCAGAGTATCCCTTAGAGGTCTTCCTCTCTCCTGTAATCAGACCATCTGGGTCCACAGCGGTCATCCATCAATCTGTTGCCTCTTGCTTTTGCCAGCTCATTTTCTTTTTCTGCATACTTGCTCTAATGACTTTTTATTCAAGTTGTTTCTAAAGTTCCTTATTTGTTATTTTGCAGAATGCTTACATTCAGCATGTGATCCTCCATTGTTTTCTGCAATATTCCTTTTTAGTTCCAGGAGACTGATATTCCATATCTCACAGGTATATACTACCAATCTAATACTGGTATTTAAAAAGATGGATTTTTGAGGAAGAAGTTAGGAAGTCTCATATGAACTGATGCAAAGTGAAGTGAGCAGAAACAAGAAAACAATTTATACAGTAACAGCAATAAGAATCAATTGAAAGACTCCTCCTGATCAATACAATGAATGACCTACCACAATTCCAAAGGAGTCATGATGAAATTGACTCCAGAGAAGAGTACTGAAGCATCTTTTCTTCCTTTCTTAGTCCTTTTTTTAAAAGGAATATGGCTAGTGCAAAAATTTATTTTGCATGACTACACATATTTGTAATGCGATAGGGGAGGGCCTTCACAATGGATAGAGGAAGAGAGAAGTGGAAGATAATTTGGAACTGAAAACAAAATTTAAGTTTAACAAAATACGTTCCTTCAAGCACTGCAATATTTCAAGACTTGCTGAAATCAACTTGATATCACCTGCTCACAAGAGCACCTAGAGAATCTTATCAATCATAGGGAATCCCTTCTTCAATTTGGACTTTCAAATTGGATCTCCTTTATCACAGCAACAAAAATCTTCCTACTTTATGCTCTGCCTTGCCTAATGTTTATGATCTGGAAGTTACTGATTATCATCTTATATCATTCAAGGACTCCCGAATGGTTTTTGCTATATGGAGAGACACCTTGTAGAAGAAAAATTCCAAGACAGCATTTTGCTCAACCAAATCAAACACATTTTCACAATTAATAATCAACATAGTGAAATTATCTCATCTTTCTGCTAATAAAGGTAAAGATGTAGAACGCTGAAATACCGCTTGTAAAAAGGCAGCATGTTTCTTACTAATAGCCTCACTAAGTCTATTATCTTAGTGTCCCAAGATAATTCACTTATAATTGTGTACATATGGGAAAGGAGACCTCTCACTCAGTAGTTGATTGCACCTGTTACCTTTCCAGGGCATCAATAACATCAAGATTTTTTCTAATGTTTTAAGTATCTTACCCCTTCCTCCGTTAATTTTGTGGATTAATCCTTGAATGTCTTCACAATTGACAATTCTAGTGTGGTTCTCCTCTCCCTATATTTGGTACAAGACAACTACTTTTTTTCATTTTATTTTTTTTAAGTGACATTTGTCTTTTATAAGCACATCCAGAACTATGAGATTCACTGAGATGATTATAACATCTTTTAATGGTGGAAATAATTTATGAAAATCCTTGCAGTCCATTTCATTTTTCTTTAACATTATCCTCATTCTGGTGTTATCTTTAGGTTCCCTCAGGATGACTTGTTGAGAATTTTAAAACAAAATGAAGAAATAAAGTAAAAACCAAGTAATGAAAGTTTGGTGAAACTAAACAGCAAGTAATCTGGAAGGAACAACCCCTAAATTTCCATCATTCTTCCTTACAAGAGTTATTACTTTTTTAATGTCTAACTAGGGCTACCTTCAGCTGCTCAATTTGTCAAGTGTTTGCTGACTAAGGTATCCTTTTGTCTCTTTTGGTCACATTATGGCAATTGATTTTCATCTGTTAAAAATTCTATAAAAAATCATAACTAATGTTGATGAAATTGTTTGCTATCCATTTTTTTGAAAATAACTTGTTTAAACATTTCAGGAGTGAGTCATTAAATGCTAATTGCATTTAATATTGTTTTCTATTCTATCTTGGTTCTACCAAGTCAATTGTCTAAGTGTACAAAGCTGATTATGGGATGTTTCTCATATCAATAGTTTGTTGGGTTTTTTTTCTCATTTGTTAAAATCTAATCTAAGATGTGGAGTTGTGGGGAAGGAGTAAATTCCAGGCATAGGGGGCAGAAGAATCATATATAAGCAACCGTATGAAGACTTATTTTGGCTAAATTAGGGAGCATGTGAGAGTCCCCTGAAAGCTGGTAAAATAAGGAAGGGCCAGATTATAAAAGACAAAATAGTCCAAGTGGTCAGTAACAAGGATCTGAAAAGGGAAACTAAAGTTAGGGATATAAAAATGGAGTGAAAGAGTTAAACTTGGTGCCTGGTCATGGGTAATGATGGTGAGAGAGCTGATTGATGTCTTCAGCTTGGGTGCCATCTACTGAAACAGACATGTGGAGGAAATATCAGAAAGGGACATTTCCCATCAACAGGGAAAGAGAGCAGTGGAATATGCAATTCAGTAAAACATCTATAATTTAGAAATATATACATATATTGAAGATATAAAAATAAGTTTGAAAATAAGATCCAAGAATCAATTTGTAAGTTCCAGTACTAAAGAATGTGTATTTCTTCCTTCTTAAAATCATTCCAAATATTCTTCAATTTTTTATGAGAAGCAGTGTGAATAGTGGAGAGGGAGATGCTCTCAAAACCAGTAAAATCTAAATTCAAGTGCTATCTCTGACATAGATGGATTGTGTGACACTGGGAAAGTCACAATCTCTCAGCGCTCCAGGGAACTTTAAGACACTAACTGCAAAGAATGCACTGCATGTAGAGGGAGTTTCTGTTCCCTAGATCAATGACATCACAGATGTAGTTTCTATCCTATTTTTTGTTCTTTGTTTCCAGCTCTATCCTTCTCAGAGAAGTATTCCTTTTAATTAATGAAATGCAGTTAATAAGCACTTGTTCCTGCTCTCAAACGGTTTATAGCCTATTAAAGGAGACAGTACGCATGAGATAAGAGTTCCCCTTCTCATGTGGGCAAATGGCAAAGAACCTTAGGGATGTCCAACTGTGATGAGCAGAGAGGCCATGGGAGAACTAGAATACCAGGGGGAGGGCAGTAGCTGTGGCCCAAGTCTCTACCTGTGGTGACCAGATCCATGCTGAAACAAGAGCAACAGAAGCAACCAGATGAGGAAGAGAGCAGGAAACCAAGAGAACAAAAGCCTCCAGACAGAGGCCACCTACCACTCAATCTAGTTCCATAATGAATCCAAGTGGAGTTAATTTCATTGCCCTTCCCCTTCCCCTTCAGAAGGTTTAGCTCCAGACTCATCCCTACCTTCCCAACCTAATTCATTTCCGTGGTGTGCAGAGGCAGGGACTTTGAGACCTTTCCTCAGGGAGTTGGAGAAAAGTCAGAAAGAGCTTTCCCCTTACATTTTCAAAATGTTAAAACTGGGCAAAAAGAAGTCTGTCTGCCTCAACACATGGATTTCATATCTGCTTGTAAATTTTATTTTTCTGGATAACCAGTCGTCAAGCTACTGATCAGGTCAGAAGCTGAACTGAGACTTTTATACAAATAGAACAAAAACAAAAACAGGAAAATCAATGATTAGGGGGAAAAAAGGCTCATGAACAAGTTTCACAAAGAAGTAGGATTCTATTAGACTGTGATCACTTCTTCCTATATTGCCATTACAAGAGGAAAACAAAGAACATTCAGCAGAGACCAGGAATGCCAGGAAAGCCGAGGGCCATCTGTCCCGTTAGCTGGATCTAAGCAGAAGGAACAGACTGTCTGCATGTCTAGAGAAGAGGAGTTTCTAGAATCACATTGGGTGGGGATGATGTGATCTTGAATCAAACTGAGAGGGAGGAATGTGGGAACTGAGACAGAGAACAGCAAATTCCTTGTTCTCACTGCATGTTCTCTTCCAAGGTATAGGTTCAATGAGGTCCTGAAATCATAAAATTTTTATTTCTCGCTCTTTTTTTTTTCAGTACATATATTAAAATTCAGTTAAGCTCGATGTTCTTATAATGGGATTCTAAATGAGATTCATTTGCTTCAGCTTAATCTGAATGATTCACTCCTATATAAAAACCTTTCTACTAAGGATTTGCCAGAAGAGGATATCTCAAGAAGAAAGTCAAAGAAACTTTCATAATGGCTCAGATAATAAGCAAAGTCTTTAATATGACTATGCTAAAAATTCTGTTCAATACTTCAATTTAATAATTCTATTAAGTAGAAGAGAAGACTATTTTTTACAAAGCTGACTTTCTCCAACAACGGGGTGAGACTGGGATATATATTAAAAGTAATCACTAAGCAAAACTATTGCCTTAATAACTTTAAAATAGATTAGAGAGAAGCATCAAATACCACTGCTGGAGTTAATCTGTTGAAGTCTTAGGCAATCCTGCTCTCCTAAAGAGAACTAAGAGTTGGCACTTTAGGGTCATGAAGAGATTCAGAGTGGGGAAAAAAACCCAGTTCTTTTGGTTAATCTGAAGAAAATGTTATTAAGTGTTTTTAACAGGGAACCTGGGCTGGGAAAAGACTGTCACTCAATCCTCTCCTTCCAAAGGATCAGAATTCCAAAGGCTGAACAGGACCAAGTCCCAGTTCATGTTCAGTCACGTTTGGTGTCAAGATGCTCATCTCGCGACTCCACCACATGATGCTGTTTTCGCATCTTTGCCTCAGCTCATCAGAATACAGACTCCACATCACCCATCTCAACACAGATGGTCTTTAGTTGTGAATAATACTCAATTGTCACCCGGCCGTTCTCTCTGCCAAATCCTGAATGAAAGAAATAAAGCCTAAGTGACTGAGAGTGAGATATAATGTTTTTTTTTAACCAACAGTATTACGTAAAATAGCAAGTAATATTCTAAAAGTTTTGTGACTATCACTAAGACTCTTTGCCTGAATTGGGGAAGATCTGATCACAATGGAAGTGATTCCATCAGCTGGGGGGAAGCATATGTGTGTATGTGTGTGTGTGTGTGTGCACACACGCATGCACATGTGTGATCAAGCACACATGCACTCATTTCTGAGGTCTCTAGTACTGGGATGTTAAAAGCCTCAAGTGTCCCTAGGGTACCCTTCATTTTCTCTTTTTTTTCCCGTGTTCCTCACCTGACATCTTATAGCCGCCAAAGGGCAACTCCACTGGGCTAACATTGTAATTGTTAATGTAGCACACCCCAGCTTGAAGCTCGGCCACCACTCGGTGAGCCCGCTGGATGTCCCTGCAGGGAAAAGAAACAATTATTTATTACTGTCAGAGATCAAAGTTTGGAAGCAACCAACAGGTTTCAAAGGTTATTCAGCCAGGCGAATGACTGAGTAAGAACCAGTTATCACTTCCAAAATGGTTTTAAGACCTTTACCTTTGGTGCAGAATAGATAGGGATTAGGATTTTATGGGCTCACATCAAAAAGCTTCATAAAAATCAATGGTGGCTATCAAGATGTGCAAAGCATTTCTCTCCTTTTGTGAAATAAGGTCAATGTCTATAAAGCAGAGCAAAACCGAGGCCTGTAAACTCAACCAGCTCAAATCCCAGATCCCAAAAAGGGCTTCCTGGAGTACTGTGGTCTCTATACATACAGCTCAGAAGCACAGCAATAATGGGGATTCTGCCTCATCTCAATGGGCAGAAGGCTGCATATTTCTAGATTATCAAACATACAACATAAAATAGGAGAGGACCATGGCAAATAGCCTACTCCTATTTCAGAACTTTCCTGTACCCATCTTTAAGGCCTCTCATTGCCCAGATCCAAGCTGGGGTCAGATCCTGTCAATTCTACCTTCCTAACCTTGCTGGCAGGTGTCCCTTTTCTCTTCTGATACTGTAGGGACCACTACCTTTCTGGTTGCTCTCCCTGCCTCATCTTTCCCCACTCCAGTCCATCAGCTGCCAAAAAGAAGGTCTGATCTTATTTAAATAACTCCTGTGATTCCCTATTACTTTAGGGACCAATTTTAAATCCTTTGTTTGGCGTTCTTGTTGTAACATACTCCCTCACTTTTTCCAGTCTCCTTATATACTGGCCTCCTGCCTATTCCTCACACAGGATGCTCTATCTCCTGACACCTTCTTCCTGTCTCCTACCTTCCTGGCCTTCTTTCAAGTCCCACCTTGTACTTCAAAAAGCTTTTATTGGATCTCTCTCCCCTTAATTCTAGTGCCCTCCCTCTCATGATTAACTCCACCTTATCCTGTATATATCTTGTTTAAGTACAGTGTTGTTAAATTGTGAGCTACTGGAGAGCAGGGACTAGGCTTTTTGCCTTTCTTTGTATCCTAGTACATAGTAAGGTACTTAATGTCTGATCAAATGATACAAAGTCAAAAAAAAAAAAAACCCTATCCTTGCTCTCATGTTTACTAAGAAAATCACTTTCACTTTGCAAAGTTCTGACGCAAGGACTAAGCTCTTGCTTCCTACCAACAAGCCTAGGCCAGCGAAAACCAAAAAGAAATGCCAGAACAGGAGCACCTAGACAGAGATCCCAGCCCCACTCCTAGGGAACAGCTTCTGAAAAGTCAGGCACACCTGGTAAAGACACCAGCTGCCAGACCAAAGTTGGTGTCATTCGCTCTCTCGAGGACCTCCGCCTCTGTGTCAAAGGACAAAATGGACATCACTGGTCCAAAGATCTCTTCCTTCACACAGGTCATGCCATCTTTGCAATTTCCTGTAAGCAAGAAAAGCAAAGCAAAAACGTACGTTAGGGAAGTAGTAACTGGTCTTGATACATGAAATTATTTTTCTTGTCTATACTGTTGAAAAAAGCCTTTATTCACCAGCCCTGAAGTCAGGAGGACCTGAGTTCAAATCTGACCTCAGCTACTTTCTGGCTGTGTGACCCTGGGCAAGTCACTTGATTCCAATTGCCTCAACAAACAAACAAACAAAAAAAAGAAAAGAAAAAAGCCTTTATTTACAGGTATATACTTCTTTACCTAACCTGAAAATCCGAAATAAATTTAATAAACATAAAACCAATAAATGAAGAGCTAGTTATTCACCTTATGATGAAATTGAATAGTTTCTTTACACTTAAGCTACCCTAATAGCATTACTGAATCGACATAGGCAGAAACATGAACAGTGATTTAGATCATGGCTTGGCAAACCACAGCAATTCTAGCCCACTTCTTGCTTTTGGGGGAAAAAAAAATTTGTAGCTCAACTGCCATACAAAAGCAAGACTTGGCCCCAAATGAAGACTGCCAATTCCCAATTTAGATAGCAACCTCCTCACCACATTTCTCAAACCAATGGGCCTTTAATACAATCTACAGCACAAAAATTATGACTGTCCACAATGAAGATGTTGCAAGATAAGCACTAAATTAAGAGACTCTGCCACCCAGGAGAAACAGTTAAATTATAATTAGTTTAGATCAAAAGGGTTTTTGAAAATTTGTAATCAAAATAACAACTAATAATCACAATATTTAATTAACCAAAAGACTTCATTATCACCGATATTTAGCAGATAATGATGAATGCTATATTATCAGACTGTTCTACCTATTGTGAGTCTGTAGACCAATAATATGATAAAGAGGAATGAGGGAGATGAAACATGCTGCCCACCTCCAGATAGACTGTTATGGACTCCAGAGTGAATATGGAAGGCACATTTTTAAAGAGATATAGTTAGTGGAGGAATTTGTTTTAGATGATTATACATGTTTGTAAGGAGTTTCATTTTTCTTGTTTTCTCAATGAGGAGAATAAAAGGGAAGGAAGACAATTGAGACCTGTAAATAAAGTAAAACTGAATTTTAAAAAAACTTTTAAGAGAAAGAAAAAAATGAGAACAAGACAGGAATCAAATACTCAAGGAGCAGGAAGGAAAAAGTGGCCCACTTCTTACCTAAAATTTAAGTCATTAGACCTTTAATCAGAAATAAAAATGACCTTCAATCACCTATGCCTCTCAAGGGAATAGAGGCAGGTGAAAATTACGTCTATGTTAAGAACTTTTCTTAGCTCTGAGTTCACAATTTTTAACCATACATTGAGAATTGCACTGAGATGCATTTTCATTTTCAAAGTTAAATTGCATGTATAAAATGCCTGTGTCCTGGTCTTTATGCCAGATTTCTTTAACCATTCTTTCAAATATACACACAAAAAATATCACTCCAGAATTTATTAAAAATTTGCTTGTTCTTATCATTAAGATAAAGTATACTAACCTATCATAAATTTTTATTAGATCCAGAAATACACAAGAGGTCATTAGTCAAGATTGTTTTATGTTGTGTGAGGGTACAAGATTAGTTGATTGTATTTAACTAAATAAGTAGAAGAAAATAAGTAGAAAGAAGAAGGGAGAGAAAGAAAGGGTCAGAATTGTCTTGCCAAGTTATGTTCTAATGTTCCAAAAGCACAAAATCAAAGCTCTTCTTCTCTGTACTTAAAAGATAGCTAAATTGGATTCAGTGAAACTGTACTTTTCTATTACGGGGTCTTCGTGTCTTATTCTAGATACATTATTTAAAGTTTTCTTGTATTATTCTCCTTACCCCTACTTCTCAGGTTGCTCTCAAAATCAAATGAGATAAAAATTGTAAAGCATTTATTAGCACAGTGCCTATAACAAGCAATAAATAAATATTACCTGTTATTGCAATTATTATTACTCTTTAATTTATATAAATTGCTCTTAATTGAGGCTAAAAACTCTTAAGCCAGAACCTGACAATCAATGCTGATTTCAACACATGTTAAACTGATAAAGCTGTCTGTGGCCTCCATCTCTTGGTATAGAGGTGAAGGACTGTAGAAGAAGCAAGAGACATACATTTTCAAACAATACAAAATAATTCTTGGGATCTTCAAGAATATACCTGATTCTAGCACACATTACAACAATTTACTTTTCTTCATTTGTTACAAGGAGACCTTATTTTGAGAATAACAGGGTGGAGAAAGAGTGATTAGTGATAATGAGGCAAAGAGAAAAAGAAAAATTCCACTAACAAAAGCAACTAGAGAGCAGAAGGAAGTTCAGAAGACAGCAGACAAGCAAGGCAGTGTTGGGATTACCCTGTTCAATGTTCTATTTCTAAAACGAAGCCGTAAGAAACAGATTCACAGCTTCATTCGGAATTTTCATTTTTTTTTTAATAGTTCCCCTTGTTTGTGGTCATGCTCACAAAATAAGCTTCCATACAATTCCAGATGCAAGGGCAACAACATACCTAGGACACAGGGTGTCATATAGTAGCCATCCTTTAGTTTGGGATCCTCTGGAACACACAAGTCTCCACCACACAACACCTTAGCACCCTACAAATAAAACCAGTGTAGATTGTAGGTAAACACAAGTCCGCAAGGTAAAATTCTCCCAGGCATTTCCCAGTCATGCTGCTTGTGCTTAGCAGGAGAGGCCCAAAGCACGAAGCTAAGGAGATCCTGGTCCTGTTCCATAGGACATACAGAAGAAAAGAGTTTTAAAAGTTACCAGGAGAGTTCATTGACCTTCCTTCTTCCCAATGACTCTCTCAAATACCTTCCTGACTTCTCTTCCAGGTCTCAGCCCCAGCCCACAAACAGACAGTGTTTCCAATTCCACTCTTCTCATTATGCCATATGGACATTTGGTAGTCCAAGCTCAAGAAAGAAACTGGGGTAGGACACACAGACCTGGGAGTCACCCATGGAAAGATTTAATGGAATCCACAGAAGCAGATGAGAACATCAAGGGAAGAGTGAATATCGAAAGAGAAGGGAGAGGAGCTACAGCAGAGACTGAAGAGCAGACATATAAGAGAGAAAGTATGCACCCTACCCAGAAAGAAAAAAAAAAAAAAAAAAAAAAAACTTTAAAAAATACACCAGTAGGAGCTCTGCTATCACACACCTTATTATCCTCATTTCAGAGATGAGGAAACTGACAGAAAGAAACGGAGGAACTTGTTCAAGGTCAGAAAACTACTAA
The DNA here is from genome assembly GCF_902635505.1 of Sarcophilus harrisii. Taxonomy (NCBI): domain Eukaryota; kingdom Metazoa; phylum Chordata; class Mammalia; order Dasyuromorphia; family Dasyuridae; genus Sarcophilus; species Sarcophilus harrisii. Next base: position 53,395,422 of record NC_045429.1, read on the forward strand.
GTATCTGAGGCTGGATTTGAACTCAGATCTTCCTAACTTCAGGTGTGGTACTATACTGTACTCTTCAGTCTGCTGATCCACAGAAAGACAGGAATCAAATAAAAGTCAAGGACCTGTTTCTCGCAAAATTAGCATACAGAGCATGGTTAGAATAAGTGATGACTTGGGTTTTAACAGCATGTTTCCTCAGAAAAGTTAACATATTAAAACTCTTCTACCATCCGCTCCTTAATTTCACATCAAAAGAAACCCCACATGGATAAAATTTCAGTCTTTCAACTAAATGGATTGTGAAGGAAACAAGAGGTCTTCTACAAACAAAACCATAAATGAGAAGTTTGGAGGCCTCGGTGCAAAGCTTTCAAATTATATAGGCTAATTAATGAACAGGACTCCTTCCAACATCACCAGCAGCAGGAAATCACATTACTGGAGGTGAAAAGAACATAGGCAGCATAGAGATGGATTTCCAAAACAAGGAATTCCCTCAAAAATGTATACATTCCCTCTCTGACCCTCTTGAGAAGATCACAAGGATGCATCCATCTCTCCATGCTAAACAGAGTCTACACCCCACCCAAGTGGGGTTATAAATGACTACAACCCCAGGAATTCCTATCCTGTGTCCTGTAACCAGATGTTCTCCAGAAGTCCAAACCCTGCCCTTGAAATCATTCTACTTCTGAACACCTGTAATCCTTCTAGTATTTCCAAGTTCTGAGATAGCTGAATACAAAAGAGTCACTTTTTTTAAACACAATCTTGAGTTACATATATTGTTAGAAAGTTTCCCCCGCAAAGTTCTACAACCATCAAATCCTGTAGCTCAAACTTTTTGTATTTTGTGGAATTATGATTCTATCACTTAACATATTATCCATTCCTCCCAACTTCTGACATCCCCAAGTCATCCCTAAGAATCAAAAACTGAGTAAGTATTTATTAAGCATCTATTAGATACCAGGTAGCGTGCCAAGTGCTGGGGATAGAAAAAGGAATTTTCTTATTTTAACAAATTTAATCTAGAAGTAGGTTACAAGGTACAGAAACATCTAGGCAATGTCTCATTCTTTAAAGAACAAGATGTAAGCATTGACAAACAAAGATGCCTAGAGAAGTCTTGCTGTCATTAAAGTATATGATCAGAAATGTTAACTATCATAGATTATTAGTCTGTCTAAAGTCACCGCCATCTAGTGGCAGTTCTCTGAAGTGCTAGGCCAGAAAACGGATTGGGAGAGGACCACGGACATGTACCTGCTTAGGAGCAGGGAATGTCAGGAAGATAGGACTCCACTATGCCTGAAGGAAAAAGCCCAGCACCCAGTTTTGTTGCCCCTAAAAGTCATTTGAGGCAGAGACCCTGGGAAAGAAGTCAAAAAGTGAGCAATAAGAGGAAAATAAGATTTTTAAAAAGTGGAAGAAGTAATCAAAGATCTTGGAAGAAGAAAGCCTAAAGACTTTGAACATAAACAGATAAATAAACAGTATATGGTGAAGAACAGGTTAGACTAGTAGTAACCAGGTAGAAATAAGAATATAGAAGAATCAAATACTGTAATAATTGACAAGAAAAATGAAATCCACACTCTCCTTATTTCTTACCTCGTTCTTTGCCTGCTCAATGAACCCAAGGACATGTTGCAGATGTGATCGATTGATGAGGGGACCCATTCTCGTGTCTTCCTCAAGAGGGTCCCCTATCTTTATCTTTTTGGTTTGTTTTACTACTTCCTCTGTAAATTTATCCAGAATTTCTCTTTGCACAAATACTCTTGTGCCATTACAGCAAACCTGAGGGTGGGCAGAGAATAAAACCCAGAGCATAAACTGTACAAGAATTAAAAAACCTAAAATATGAAAAGCCTAAGAAGAAAAACAAGAGTTCTTGCTATCCCTGAGCATTTTTCAGTTTTAGATAACATCCAACAAAAGACATAGTCTTTTTCAGACATAAACTTATTCTACTGGATTTATCATTTGTCTGACTTAAGATGTTTATTTTAAAACCATATTAGCCATTCTGAGTTGGGATTTTGGGGTTTTTTAAAATTATACTTTGTAGAAGAACATGGGATGTGGAGGGGCAACAGGGAGGAGTTAGTATCAAAAAAAGAGAAAAGTTTAACAATCACTGATTTTTCTTCTCCCAAGAGAAATCATTTGGCTCAAATCTTACTTCTGTTTCTGTTCTAAGGAGAATCATATTTTGAATTGAAAAGGCAAATAAAAAGGGCCAAGGAGGGATGTCAAAATATAACATAAATAAGAACAGAAAACAGAACACCCAAATTTACTCAAACCTAGAAGTGTGGCAAAGCCGGCAGATATGACCGCTCGGCTATTTTAAGTCAGCTTTGGAACCTCATGGTAAATGAAACAAGCAATACATGACAAGAGCAAATGTGCCAATTTTCACAAGAACAGAATCTGTGAAGTATGAGCCAGTGAGCCTAGTTTTGATTCTAGCAAAGTTACTGAGTGTATATAGGGATGATTTGTCTAAAAAAAGATGAGGTGATCACAGTTACCCTCACTTCATCAAAAACAGGTCAGGCCAGATCAGATTTTTTTCTGATCAGGCTACCAAAAATGAGCAATGAGGGTGATGCTGGAGAGCTGCGTGAAGAAAAAAACTGATTAAATAAAAAATCTTCTCGTGTTACTTGTATGGATAAGATGGAAAAAAAGTGAGTTAGACAGTAGTATAACTATAACAGGTTTGGAACTGGCTAAACTTCATGACTTTAAGTCAATTTAGAAGTTCTCTCAAGTTGTCCTTGGCATTTTGCTATTTGACATTTTCATTAGTGACTTTGATAAAAGGCATAGATGGTATATTTATCAAATTTTCAGATGACACAAAACTAGGAGAGATAGATAATAAGAGACAACTGGGACTCAAAAAAATCTTGATACAATACAATAGATGCCTTCAAGTATATGAAGTACTGGGATGCTGAAAGAAAATTAGATTTGTTCTTCTTGGCTTCAAAAGGCAGAAAAAAAAGCAAAGCAAAGAAAAAATTATAGTCACTCAGAAGTGAAACAGGAAGTCTTGGAAAGCAGGGGATCCTCTCTTCACTAGAGACCTTTTATCCAAGGCTAGATGATCACTTAGTATGAAGGATGCAGAGAAATTCTAACTCTCCATAGGTGGGGATATATGGCTTCGGAATTCCTTTACATTTATGAGATACTTTCATTATGTGACTTAATCCAATTATTTATCTCTAAAGTCAAAGCAAGTAAATAAACATTTGCTTCCTTCTCAGCTCCCCCAACAGGAGCTCAACAAGAACTTTTCACTACTATTAGCATTCCTTTTCATAAGGGAAGATGCATACCTCTCCTTGAGTAAGGAAGTTGGCCATCATTGCCCCCCTCACAGCATTCTCTATATCACAGTCTGAGAAGATGATAAGGGGAGATTTGCCTCCAAGCTCCAGGGTGACAGGTTTGACGCCTTTAGAGGCCAGCTCCATGATCTAACACAGAGAACATTCACAAATCAAAAAGTAATCACCTTATCTTCCTCCCTTTTTGGCCTCCTCCCATACATCATCTCCCAAGAATATTGGTGATTAGTCCTTAAAGCCCACTATGCTCTGGAGCTCCTAGAATCCTTGATATCCTTCAAGACCCAAGTCCCACCTTGTGCAGGCGTATGTTCCCAGGTCCATTTACTGCTAAAGTCTTCCCTCTAAAATCCCTTCCCTTTACAATGCCCCCTTTTCCCTCTTTTTATATCCCTAGCACTAAGCATAGCTCCTGGCACACAGTAAGCACTTAATAAATGTTTGCTGACTAGCTGTTTTGGGGATCTAAGCTTACTTAAAATATATTCTTCTCCACTGATGCTTAATACCAAATTAGAACAGAAAAAAAAAGGCTACATTAATATGCATGAATGGCTAAAAAGGTCTTTTTACAATTACTAGGCATGAGGTGGACTGGAGGTCAAAGCATATATTAAGCTGGGAAAAAAGAGGTTTATCTAAAAAATACATTTTAAAACTCTTATCTTCTCAAGTCCCATATTCGAAGTAGTAAATCACTGAACAATACAGTTACTCTCTGAAATGTTAAACTCATCCTCTGGCACATACAAATAGAAGGAGATAATGATTTCCACCTTAATTTGATCCTACATAAACATACCATTTTAACTGCCTGGAGTCTGCTGACTGCCTACCTTAATACCATTTAGATAAGTCTAGACTTTCAATCAAAAACACACCTCCCCAGCACAAGCTAGGGAAAAAAAATTAAAATCAGTGGGTAAGCATGTTAGAAAATCTGCTAAATTTGACAGCATCTAACTGATTAAGATGGGAACCAGGTCCCAGCTGCCCAAGCACCCTTCTTAAGCACCTTCTTGCCAGTGGGCACACTCCCAGTGAACGAAACTTTAGCCACATCCCGATGCTGGCATAGAAACTGGCCTGTGGCAGCCCCACCTTGCACCACATTGAAGAGCCCTGGAGGCACCCCAGCCTCAGTATAGATTTCAGCCAACAGCAACGTTGACACAGGCGTGAAGGGAGAAGGCTTAAAGACCATGGCATTTCCTGCATAGCAAAGAGAAGGACAGCTCCGGTTGGGAAAGATTAGCAGGGAATGTTAGAAAAGACTTACATGTTAATTTCCTTTCCATTCATCTTTGTGCTAAAGAATACATTTCACTTTTCTTCCACACTGGTTCTTTCCATTTAGTGAATTCCCCTTTAAAGGACGACAGACACTCTCCCTATCAACTCATTTCACTAATCAATTCAATGTGAGGATATAGCTCAAAATAAGGGCATAAATCAATTTAAAAAAATAAAATTTCAATAGACCTCCCCAATTATAATGTCTTAGATCTATTTCATACATTTCTCTAAAAAGAACTGAACTTCCTTCCCTCTAGATGATTATTTTAAAACCATCTGCCATACTCAAAGCCTCTTGCTTTTTTCAACTTTATTCTTTGTCTTACCCCTCTGCAATATGATTGGCTTTTGACCTTATCAGTCAATGGAAAGTGCTGTCCAGGATTACCAACAATTTCTTAATTGTCAAATCCAACAGTCCTTTCTCAGTCTTTATTCTTCTTGACTGTTCCTATAGCATTTAATGCTAGAACGCAACTAGCATTAGTTCTGGACATTCTCTTCCTAAAGTAGTCATGATACATAACTCATTCATTTTTTTTTTGCACATCTCCATCCTTGGCCTATTGTCTATGGATAAGTGTCCCCTAGCATACTGTACTAGGCCGTTTTCTCTTATCTCACTATAGTCTCTTCTGGTAATCCTCACAAACTCCTATAGGTTCAACTCTCATCTCTATGCAGAAGACTCCTAGATCTGTAAAACTAGCACCAGTCTCTCTCCTTAATTCTAGATCAACAGCAACAACTGCAGGTTTCATCAGTATACCAAACTCCAAATGTTTAAAGCAGAATTTATCTTTCCCCCCAACTTTCTAACTCTCCTATTTATATTGAGGGCACCTTTACCACCTATCCAGTCCACATCTTTGGAATACTCTTCTACTTTTCTCTTTCTTTCAACATACTGGGACTGGAGAGCAAGCTTTTGGCACATGCACTAGGGCCTTCCTTTTCTGAGTTACATATAGCAGGAATATATTCAATAAGAATTTATTGCTTTAACTTGAACAGGCTGCAATGTCTACAACCTTACCACAAGCCAAAGCTGGGGCAGACTTCCAACTAGCAATCTGGAAAGGGTAGTTCCATGCTCCAATTCCAACACATACTCCAAGAGGTTCCCGTCTGGTGTAGCCAAATGATCCACCAGGCAGCTGGACATGTTCACCTAAGGAGAAATACAGAAGGGAAGATACAATTCTATTCTCTTCTAAGAGACAAAACTCTGTTACCTCCAACAAATACCTCCTTGGTCAGACTGTCTCCTCGATGTTCTCCAAGCATAATAACATGCTTATGCCTGCCATCCTGTTGTCTTTCCCAGTTACCCCTAATCCTCCACTTAATCCAATTTCTGCCCATCCTTCAAAATCTAGCTCAATTCTTACATCACCCATGAATCATTAATTCTCTAATAACTAGTCTACATGGATCTCTTTCATTCCTAACTAAACTTGATACTCTGTGTGAAGATGTATATGTGTGTATATATATTTATGTGTGTATATATGTATATATATATATATATATATATATACATATATACATATGTATATATATGTATATATGCACATATGTATAAATATATGTGAATATATAAACCTATATACAGATATAAAAACACAAATATGCAAACATATACATACACGAGAGAGACAGAAAAAGAGGTCAGAAAAATATTTACATTCTGAAACTAAAAAAGTCATTTTTTCCCTTTATTTCAAATATGTAAAATCTATCTTTTCAACAACATTGCAAACTTTTTGACAGCAGGAATTGTGATCCATACTACTTTTGCATCTTACATAGTGAGTAATCAATAAATAATTTCCCAAATACTGGATCTGAATGGTAACAACTTAATCCTCATTCCAAAATCCAGTTAATCTTCTCTTTTATTAAATAGAAGGAGTCACTGGAATATAAAGAATTAAGTTGATTTATCCAAATTTATTCAATGAGAATAGAGTAGAAGCAGGAAGAACATTGAAAATGGATTCTCACACTAATAATTAGCAAAACAACTAACACTCTCCTGGTCAGATGGCCATAATCAGTCAGTCAGAAAGTGTTCAGAGTACAGAGGCCACTATACTAGATGCAAACATCTAAGAACTTTCAGACTTGTGGGTCAGAGCACAGGAGACACCAATATGAAATAACTAAACCAGGTAAGGGTTTCTCCAATGAAAGTTAAAATCTTAACTCCCACTACAATAAATTTATTCTAGTTATGGCTGAAGACTCAGTGCCTCATTAAGAGTATGATCTTACCTCCCATGGAAGCAGCCAATCCTGCATAATATTCTAAGCACTGCCAAGAAGTATCAATATCTAATCGAGCCTCAAAGACAGATTTTCCATTGTTGATGGTTTCCACAGTTGCTATTTCATCCTTCCGTTCCTTCAAGTAATGAAGAAAAAACAGATTAAGGACATATCTTCTGATTGTATTCACTATCAAACTATGCAACATAAACAAAATATCTAGTTCTTGCAATAAAAAAATTGTCCCTGGAAGAGAATGAAAAAAAAAAAAAAAATGATACTAACTATGGGGAAAAACAGAAACACAACTATTATCCAACAGTAGTTCCCCCCCCCAAATACTTGTAGAACTGATATCAAATTAAAGTTTCATTTTAGGGTATTAGGAAAAGAGGGTTAGGAGAAATCTATTCATATCATACACATACACACACACCTATGACATCAGGGAAGTAATCTAATTCATTTACATGTCGTGGTGTCACCTCCCTGATGTTGTGGTCCTCTTCAAAATAAAGGACAAAAAACAACAACATATACCTATATCTACACACACACACATATTTACATGTATATATGTAAGGATATATATATATGTGTGTGTATGTGTGTGTGCTTATTTATTTATTTACAATATATATATTTAATGAATATGTATACATTTTCATTAAAAAAATTTAGAGAATTTTTAAAAAATAATCTGATACATAACTGGCATTGCAATATTCATAAATATTAATCCCTTAAATTCTATCCAAAGGAATTCAACAGGCAGGAATTACAAAATAATTCTTCCATAAAACTTGGCATATGATACTCATTTGGAGTCCTGGATTTGTCCAGCTCACATTCCACAGCTCCCCAGAGATATAAAAAAATGTAAAAAAGGAAAGCAACAAAAATTATAACCTTTTGAAAAACAGGCCCTTCAAGAAAATGATAAAAAGAAAGTGATTTGTCTTAAAAAAAAAAACCTTACTTCAATACCTTGGAATATAGACAGACACAGAACAACATAAAAGGAAGACAGGACAAACAAAATGAAATAACAGAAATTAGGCAGTTCTCCATTGTCCTTACGGAGTTTTACTGTAACTCTTGGGAGATTGTAGGATTTTTCTGACTTACAAGCAGATGACCTTATTCAATGAACCCTGATATTAATAAGGTAGGTCTTTACTTTAGGGAGAAGCTTGGAGTTAGTAGGACAGATGCAATGAGCACAATGCCATTTGCAAACAAGAGCTTCTGGAGGATATCACAGAAACCCTCTGCTATTGGAATATATACTGGAGATGCTCCACAACAATGGCCAATGCCTTTGATGAACATATGCTCTCTTTTTTTTAGAATCTGTTTGTTCCAGAGTGTGGAACACAACATAGCATTCTCACTCTGTTGTTATTTGCTTGCAATGTGTTTTCTTTCTCAGTTTTTCTTTTCCTTCTTTCTTGATCTGATTTTTCTTGCACAAGATAAACTGTATAAATATGTATACATACATTGGATCTAATATGTATTTCAATAAATATATTGACTACCTGCCAGCTGGGGAGGGGGTGGAGGGAAGAAGGGGAAAATTTGCCACAAAAAGTTATGCAAGGGTCAATGTCAGAAAAATTACCTATGCATATACTTTGTAAATAAAAAGCTTTAATAAAATTAAAAAAAAAAAAAAAGAATTTGTTTGTTCCTAATAGTGAACAGAGTATATACTCTTCTATGACTGATCCTGACATTTTATTAGGAGCCTTTAAGAAGTTTTAATCTAGCAAATAAAATGTTGTTTTTTTATAATCAACAAATAGTAAGCACAATCTTATCTTATACTGGACACATCTTTTAATCAACTATGAAACCACAATGATGTGGTCCATTGTATAACATCATTTATAACGGCCTGCTATCATACCCATATTAAGAATGTCCCTGATGTATATGTGGATTATTGTCTGAAAATTTTAATAAAGATGGGAAAAGTTGTTACTAATATTCTTGAAGTTCTCTTAAAATTATCTGCTTCCTTTTTCTTCTACTGACTTTCATGTTCAAAGAAATCTTCCAATCCTGGTTTCTTAGTTGTAATAAATGTAAATGGATGACTGCTATCAATTACTGAACCAACCATCAGTGATCTTCCACTGTAAATGAACATGTTAGCACGATGGCTTATAAATGCATCTATTTGGCAACAGTTAATCAACTATATGAAATAGTAAAAATAAAGATTTTCTGGACCAACAAGGTTAAGGACTAAACATCCCTAAATGGCTTGAATAAAATTATAACATACAGAAAGACAAAATTAGTGGCTAGGTGTAGGTATTCTGTTTTATTATAAAACCACAAGAAGCAAAAGACTTGGGAGAAAAAGATTAATTGACTTTTTGACTTAAAGGTTATGAGACACTGGAATATTTCCCAGAAAAGGTTGGGAAGTCTCATTCTCTCAATTCTTTTTAAAACAAGTTTATAGCTGTCTTTTGGCACTGATTTAGGCCATTCTGCAGAGAGAATAGAGTGTAGTGGCTAGGCCTCTGAGATGCTTTCTGTCCTTATGTTATCATTTCCTATGTTCTTTAGGAAAATATCATTTAACTAAACAATCACAGATGGTTATTAATAGATGTTTTGACATAAGACAACAAAAAGCGCCTGAATGTTTCAGAGAGCTCCCTTCCATCCCCCCAAAAAAGCTGGGACTCTGGGCTCCTCCCTGACAATTCAGAATGCTACTTATTACAGAATCAACAGGGATCTATTTCTTAAGACATAAAGCTTTCCAGACTTCACCTCCTAGAGGAAGTAAAATTCTCTACTACCATGTACCCAAAAAGATTTCCAATCTTATATCTCAAAGGATTTACCCAGCTAAGGTTAGAGAAGTTCATCAATGTAATTACTACCAAGATGATGACAACTTTTGACCATGAAAAGTTGTGAAATTATTCTCACATCTATCAAGGGCTTTTAACCTGCATTTATAGCAAGTTCCTAAAGAAATCAGGGTTTGCATCATTTTGAATATTATAAAAGCAAATTAAACTGAGTCGTTATCTAGAAAACAGGGTAAAAATATATGAATAAAAATATATATACAGATTCTTGAAGACAATAAATAGGCCAGAAAAAGTTAGGAGGGTCATTGAAGGCTCAGTGGAATTAAGAGGGAAGGAGGAAAGAGCATAAAATAAGATAAAAAGTGAACAAACTACAAGGATGAATTACTATCAAGCAAAGATAAACCAAGTATAAAGACTCATATACAGCCCTATATGATCAGCTGAGCTAAGTAAATAGAACTTCCTCCCAAACTAAATTACATATCATGTAGTTTTACATTAAGCCCAGGCATCATAAAGAACCAACTGAACAGTTCAAGGGTAACTTTCCAAAAGGGGAAGAGTCCTATAAAAAGGAATAAAACCAACACACTCTAATTATCCTGGCAGCTTCCAGAAGGATTCGGGAACGTTCCATGCCTGATTTTTTCCTCCATATTTTAAAAGCAGCTTTTGCACTCTGAACTGCCAAATCTACTTCCTTCTCTCCGGAGCAAAGGAAAGTAGCTATTACTCGGCCTAAAATGGGAATAAAAAGAAGATATATTTCCAATATAAACACTAATGCAGGCAATGTAGTTAGGAATATTCAGTGGATAAAGCACTAGGCCTGAAGTCAGTAATATTTGAATTTAATGCAGCTATGTGACTCTAGCCACTTCATCTCTGTCTCAGTTTCCTTAACTGTAAAGTTACCTCCCAGAGTTATTATGAGATTCAAATGAAATATTTATTTTACATTTATTATATTATGTAAAAAGCCCTTGATATTAATAAACGCTTATTATCTTCATTTCCCTACCTTCACCAGTTTCAACACCATCAAAACAAAGGATAGTTTGTGTGGAAGACAATAATTAATCCCACCCTTTGGAGCAAGAGTACCAAACTCAAATATAAAGAGTACATAATATACAGACTACATATTAATTACATATTAACATTATTTCTTTCATTATATTTTATTTATTTGGCTACCTATTTCCCAATTACATCTTAATTTTTCCCAATTTTTAATTATTTTAAATACTTCCCAATTATATTTGGTTCTCAGCAAGTCAGTTTGACACCTGTATTTTATAGCACGGAGTTCCTCATATGACCTTATCAGCAGGCTCGTTGGATTTTTCTGATCCCAGAGAAGGTTTCTTAACCTCTCAAAACTCACTTCTGGCCAGTTCTGCCATTTACACTTTCTACTGAGTCACTTAACTCTACTAAATTGGTATTAAGATCACTGCTAGATTGGGCTAATTAGGCCATCAGTCTCACTTAAACTTTGCATCTCCCTTCTGGGGCACCAAACCTCTAAATTAAGCAGTCACTTAAAAAGGATTTTAAAAATCGATTTCCAATAAATATTGCACAATCCCTGAGGCAAAGAAATCCTTCTAGGGAGCACAAAAGGTGGGACTTCGCAGAGTGGTTGTGAGAATCCCAGATAATTATGCTGATGAGTCTCTACTACAACTTCTAAAATGTCCTTCTGCTCTCCAAATGTGGTTACAGGTGTTGTACACCTTAAAGTCCCACGTAGAATGGCAAAATTTGCTTTAGGCTTCTCCTTCCTAACCAGGATCAAGGAAAGAACTCCGTCCCATACCAATTTGCCATCTGGGGGAGGGGGAGGGTGGGGAAAATCGGTTTGACAAAGGGATAATTTGTAAAAATTCCCCTTTTTAATTTTTAAAATTTTTTTAAAAAATTTTTCCCCTTTTTCCCCCCCCCCCTTTTTTTTTTTCTTTCTTTCTTTTTCCCTTTCCCCTTTCCTTTTCCTTTCCTTTCCTTTCTTCTTCTTCCCTCCCTCCCTCCTCCCCTTCTCCCCCTTTTCCCCCTTTCCCTTTCCCCTTCCCCCCCTCCCCCCCTTTTCCCCCCCCCCCCCCCCCTTTCCCCCCCCCCCCTCCCGCGGGGCAGGGGTACCCTTTTGGGGCGGGAAACCCTGTTTGGGCTAGAAAGGGGGGGACTTTTTCTTAAAGGGCGAAAACCCCGGGGGGAAAGGGGTTTTTTTTCCCGCCCCCTTTTTTTTTGGGGGAAAAATTTTTTGGTCCCCCCTTTTTTCCCTTTCGGGCCCTTTCGGGCTTCCCCCTTTTTGGGGGGGAGGCCAGCGGTTTTGGGGCAAAGGGGGCGGGAAACCCCCCCCCCCTTTTTTCCCTTTGGGGGGGGAAAGGGGGGGGGGGCCCCCCGCCGGGGGGGGGGAAAAATTTGGGGGGGTTTCTTTCGGCCGGGCCCCCGGGGGGTTTTGGGGTCCCCTTTTGGGGCAAACCCCAGGGGGCCCGGGGGGGGGTGGAGGGGGGGGTTTCCCCCGGGGTTTTGGGGGGGGGGGTGGGGGGGAGGGAAGGGGGAGGGAAAGGGGGGGGGAAAGGGGGAAAGGGGGGGGAAAAGGGGGGGAAGAGGGGGAGGAAAAAGGGGGGGGAGGGGAAAGGGGGGGGGGGGAGGGAAGGAAGGGGGGGAAAAAAAAGGGGGGGGGGCAAGGGAGGGGGGAGGGAAGGAAAGGGAGGAAAGGGAGGGAAGGGGGAAGGAAGAGAGGAAAGGGGGGGAAGGAGGGAGGGAAAAGGGAAAAGGGAAAAGGGGGGAAAAAGAAGGGAGGAAGGAGGGAAGGGAAGGGAGGAAAAGAGGAGGGAAGGAGGGGGGAAGGAAAGAGGGAAAAGGGGAAGAAAGGGAAGGGGGAAGGAAAAGGGGAAGAGGAAAAGGGAGGAAAGGGGGGGAGGAAAGGAGGAAAGAAGGGAGGGGGAGGAAAGGGAGGAAGGGGGGAAGGAAGGAAGGAAGGGGGGAAGGGGGGAAGGAAGGGAAAGGGGAAGGAAGGAGGAAGGAGGAAAAGGAGGGAAGGAAGGAGGGGAAGAAAGGGGGAGGAAAGGGGAAGGGGAAAGGGGAAGGAAAAAGGAAGGGAAGGAGGGGGAGGGAAAGGAAAGGGGGAAGGGGAAGGAGGGAAAAGGAGGGAAGGGAGGAGGGGGGAAGGGAAAGGAAAGGAGGAAAGGAAGGAAGGGAGGAAGGAAGGGGAGGAGGGAGGAAGGAAGGAGGAAAGAGGAAGGGGGAAGGGGGAGGAAGAAGGAAGGGAAAGGGAGGGAAGGAAGGGGGAAGGAAGGGAAAAAGGGAAGGGAAAGGAGGGGAAAGGAGGGAAAAGGGGGGGGGAAAGGGGGAAAAAAAGGGAGGGGGAAAAAGGGGAAAGGAAGGGGGGGGGGGGGGGGGAAAAGGGGAAAAGGGGAAGGAAAGGGGGGGGGGGAAAAGAAGGGAAAAAAAGGAAAAAAAAAAAAAAGGAAAAGGGGGGAAAAAAAAGGGGGGGGGGGGGAAAAAAAGGGGGGGAAAAAAAAGGGAAAAATTTCTTTTTTTTCCCGGGGTTCAAAAAACAAAAAACCCTTTCCCTTTTTGAAAAGGGTTCAATTTCTAGGCGGTTTCCCAAAAACTCAAAATTTAAAATTTTGGGGCGCCCCCTTTAAAACCCCCCCTTTTTTCCTTTTTTAAATTTTAAAATTTTTAAAAAAACTCTTATTAAAAACCCCAAATTTGGGAAAATCTTTTAAATAAAAAAAAAAATTTTCCGCCTTTGCCAACTCCCAAAATTTTTTGGGAAAAAAAGTTAAAAAATTCCCTAAAATTTTTAAAAAAAATCATTTCCAAAAAGCCTTTAACCAAGGGGAATAAGAATTTTGGAAACCAAAAAAAAATCAAGTAAAGAAAATTTGGGGTTTAAAACTTTAAGGGAAAAATTAAACCCAATTTTTTCTGTTGGAAATCAGATCCCATGATCTTTGGGGTGCAACTCAACGTCATTTCGAACCACTTGACGTCAAGAACTTTGGAAAGGACAGCTCTCTTTTCTGGGTCTGCGGGCTCTGTGGCTTCAGTCCCTCCAGGAGCAAGGACACTTCTGGGGGGCTGGCTTTTGGCCAACATTGACCTTCAGATTTCCTAATGGTCAGAGACTCTCATCACTACTCAATCATGTGTCCATGAAGAGATTCATGGCCTCTTGTCCAAACTACTCATCTAATAATGCTTCCTTCTGTCCGTGTGGTCTGTATATACTCCCATGATTTATATTGGGTTTTTCCCCACTAGTAAGTCTCTTCTAGTGTTCACCATGCTTCCTCCCAATTTTGGGGACAAGTGGACAGATTTCTAGTGAAACTAGAAAGAAAGCAATTTTCCTGAACTTACTGAACCAAGCTAAGAGGTTCTATAAGTCAAGTATATTGATCGTGTAACAAATTAAAACAATCATAAAAGTCTGAAGCAATGGAAAAGGCTCAGAAAAATACCCATTTCCAAGGGCAAATAGTCTCATTAACCTCAGATGCATGCATTTATGCACAGTTTAAGAAAGCCTTGAAAGAAACAACTCTGCAGGTAAAGAGAAAACTGAAGAAATTGAGAAAATCTGATGAGAAGTAAGAGAGTAATAACAAATAAGGACGTAAGTGGGGCTCTAATGTCCCAGCCTGCCAATATTGCCTTCTGGAGGAAACCAATATAGCATAGATGTATTCCAGGACATATATATATTGGCCATTTCAAGATATTTTTTTAAAAAAAACTTATACTTTCTCTGATTTCTGTTTGCTATATGTTTGGATACATAGATTGTTATTTGCAATAAGGATTAATTTGTGGAAACCATATTTAGTGGGAAGAAAGTCAAGCTTTGTATATATAATTTGGGCTTTCCTTTACTGTTAAGAAATAGTGATCAAGAGTTTGGCTAGAAACCCAAAATTATATTTCCCAGGCCAGAGGTGTCAGATTTCTTAGTATAGCCCAATCTAGATTAAAATGTAATTGGGAATTATTTAATGAAATTTTAAAAAATATAATAGAACATAGACAATACTAATATCTGACTTTTTTTAAAAAGTCAATATGTGATCTGGAGGAACATATACGTATTGTAGCCCCTATTTCTATTTGAGAGTGATACCACTACCTTGGACTAACAATATTTAAGAGAGTATGTTGATGTTTGCATATGAAACACATACAAACTGCACATATATATGCTATCTAAGTGTGTATACAGATATATATGCATATATGATGAGCTTAGTGGCAGTCAGAAAGTTGTTAAAATCCACTTTTGATCGGAGCAGAGGTTCAAAGTGAAAGAATTCACAAACCTGAAGAGTTTTAGGTGGCAAAAATGGAAATTTATTGTTGGATAGGAAGTCAGTTTTGGTAAGAGATTCACTTCTTTAGTGGCAAAGTCCTATTAGGGAAATGGAGGCTAGCACTGAGAAAAGAATGCCTTCTCAGTGGGCAGGGTCCTAGAAGCAAAGCAAGCTGCTTTGGATCTTCTGCAAAGAAACGAGTAAAGGGAAACTTATTTTATGTACGGTTCTTGGCGGGGAGTTGGAACAGCCTGAGCTGATCAGACCAAGATTTCTCAATTGAATGAGAATTTAGAATTTCCTGAATAAGGATGTGACTTTTCCAAAAGATCAATGGGGTGCTGTTTGATCAAGATTTCTAATTGAATAACAACATTTAACTTATCTGGGGAGATATGCCTTCCCCAGGAGGGCCTGAGACTCCAAAAGAGATCACAGATCAAAAGGGAACACTATTTCAGAGTGATAATTTTAAAGGGAACACAGTTTTACTCCCCCTTCATATATACACCCATGTTATTGTTGTCCAAGTGTTTCAGTCATATCCAACTCTTCATGACCCCTTTTGGGACTAGATACTAAAGTGGTTTGCCATTTCCTTCTCCAGCTTATTGTACAGATATGGAAACTGAAGCAAACAGGATTAAGTCACACAACTACTAAGTTTCTGAGGTCAAATTTGAATTCAGGAAGATGAATCTTCCTGACAACAGGCTCAGTGTTCTACCCAGTATGCCATTTCCCTACTCCAATGGTTAATAATACTGTCTCTCAACACTCTTCATTTGTTCTCAAAAACTTAGATAACATCCTCGTTCTTACTTAGCAACTTTTTATAAATATGTACATTTACAAAGTGACAGTATTTTCCAAGTAACATTCTTAAAAATTCATAGTATGTGTCCCAAAATCCAAGATTTAACCAGTCATCAAAGCAATTCATAAACTGACCAACAATTCAATAATACTAATCAGTAGTCATAACAATGTGTCAGCAAATTATCAGCCAAATAACAGGTAAATGTACGGTTATGTAATAATAGCAATTATGTGACAATATTTGCTTTGGAATTATGAAATAATAAACAATTACAGTTATATACAATGGAGTAGAAGAGTTTGGAGAGACAATAAAGGGGATAAACCATTAGCAAATTCCATTTTTAAAAGAGTTAAACCAAATTACTAGAATGGAAAATAGGAAGGAAGAAGAAATGAAATTATTAGACACTAATTTGAATAAGTAGTGATGCCTGTGTAGTACAATATAGAGTACTGAATCTGGAGTGATTTATATTTGATTTCAAGTATGTTGTCCAACTCTAGTTGTGGGACCTCGAGCAAGTCACTCTCTGTCTACTTCAATTTCCTCATCTGTAAAATGGGGATAATGGTACCTCCTTAACAAGATTGTTGTGAGGATAAAATGAGATAACCTTTGTAAAGTCTTTGCAAACCTTAAAGAACTACATAAATGGTAGCTATTGTTATTATAATCAATAAAACTGTCAAGGTAAATTAAATGGATGATTGTATGCAAAAATGTAAAATGCTCAGATTAAAAGAACAAAAAAAAGAGAGTTTAACTCAGAGTCAAAAAAAAAAAAGAAAGAAAGAAAGAAATTGAACAGGTTATAAATGACTTCCCAAAGAGGGGGTAAAAACAAGACCAGATGAATTTGTAAGTGAATTCTATCATTTCATTCAAAAAACAAGTCTAATACTCCACAACCTTTATAGAAATAAGAAGAGAAAGGATTCTATTGAATTTTTTTATCTATAAATTTAATCTTTATACATAAACCCAGAAGAAATAGGACAGAAAGAAAACTATGTCCCTAAATTTCTAAATAAAAACAGTATCTCTCAATAATATTGAAGCAAAATGTTTAGAATAAGAGAGCAAAGGAGCTAAAGCAACAAAAGGTTTTATGCTATGATAGATGAGATTTATGCCAGAAATCCAGAGTTGGTTCCAAATTAGGAAAACCATAAACATAATAATAAAAAATGTGAATAAAATCAGATAATTATATCAAGGGATACTAAGATTTTTGACAAAATTCAACAGTTACTTTTAAAACAACTAGAAATCATATAAATAAGTGGACCTCTCCTTAATATGGACAGTTAGATGGTACAGTAAATAGAGTGCCAGGCCTAGAGTCAAGAAGACCTGAATTCAAATATGATTTCAGCCATTTACTAGCTATGTAACTCTGAGCAAGTTAATTCTGTTGGCCTCAGTTTCCTCATTTGTAAAAGAGCTGAAGAAAGAGATGGCAAATCACTCTAGTATCTTTGCCAAAACACCACCACCACCGCCAAAAATCCAAACAGGGACGTGAAGAGTTGGATGACTTAAATAATTAAATAAAAAAAGTCTAAGCTAGTGTTTTAAAATGACAATGCTATCTATATTAACTTATTTAATCAGTGTCAAACCAATCAGATACCAAAGAATTACTGAATAGACCTAGACAAAATAAAATTTATCCAGAGAAACAAAAGATCAAGGATCCCAAGGGAAACAGTAAAGAAAAGTAAGAGGGGGACCCAGTACTACCAGACATTAAACTATATTATACAGCAGTAATTGATGAGGTTTAGATTTAGGGAACCAAAATGAAATTAGGGTTCCTGGTGGTCAGGGAGTTAAATGATAAAGTCTTGTGGCAGATTCGGGGTTCAAGGAACCAAATGGAGAGGTTTGGATTCCCTGCAACCCCTTGGGATTCGGCTTAAGGGTAGGTTGTTTTGGGGACTCCCTTCTGGCAGCACAGAGGTTCTCTGTAAAGGAATTTACAGACCCCAAAATCTAGATTGATAAAAGAGGTTTATTATGGGAATTGGAAGTAAGGTTAGAAATCCTGACAGACATGTATACTTATTGTGTATCTAATATATTTTAATATATTTAACATCTACTGTTCATCCTGCCATCTAGGGGAGGGGGTGGGGGGGTAAAAGGTGAAAAATTGGAACAAGAGGTTTGGCAATTGTTAATGCTGTAAAGTTACCCATGTATATATCCTGTAAATAAAAGGCTATTAAATGAAAAAAAAAAAAAAAGAAATCCTGACAGAGAGGCATAAAGTCTGGTTAGGGAAATAGGTGAAGATAGGAAGAGGATGGCACTAGAAAAAATATTCCAGTGGACAGAGGATCCTTGGCATCCCAAGTATAACTCTATGTTATAGCTGGCATGTTTGGAACCTCTGCAAAGAGAGGATTTTAGTATGGCTCTTTTATAATAGGGAGCTTTGGCTACAAGCTGAAGGAGGCTGGTGGGTGGAGTCCTAAGTTGGCTCCTAGCTGGGTTTCAGCTTGAGCTGGAATTTGAATTTAATTCAGTGAATTTCAGGACTGAGCCAACCCCACCCAGATAACAAGGAAGCTTTTTGTCCCAGGCAGAGTTGAAGGTTTTCTCCTTCAAGAATTTTTAGAGTTTCGGGGTCCCCTTTTCTGTAATCATGAAAAATATTTGAACCTGGCTAAAAATTATTAGATATTTAACATATAAAAGCAAACAAAACACAGTAGCCTACCATGGTCCTTATACCTGGAAGAAAGGACACATGGGGAACCAAAAAGCTGCCATGATAGAAATCACCTCCTACCATATATCAAAATAAGCACCAAATATATGACTTGAATTTAAAAGGTCATATCATAAATTAGAAAAGTCAAGAAGAAATTACATTTCAAATTTATGGAAAAATAAAGAATTCACGACCAAATAAGGAATAGAGGGAATTCCAGAAGATAAAACAGTTTTGATTATAAAAAGTTTTTTTTTTTTAATTGCTCAAACTTAGTTGAAACAAAAAGGAAAAGTTAAAAGGGAATAAAAATCTTTGTAGCAAGTTTCTCTGACAGAGGCATCATAATTGAAATATGTAAAGAACTAATTTGAAATTATAAGAACAAGAGCCACATTCCAATTGATAAACCATTAAAAAATATGAACAGGTAGGGCAGCTAGATGACATAGTGGATAGAGCACCAGCCCTGAAGTCAGGAGGACCTGAGTTCAAATGTGACCTCAGACACTTATCACTTCCCAGCTGTGTGACCCTGGGCACCTCCCTTAACCTAAATTGCCTCAGGAAAAAAAAATTGAACTGATAGTTGTCAAAGGAAGAAATTCAAGCCATCACATTATAAAATGCTCCAAATCATTAATAATTAAATATAAATAAATTTACCATTCTATCTTATACTCATCAGATGGGCAAGGATGACAAAAGAAGAAAATGACAAATTTTGAAAGAACTGTGGACTCACTAATGTCGGTCCAGTCATTCTGGAAAGCATCTGGGAACTACAATCTTCAACTAACAAAATGGAATATACTTTTTACCCAGAGCTATGTCGGAAAGAAATCAAGGAAAGAGTAAATTGGGCCATATAAAATAATGTATAGCAACTTCTTTTTATAACATCAAATAACCAATCATTAACAAGCTATTCATTAATTGGAAAACAGGTAAGAAAGAAATTGTGATATATGTATGTAATATAATATATGGTACATTAAGAAATAATGAAAGACATTCAAAACTCCAGGAATTTATATCAAGTAATATAGAATATAGTTAATGCAAGAATACAAGTGAATAGAAACAGGAAAATAATTTATTCAATAAAAACAACAATGTAAAAACCAACAATTATGAATGAATTAAGAACTATGATCAACTAAACAGCTGGAAGAATATCAAGTGTTCGTGGATAGGCCAAACTAATATAATAAAAAGGACAATTCTTCCTAAATAAATCTACTTATTCAGTGCCATGCCAATCAAACTGCCAAGAAATTATAGACTAGAAAAACATCAAAATTCATCTGGAAGAGCAAAAGGTCAAGAGTTTCAAGGGAATTAAGGGGGGAAAAAAGCAAACGAAAGTGGTCTAGTTGTACCAGGGGTCATCAAAACCATTTGGCTAAAAAATAGGGTACTGAATCAGTGGAATAGATTAGGTTCACAATATATAATGGTCAATGACTATAGTAACCCCAAAACACCAAGCTTCTGGTTTAAGAACTTATTATTTGACAAAAATTGCTAAGAAAATTGGAAAATAGTTTGGCAGAAACTAGACAGAGACCAACATCTAACACCTATACCATGATAAGGTCAAAATGGCTTTATGATTTAAACATAAAGGGTGATACAGATAAACAAATTAGGAGAACAAGAATAGTATACCTTTCAGATCTGTGAAGAAGGAAAGAATTTATGGCCAAAGAAGAACTACAGAACATTATGAAATGTAAAATGGATAATTCTGATTATATTTAAAAGTTTTTGTATAAACCAGTGCAGCCAAGATAGAAAAGAAGCATAAAACTAGGGGGTGAGGAGGAATTTTACATCCAAGAGTTCTGATAAAGACCTCATCTCTAAAATATAGAAAATTCACTCAAATTTATAAGAATACAAGCCATTCTTCAATTGATAAATGATCAAAGGATACAGACAATTTTCAGATGAAGAAATAAAAGCCATTTCTAATCACATGAAAAAATTTTCTAAATCACTATTGATCAGAAGAATGCAAATTAAGACAACTCTGAGGTACTACTTCACAAAAGATAATTTTAAATGCTGAAGAGGATGTAGGAAAACTGGGGCACTAATACATTGTTGGTGGAGTTGTGATCTGATCCAACCATTCAGAAGAGCAATTTGGAACTTTGCTCAAAGAGTCATAAAACTGTGCATACCCTTTGATCCATCTGCATCTCTATTATCTGTCCTAAAGGGATAATAAAGGAGGGAAAGGGACCCACATATACACCAATGTTTGTGGCAGCCCTTTTTGTAGTGGCAAAGAACTGGAAACTGAATGGCTGCTCATCAATTGGAAAATGGCTGAATAAGTTATGGTATATGAGTGCTATGGAATATTATTCTATAAGAAACGATCAGCAGATAGACCTGGAGAGACTTACATGAACTAATGCCAACTGAAGTGAGTAGAACCAAGAGACCATTGTACACAGCAACAAGATTATACAGTGATCAATTCTGATGGACATGGCTCTTTTCACCAATGAAATGGTTCAGGCCAATTCCAATGGTTTTGTGATGTTGAGAGCCATCTGCATCCAGAGAGAGGATTATGAAATAACAATATAGTATTTTCACCTTTTTGTTGTTTGCTTGCTTGTTTTTTTTTTCTTTTTGATCTGATTTTTCTTGTACAGTATGATAAATGTGGAAATGTGTATAGAGGAATTGCACATGTTTAACATATATTGGATTACTTGTTGTCTAGGGGATGGGTAGAAGGAAGAAGGGAGAAAAATATGGAACAAAGGTTTTGCAAAGGTGAATGTTGAAAACTATCTTTGCATATATTATCTCATTTGATCCTTACCTGAGAGGTAAATACCATTTTACAGTTGAAGAAACTGAGGCAAACAGTGGTTAAGTGGTTTTCCCTGGGTCACACAGCTAGTAAATGTTTGAGGTCAGATTTGACCCAAGGTGTTCCTGACCCCAGGCTCTGCACTCTACCCACTGCCTCACCTAGAAATCTCTACTACTCACTTCCTAACAGAGAGATAATAGACTCCTAATGCAGAATGAGAAATATTTTTGAACATGGTCGATGTAGGAATTTGGTTAGCTTAATTATGCATGTTTGTTATAATAGTCCAATATGGCCAAGTTTCCTCCCATATATAAACATGGTACTTGTTACAATTCTTCTTGATGCTCTTATTTAGCAATATCCTTCTTACAATGTAGGGAAAGGAAGATCATGTGATATGATCAGGGCAAACTAGAAAGGGACTTTCACCCTTTTTAAGTGTCACAATTTATATAATTATTCAATTTACACGAAGCCCACATATAGTTATTACCCCTCCCCACCTCAGGCTGCTACCTGATTTTTTGGAGTATTCATTCTCATTCCAACTTTTAACAAGTATGTTTGCCTCAAATTCAAAATAATGTCAGGGTGAGATAACTTATTCATCTTTATTCCTTTTCATGCCAGTGATAAGAAGCCCAATCTCTCAATCTCATAATCCTTTGAACTATAGAAATACTGCACAAGAACCATGTTTATATATAGGAGGAAACTTGGCCATATTGGACTATTATAAAAAGGGTCCAAGGGTCAGAGTTTATAAATTACCAAACTACTTAGAACTATATCCATTCAAGAATTTGGAATGAATGTACCTTTCCAGTACATCCTTGAAGAAAAAAATGTAGAACTGAGATATCATGAAGTAGGGAGCTATTGAGAAGGTTCTAACCTTAAAGGCATTTTGGATCAGAAAAATCAGACTGAGGGAAGTCTTGAGAAAAGATCGTTCCTCTATACAGACACTGTGCATAGGATGTTAATTTATTACCCAAAAGTTTCTAAGAAATTGAATTTCACTTCAATCAAAGAGAATACAAGAATTAACTACAGAGAGACAGACAGAGAGAGAAAAACACTTAAACATACAACCCAACATCTCATTAAAGGCTATACATTTTCTAAACTGGGGGCTCAGAGCAATTGCAATAGAATTCATAACTTTTCATCTAAAATAAACTTCTAAAAGCAGAAGACATGCCTGCAGGAGCAATGAAAAACTGCCCCATCTAGTGGTCAGATTGTATAAATCCATGTTTAAAGTTTAGCTGTGCTCACATATGCCATCTAATAGCTAAAATAATAAATTGCTTTGAATATTGACAAGGAGAATTTTTCAGAAAAATATGAAAAGTCTTCACACTCTCTCATTTGAGTTGTAAACTCTTTGTGGGAAATGGACCACATTTTATATTATTGTGTATTTCAAAAAGCAACTAGAAAAATACCTCATACACATCCAATAAAAATTTGTCAATTTGAATTTGCTATTTCTTTATGCTCTGCAGACCTTTCACTATTCTTTACATAAAGATCATTGTGTATACTTATTGGCTTCATTTTAAGTTTGCCAAATATTTTATTCTAAGAAAAATAATTTATTTTTTAAGTTTGATTTTTAAAAAACCTCTTCCATACTGGAGTAAAATAGAAAATATATTGGATTAAGAGTCAGGAGACCTAGGTTCAAAAATTATACTAACTCATATCTATAAAGCATTGTGAAATGCTCTGTACTTTAATGATTACTATGTAATTATTTCCTCCCAACAACACTGTGATGTAAGTAAATATTATCCCCATTTTACAGATGACAAGACTGAGGCACAAAAGAGTTAAGCCATTTCCCTATGATCACATAGAATCTGAAGCAGGATTTAAACTCTGTCAAGTACTACCTCTGTCACTGGCTCTGCCGCTCAGTGACCCTGGCTAAATCATAACCCCTCCAAGCCTCATTTCTTCACTATGAAATGAAAATTAAAATGTCAGTTGAATACACATGGTTGTAGGGATTGAGGGAGGATGGAAAGGTTGCACAATGCCTGGCCAACAATAGGTGGGTGTTTAATAAATGTTTATTGGTTGATCGGGAAGTATTATGCATTTTCTACTAAAAAAATATAAATCTTTAATAAAATCACACTAAAACTTAATAGTTTCTTCTCATAAGTAACCTAATGTACTAGTTAGAATTAAATTTGATGTTATATATCAACTGTGCAGCACTGGTAATATAAAGTATGTAACACCAATCTCCATATTGTCCTAATTTCCTGTTTATTTCAAAGTGTAAGTCTGAGATAATTGAATTTGGAATTCATTCTTGATCTATCCTCATTGTTCCACACTGCCAGATGTGCCAAAAGAGTTAAGGTCTTTGCGTTTGGGGTGGAAACAGAGCATGGAATTAGAAAGAAGTTTGACAATACACACAAAAAAAAAAGACATTGATGGATGCAATACATACATTTTCCCCAAAATATGTGGACATTCTCTATACATGTATGTGTGTATGATATGCAGGCACTTTAAAATACTTAGTTTAGTCACACTAAATACAGTACCATAATTCCTGTGTATGATAAATTGACAATGGTAAAAATAGTGTTACAAATAAATTGATGATAAAAAATTCCCATATTTACTAGAAAAATACGGTTATACATTTTTGAGAGAATAAATACATTTAATATCTGCCATTCCTTCCACAGTTAATGACCTACATTGAAATATTTTTGCTATATTCAAGAGCCTTTAATGAAGGTGTTATAGAAACTCAAATATTATGTAGTATAAGAAAATATGACCAGAGACCTCTAGTATTTCACTGATAAGCTTTCTAGGTTTGAATAGTAGTTATATATAAGATACAAGTGCTTTCTAAATGTCTGGAACTTATTGAGATGAAAAATATCATCAAGAAGCTTAGTGATCATGGACAATTTCAACAAATAACAAACATTATTCATTAACTCATATTAAACATTTTTTAGATTCTACAATCTGGTGAGTTTACAAGACACTGAAAACATGCATTCTATTCAAAACACTTTATTGGAAAGAATATTGAAGAGAAAATCAAAAAATCTGTGTTCTGGTCCAGAAAATCAAAAAAACCTGGGTTCTGGTCCAATTCTTACTTTACATGATGTGTTTGTGGCCTTGAACAAATCATTTTGTCCCTCTGGGCCTTAATTTCTTCGTGTACAAAATGGAGTAATGAGACAAAGTGGTCTTCCAGATCTCTCCAGATCCAATATTCTGCAAAGCTACATAATTATTAATAAAATATCTGATACAATGTTGTACCAATAACTGGAAATAATATTGCAGTTTAAATGTCCCATTAGAGAAGTTATTTCATTATCTTCTTTTCCTTAGTATCAACTGCAGAATGTAAGAATATTCCCATTTTTCTGATGATAAGTTGAAAAAACTGACAATGATGGTGATGACATAGTGAAAAGAAGATTTGATTGGGATTCAGGAAATCTGAATTCTCATCCCACCTTTTTTATTAAATCTTCCATCATATCCAAGTTATTAGCTCTCTCTGAACCTCAGTTTATTCAAATTTAAAAGGAGGGTTGGATTGGATTATCTAACATTTTATGACTTATGTAACTTGGGGTTCTGCTTTTGTAATCCCCTTTCTTTGCAATTTACTGCCACACGCAGAAGGAAATAAATATTTTTGGTTTTGTTTTTAATGGAAGGATGATAGGCATTATAAAATAGGAGTTTTGGAATAAAAAAAGATCACTAGTCATCATTCCATATCATTAAGGAAACCGAGGACTCCTAAACACAATAAAGTGTTCAAGCTATGAGACTTTCCTTTCCAGGTTAGGGTAAGAGTGCTACCCTTTTCCCCTGGTCCCACTGTCTAGATTTCATCTTTGTCTTGGGATATGAGAAGAGGAAAGGGCATTGGAATAAATAAGAGTGAGAGGTCCTAAGTTTAAATCCTGGCTCTTGAATCTGGACAAGTTACTTAATCTATGTCACCAGTTTCCTCATCTGTAAAATGAGAAATCTGAGTTAGGTAATCTCTAGCATCTGGCCCTGGCCTCAATCCTGTGGTCCTGTGAGTTTATAGAGTGGTGTTCCCAATAATAATAAAAGGCAGGAAAGTTTGCAGTGGCTTTCATAGTGAGAACAGCTGCTGGATCAGAGGATCTGACTTGGTGCCTCCCTCTCTAAACTGAACTTGGTAGCCATTAGTGCCCTCAACCTGAAGCAAACATATTATTGCAGGGACATAATCAAAAATCAACATTATGTGCCTACTATGTGCTAGTCAAGGGAGATTCGGCAGGATTCCAAAGAATGTGTTGCTTAGGTTCTGGAGAAGGATGAGACTTAGAAAAGGCCCAGGTCCAAAAGTAGTTAGACAAGAACAGCCTCACTGTAGGAAAACTGTGAGTTTTATGTTGATTATATATTCCATACTCTCCTTCCCTCCCCCCCCATCCAGTTTTTTTATTAATTATAATTAAATTATATATAATTTAAATATAAAATATTTATATATATTATGTGTAAATATATAAAAATAAAAATAAATAAATAAAATTATATATAAGTATAAATAAATTTAAAATAATTAAAAATAAACTTGTTGAAGATAGTATGTATATGCATATGTACACATGCTAAAAAAATAAGGCAGGACTCAAAACTTTTTTTAAAATTAAAAATTTTAAATTTAAATTACATTTTTAAAAGTTAAATTTAAATAAAAATTTAAATTTTTAGAAGTTTTTTTTTAAAAATAAAAAATATTTATTTTAAAAGAAAGCAGGACAGATTGCTACCACTAGGTGGCAAACAGAGATAATCATTTGGTTATAGGAAAAAAGATTGGCACTGAAAGTGGAAGAATTTAGAGTTCAGAGCAATAAAAGTAGAGAAGGGAGGAATAGAGAGGAAGGGAAGGAAGAAGAGAGGAAGAGAAAGATGGAGATAAAAAGAGAGGGAGAGGAAGAAGGAGGGAAGGAGAGAAGGAGGGAAGATGGGAGATAGAAACTCCATATTTTTTTTAAAGCTTATATTTATACAATATTTATGTAATTTTATAATTGTTTAATATTATCAAAGGACTGGGGAGCAAGCCCAGGACGAGTGTCACTTCCCACTGCTTCTCCAGGTGCCAGCTGGTCCAAGAGTAGTGTTACAACCAGTACTCTTTAGAGTGAGAGAAGAATCCTTTATTCAGCAATTCTCATGAGAAGTGGGTGTACTCTCATGGATGAGACATTCCAAGTACTTGGGGAGAACAACCTTTATTTATACTGATAGCTCGGTTCTTTATCCTTCCCTTCAAGGTTTTGTTTAGTCAGATTTACAGTCAGAGTTGGTTACAATTGGCTGGATTTACTATCTGAAATAGATTGGATTATAATCAAAGTTACAATTGTTCAGATTCACCATCAGAACAGCAGTTAGGTGGGATTACAATCAAAGTTTCAGGGGCAGCTAGATGGCACAATGGATAGAGCACTGCTCCTGAAATCAGGGGAACCTGGGTTCAAATGCAGCCTCAAATATTTAATACCGCATAGCTGGGTGACCCTGGGTAAGTCACTAAACCTGGATTGCCTCAGGGGGAAAAATACTTACGATTGATCAGATTCACCATTCAAATACAAGTTCCCATTAAAAAGTCTAGTGTCTTTTTGCTGACCCTAGCTGGTTTGAGTCTATTTAACCCTAAACCCCCCCTTGTCAAGAATTTTGTAAGGAATTTCTTAGTTCACAGGTGATTAGAGATATTTTAACAACTCTCCTCACCCCTGCCCCTTTATTTTGTTCTAACAATATCTGTGGAAACCCAACTTCTCATACTTCTCACAATTTCCCCCCATGGCTTTTTTTTTTTTTTTTTGATACAGATTTGGTTTCCACATTTTGAATATCTTTTCTTCTGCCTCCTCTTCAAATCTTTTTTAGCATCAGTTCACTTACATCATCACTGGGAGAACAGTCAAGTGCCCTTTAAACTATTACCTTGCCCTTGCCCTGACATTATCAAGGAGGTCTCTAATAGTCTTTGAACGAATTCTCTAATATAAGGCATTATCCAACATCCCACAGCCATGAGGATTCCTATAGCTACTATTAGAAAGGTGAAGATTGATAACTGCAATTCCTTTCCATCTACCAAACCAGGATTCTAACCAGTCAGTGACAGGATTGTCTATTCCTGAATTCCAAGCTAGTTCTTCAGAGAGGGAGGAAAGCCCCTGCAAAGCCTTCATATTAGTCCATTCAGGGCAATATGATTTGGTATAAAAGTACAACTCTGTCCTATCATTTTGCAGACTCCCCCTTTCTCTGCCAGTGACATATCCAGAGCTTGTTTGTTTTCTTATATCATCCTCCTGGTGCCATCCAGTTCCTTTTACAGCATTATTGCAATTCCTTTTACTTCATGTCTGGTGTAATTTATTATTCTTTGTTGATTATAATATATGTAATTTATCCAATCTACATTTTTGTTTATGGTCACCCACCAGAATAAAAAGGATTCAAATCCAGGTGCTACTTGATTTCTGGATTTGAATTCATCAGGCACCCCTCACCCCTTACCGCCCCCCTCCCCCCGGGAACTCCCATAATGTCTAAGTAAATTTTATCATCAAACGATCCTTGAGAAACTTTAGTTTCTCTTTTTTGTCTAGGGTAGATGGCAGTTCCTAGAGATGGATCTAGGAATGCCAGTGTGAATGGTATAGCCAATTCTACCAAAACACATCCCAGCCCAATCTCTAGGCAAGAATGATTTGAGGGTCTTTCCTCCACAGAACAACCAAAGGTTTACTTGAGGAATATTCCAGTACTGTCCTCCTGAGTTATCTTCCTAAGCAAGGCACATTGCCCAGTACAGTAAACCTCTCCACCCCTCCTGGCAGAATGGTTTTTGGAAAAGTTACAGAGATCCCTTTGGTGTTTGTCCTGATCTCAGGGAAGAGTGCTGCTCAGAAATAGCCAGATTGTGTTCTTAAATTCTCCTTCATTTTTCTCCATAGCCAAGAGGAAGGG
Organism: Sarcophilus harrisii; assembly: GCF_902635505.1. Lineage (NCBI taxonomy): Eukaryota > Metazoa > Chordata > Mammalia > Dasyuromorphia > Dasyuridae > Sarcophilus > Sarcophilus harrisii. Next base: position 53,423,943 of record NC_045429.1, read on the forward strand.
AACAACTTGTGCCATTATTCTGCCAGAAGCACAGGCACAACAATTGCTTTTGTTCAGATTCTGAACTGTATATTTTACGCATTCAATCCAGGCACTCATATCTTCATATCCTATCTCTACTTCCATTGTCTGCTTAAGATCCTTCACTAAAATGATCTTTATTGTCTTTGAGTTATATAAAGAGAAGCTGGGCTCTAGTCTACTCTCAATGCTGGTCGAGTTTCGAGTTTGATTCAGGAAGGGTAGCTAGTCTTTCCCTTTTCTCCCTAACAATTATTCTAAATCTCCCCAGTGGATCTTTTCCAGTAACATCCACTCCAAAACCATAGGAGATGTTCATTTTGGCATCTGCATTAGTAATGGTTAATATCAAAGCATTCCATTTGAAGTTCTCATAATGTGATCCTGAGGCTAGACCAGACTAGATCAAACTGACTTTTTTCTGTATTTCCCTCCCTATCAGCAGTGGGGGAAGTCAAACCATTACATTGGGAAGTGGTTTCCTCCACTCACGATCCGAGAATACTATCTCAGGATAGACATACTTGTCATAATAGGTCAGTCTCCTCTGATTTTCTACATCTCCACATTCAATTATTTGACAAGCATCAAAACTGACTGACTGGAGAGAGAGGATAGTCTTCATTCCTTAAATCTAATTCATTATCTCCATCTAAGTCTGATCCCTCAGCCATATTAGTCAATCCAAATTCTAATGTCTTCATAAGGATTAAGGTCAGAAAGATAACAAAATGGGTAATTTTCACTCAAGAGGTCATGTTAAAGTTTGGTTACCCAATATCACCCCCTTCTACAATGACACTTGGTTTCTGTCTATATATTTTCTAGAACTGGGTTTGGTCCTGGGTCTTTGTACAGGTAAATCTAATGGGACAATCTGGGTCCTGGAAATTTTCTTCTAGACATATCCGATTTCCATGAAGACTTAACTGGTCCCACCATACAAACATCAAGGGTCAAATAACCAAGCTAAGAGTTCCTAGTATCCTTGCTTAGGAGTCCAGCTAGGATCATCAAGGAATCATATAACAAAAAGGAGGACTTCACAGATTTGAATTTACAATTCAAAGTATATATTTATGAGGGTTTCAGTTTTTAAGTCCTTTTCTTCAATTTTATCCGTAGGGGATTTTTGATAGGAATTACCTCTTAGGTCTGTTCTGACTTTTCAGTCTTCTCCAGCTCCTCTGGTTCTTTCCTGATCACCTAGTAAGGATCCTTTTACCTTTGTATAATATGTCCAATCTTTCTCAACAGTCTTTACAACAATCTCAATAGTCAACAATATTTGATAAGGTCCATCCCAATTGGGATGTAATTTATCTTTTCAAGTCTTTATCAGCACCCAGTCTCCTGAATCTGTGCCAGCAAGTCTCTATGACAGAGCTCTATAAAGTAGGATGATACTGCCAGTATATAATCCCTTAAAAATCTATCTTTACTCTTAAAAGTAAGCTCAGTGTTTTCACCCAGGTATGGCAATCCATATAGGATATCATAAAGGGACAGCCCTGGGTCTTTCCCAGGGGCAGTCTTTATCCTTAATAGAGCTATTGGCAGGCATTTGGTCTAGAGCAGTCTGGTTTCCAATCCTAGTTTTGACAATTGCTTTTTAAGCGTCTGATTCATTCTCTCCATCCTTCCTGAGGAAGAGGGATGCCATATAGTATGAAATTCCTAATGAATGTCCAGGCTGGGTATAATGTTTTGTGAAACTCGGGACATGAGTCCCATTATCTGCATCAATTCTTTCTACCAATTCAAATCTAGAATTATTTGTTCTACCTTACTCACCCCTGGAGCAGTAGTAGAATTCAGGGGATAAGCTTCAACCCACTCTGTCAAGTGATCTACCACAACCAATAAGTACTTTAGTCTCCCCACAGATGGCATTTCAGTATAGTCTACCTGAACACTCTGGAAAGGCTTCAAACTTATTTCTCTTCCTCCAGATATAGATTTTCTCATGACCTTTTTATTAACCTTTCAGTACATTTTTTGGTAATTTGTTTAGCTATTACATTTCTTTGTTGTGCATTCTCCACCCATCATGGAGTACCCACTAGCCTTTGTCAGTTTTAACAGTCCTGACCCTGGTCAATTCTTCTTCTTCTTCTTCTTCTTCTTCTTCTTCTTCTTCTTCTTCTTCTTCTTCTTCTTCTTCTTCTTCTTCCTTCTTCTTCTTCTTCTTCCTTCTTCTTCTTCTTCTTCCTTCTTCTTCTTCTTCCTTCTTCTTCCTCTTCCTTCTTCTTCTTCTTCTTCTCCCTCTTCCTCTTCTTCTTCTTCCTCTTCTTCTTCTTCTTCTCCTTCCTTCTTCTTCTTCTTCCTTCTTCTTCTTCTTCCTCTTCTTCTTCCTTCTTCTTCTTCTTCCTTCTTCTTCTTCTTCCTTCTTCTTCTTCCTCTTCTTCTTCCTCTTCTTTCTTCTTCTTCTTCTTCTCCCTCTTCCTCTTCTTCTTCTTCCTCTTCTTCTTCTTCTTCTCCTTCCTTCTTCTTCTTCTTCCTTCTTCTTCTTCTTCCTCTTCTTCTTCCTTCTTCTTCTTCTTCCTTCTTCTTCTTCTTCCTTCTTCTTCTTCCTCTTCTTCTTCCTCTTCTTCTTCCTCCTCCTCCTCCTCTTCCTCCTCCTTCCTCCTCCTTTCTCTCCTTCTCCTCCTCCTTCTTCTTTTTGAATATTCCCATGGGGTTGGAATGTCAGTGATAAGGGTCAGCATTTTAGTTTCAGCCCCCTCCTGGGAGGCTCTCTTTGCTTCTTTATTTGCCGATATATTTTCAATTATTTCAGAGGACCTTCACTTCTAATATCCCCATCTATGTATTGCTGCAGTTTTGGAGGGAAGTAATAGATCTTCTAACACCTGCTTAGTCAACTCTACATGGTCTAGTTCTTTCCCTTGGCTGTTAATCAACCCCTTTTCTTTCCATGTTTTTCCAAAAGTATGTACCACACCATGAGCATATTTGAGTCCATATAGATAGTCTCAATCTCCTCTTTCAGAGCCTTAAATGCACGACTTAAAGAATACAATTCACATGTTTGGGCACACCATTGCTTTGGCAAGGCTCTGATTCTATCATTTGCCAAGTTTCCCCATCTGTTATTGCATAGCCATTTCTCCGCTTCCCTTCCACCACTCTAGAAGACTCATCAACAAACAACCTTCTACGAGTTTTGAAGGGGGTGTTCTTTAAATCTTGCCTCTCTTTGATTTGAAAGTTTATCAGACTCAAACAATCATGCTCTAGGTCATCTTGACTCCTTCCTTCTCTTTTTTGCAGAAAAGTTGCGGGATTAATATTACAATCAATAGCCAGGACTAAATCATCACTTTCCATTATCATATCCTCATATTTATAGATCCTTGAATCAGTCAGCCACCTTCTTGCCTTTTGGTTTAGTAATGTCCTAACTTGGTGTGGGGTGCTCATCATTAATGCTCCCCCAAATGTCAAATTTTTACTCTCCTAATATGGCTGCAGCTGCCACAGCTTAAACACATTCAGGCCATCTGTATGTGACTAGAACTAGTAATTTTGATAAGAAGGACACTGGCTACCTTTGTTCAGCCCATGACTGAGTTAACACCCCTAATTCTACTCCCTTGTCCACAAGTGAAATGGTTTGTCAAAGGACTGGAGCAGTCTTCAGAGCATGCTTCAACTTGGTCATTTCTTTTTCTTTTTCTTTTTTTTTTTTTTTTTTTTTTTTGCATTGTCCATGTAAAGTCCTTGGGTTCTTCTGCTAATAATTTCTTATATAATCTTTTAGCCATTTGGATATGACTCTATCCATCATGTCTCTCTTCAACAATAAGATGATTCAAACCAGTTCCAATTGTTCAATGATGAAGAGAGCTATCTACACCCAAAGAGAGGACTGTGGGAACTGAATGTGATTCACAACATAGCATTTTCACTCTTTTTGTTTTTGTGTGCTTGCATTTTATTTTGCTTCTCTCTCTCTCTCTCTCTCTCTATCTATCTATCTATCTCTCTCTCTACTGGTTTGATTTGATTTTTCTTCTGCAGCACAATAATTGTATAAATATCAACACATTTTAAAAAACATAATCTACAATATCCAATTAATCCCACGAATTTCATAAATTCCCACTTGATTTGACATAAGGGAAAGTCAATAATTCCTTGAACTCACTCAGGGTTGATTTTCCACTGATTAAATGTTCCAAATACCGATGAAATTCAAACCTGCATGCAAAAGTTCAAAAATGCAACTGTAATCTATGAAATCACTAAAAAGATCCCTTTTCTTTCCAGAAAAAAAAAAAAGATCATCCACATATTGTAATAACTTGATTTCAGGGGGAACCATGAATAACCCTAATATCTCTTCCAAAACTTGCCCCCCCCCAAAATTTGTTGACTTAATGAATCCCTGGGGTAACACTGTCCATCTGTATTTCTGCTTTCTACCAATATCAGGATTCTTCCAGGTAAATATAAAAACATCCCTGTTATCTAAATCAAAAGGGCAGGCCCAGAATGCATCCTTTAGATCCATGATACTAAACCACTGTGTTCTGAGAGGATATGACTCAGTAATGCATATGGATTGGGCACCATAGAGTGGCTAATTGATATCAACTAATTAACTTTTCTAAGATCCTGCACTAATCAGTAACTACCATTAGGTTTCCTTACTGGCAGTATTAATGTATTGAATCTGGTAAAACATGGTTCTAGATGCTTATAATCACTGGCTATAGTCCTTTCCTTCCTTCCATAGGAATGAGGTATTGTTTGACACAAATGCACCATCTGAGGATCTTTTAGGGTGATTTTTAAGGGTTTTATCTTTAATCCCCCTCGATACCCAGCCCAAGTCCAAACTCTAGTATTAATCTTTTCCTTTCTTCAGTTGTCAAAATTCACATTTTAACTCTCAGCTGCTTATTTAATACTCTTATTCTCAAATTAAGTCCATTTATTAAATTCCTCCCTAATAAGTTGGTACCTGCTTCAGGTATATACAAGAATTTGGCCTTGTCTTTTACTTTCCCATTCTATTTCTACTTCTTCAAAAATTGGTAGCCAAAAGTTTTCTCCCTTAACTTTAGAGACTTTTAAAGTATTTTCACTTAATTTCATTTCTTTTGGCCAGAGAGTCAAGGATGATCTCTTAGTCCTGTGTCACAGATAATTGGTTAGAGATCTTAACAAGATATTTCATCTTCCCCCTTATTCTGTTGTGACAATATTTATGGAAACCCAGCTTCTTGTACTTCTCATATTTATGATTTACATAGTACATCCCATATCCAGCACTGAGCTGAGAAATGTTGCTCATGTGAGGACATAGCAGCTAGGGAACTGTTGGCTCCCTAGTCTATATCCAGCCGTTGTTATTTTTCCAGGTTCAGCTCTAGAGAATCCTCAGTTTTCTTCAAGGGATCAGGCTCCCCATTCTCACACACACTGTCTTATCATCACATCCTTCTGGAAAAATTTCTCAATTTAGTAGCAATAATAGTAATTATAGCAATAATAATAGTAAAGGCTTAAAAGTCTAAATGATTCCCTCTCTCCAAAGAGAGGAAGTTAAGAAAAAGAGAGGGCTATCTAAAACTCAATACGAATTGAGTTAGAACAAGTCAAATTTTTTACACAGAAAATGATATTAAATCACAAAGAAACATAGTATGCATAAATAAAACAATTTAAACAGAGTTTAGTAATAATTTTTAAGTATGTTCTCCCAGGAGATTAGGTATTCAAGTCTCAACAAAACAAAAAATAATGTGAAAGACTATTAATTAGCCATTTCACATTTCACCTCCCTTCTCATTGTTTAATAACTCTTGGGATCTAGCAAGAGCTCAATGACTAAAATGGACAGTGCTTTTTCCAGTGGCTTTTTGCTGATGCAGATGTTTCCCACTTCAAGTCATTTCAGACACCTTGGATGCTCCTTTTGCTTAACCTACTCCCCTATATCATTGTTTTCCTTAATTAGAATGTAAACTCCTCAAAGGGCACAAAGTGGTTAATAAATACTTGATGACTAAGTTGACTGATTGATTAGGTTTTACCTCCCTTCTCACAAAAAAATATTTGTGGGAGAATGTGTTATAGGAACACAGAATCAAGGGATGAATGAATGGAAAATTGTTTATTAAGCACTTACCACATCCTAAGCACAGTACTAAGTGCTAAAGATATGTTATTTCTTCCACATTATGACTTTCTCCATTGTGCTTTCCATGGGTCAGCACAAGAAACTAAATGGGAATGTTGGGGGAGTTTTGTGGAATCTACAAGTGACATTTGAAGGGCAGTAGATGACACAGAAAAGTTTAGAAACTCAGAAATGCAGAAAATATGTATAGTGTTACATGGTATTTTATCTTTTAATACTGTAAACATCTCATAAAAGAAAAAGAAAAAAATCAGGCTTTTGCTTTGGTATGAAGGGAGAGCTAAACAATTTTACACAGATTTTTCCAAATGGCAAGAGCATTTTGCTTCTAACTCCACCATGATGTGTAATATGTATAAATACAGAATTGAGACAGGTCCTGTCTTCAAGCACTTTTCATTCCAATAATAAACAACACGCATGTGAGAAATGGGATTAAGCAAGAGGGTCACAGGAAATGGTAAATTGCTTAATAGGGAAGTCCATTGATCTAGACTTTCCAGAAATAATGGTAGTGTAATGCTGTGATTTGAATGCTGAGTCCAGAATTAGAGGAAGCTAGAGGGTGAGGAAAACTCAAAAGTCAAATAAAAGGAAGTGATTAAGCTGTCCCAGAATCCCCAATCCACCCCACAACCAAATCCCTAAATCACAATCCGAGATACCCTGTCCATGAATACTAATGGCTTCAAACATTTACAATTCTCTTCCATTTCTCACCCAGCAACCATGTTGATAAATGAGCTCCCATGGTAGATAGTGGTCAATGATATTCAGAATGACTGGCCTTGAAATACAACTCAACTGAAGTCAGCAAATATCCATTAAGCTGCTGTTGTATACAAAGCACTAAGAAGATGGAGGATACAAAGATGAAAAACAGTACAATCTTTATCCTTAAAAAGTCTGTAATTTACTAAATGTGGAACTTTTCGAAATGTAACTATATACTACCAGTTTTGCCAGAGCTATAGAAAACTACAATTTTCTTCTCTAAAGTATAATGTCCTCTGGGAGCAGATTTCTTGGGGGGCTTCTGGAGGCAGCCTTCATTTTAGTTCAGTGTAATTACCCCAAATGCAGCCAGGAGTTAAAGTCCAAATCCTTTATTGTCTCCATTCAAGTCCTGTCCTTCCCTGGGCCCAGTTGGCTTTAATAGAGGTCTATCTCTCTCCTTAGTTCCCAGAGCTCTTGCTGCTAGTCCTTTGTCTCTGCCAGCTTCAGCCTCCAGCCAGCACAAAGGTGGAAGTTGGAATGAATTTGACTCTTCCTCCAAGAGTGGGCTTGTGGGCTTCTGTGTCTGGCCCTGAGAACTTCTTGCTTATATTCTGTGCACTGAGTATATTCCAATCATTACATCACTAGGAAACCATTATTTGTTGTAGGATTAAATCAATGCTAAATTAGATTTAACCATTGTCTCCTCAATTCCACTGACTTAGCACCTTGTAAGAATTCTAACATCTCCCGCTTTCTTTTGATTTAGAACATAGGTGGTCATAACCTCTCTGACTTCTCAAGGAGGTGAGAACCCAAAAAAGAAGGTGATCACGTCTTCCCTGACTGCTCAAAAAAGAAGTGGAAACACCATAAAAAGAAGGTGATCACACCCTCCCTGACATCTCAAGAAGGGAGATGAAAACATCAGAGGAAATGGGAAATCAAATCAGATTAGTGGGTTTCTAAAGGGGCTCACTCTTAAAACAGGTATACATTAATCCACCAATATGGGAGGTATTACAATAACTACATAACTTACATAAGCACATAGCAACATAACACAAGCTAGTAGTGATGTAACAATATGAATCAACATGAGAATTCACACAGAAATAGTCCAAAGGAATCCATTGTCCATTAGTTTATGTGCCAGGAATCCAATAATTCCTGCAAGCTTTGAAGTCCTGCAATAGTCTCATCAACAATTGTTCATCTCAAAGAATCCAATGATTCCTGCTGGTTTTCAAGTCCTGCAACAGTCTTATCTTGTGTTAGGGAATCCAATGATTCCTACAGATTTTGTTCTTAGGTCTTCTCTGTTGTTTCCAGGTTTTTCTCTTTTTCTGAATCTCCAGGTGTTTGTTGCCACCCACCTGTTTCCTTCTCCATTTGAAGGAATACAAGCAAACTCTTTCTCCCAAGCAGTTAAACCTATCTAGTCCCTTCTATTTACCACTTTCTAAATCTCTCTTCATTTGGCAATTACATTTTGCACTGGACACTGTCCTGTTGGTTTAAAAGGCCTGTATTCTCCCCAATTGTAATCCCTTTCTGCCATTTGATTGCTCTTCCGGTGATTGATCACATCAGAGTCCTGACCTTCTAAAGACTGTCTGGGTGTAACCTTAGCTGCCATCACGCCCCATCTGTCTGTTGTGTGATATCTTGGAGCTGGGCCCTGCCTCTAATTTCTTTGGGTCAATCTACATTCTGAGGCCCAGTGGAAGCCCTTGTGACATTTTGGACATGGAGTTTTAGGTTTTGTCTCACCCTGTCTTCTCACTCTATCTCCATATCTACACTGGGCTCTCAAATGTTCAACTTTTCCACACTGAAAACATCAACGAGTTTCTCTATAAGTCCCTTGCCAAGAGGGACCCTGTCTTCCCATGTTTATCATAGTCTGGGTATAATAAGCATTTGTGCCCACTGTGGCACAGCATCTTATGATCTCCTCTAAAGGATCATCTTTTTCTAATCCCTATATAATTCTTCTGCAAACCTCATTGGTATTTTCCTTAGCCAGATGACTGGTCATTATTTCTGTAGCTGCATTTTCTCCAATGGTTCTTGTGACAGCTGTTTGCAAATGTCCCATAAAATCCACAAAAGGTTAATTGGAACCTTGCTCTATTTTTGTGAAGGCTTCCCCTCGATCTTTCCCTGGAAGGGAACCCAAAGCTTTTAGAGCAGTAGTTGCAATCTGTTCATAAGCTGTTGTGGGATAATTAATTTGTTCTGAATTCTCTCCATAGTGATCTTCACCTGCTAGTTGGTCAAAAGTGAGTTGTATATTAACTCCTGTTTGCTTATTGCATCTGGCTTGAATCCTACATAACCCATGATACTCCAAAAGCCACAAGTTTTGTCCAGGTTCTAAACATGTCCTTGTTATGGATTTCCAATCACTCGGGGTTAAGATTTCATAAGCCAAACCATCTAGTAACATCTTAACATAAGATGATGTAGCCTCATAAAGAGTGCAGCCCTTTTTCAAATCCTTGATTTTTTCCAAATCAAAAGGAGTATATCTTCTCCTTGTTTGGCCTGAAGAGTCAATCTCTTCAATCACAGGGTATGCATTTATTTTTAAATCAGATATATCCTCTCCTTCATTTTTTGCCTTAACCAATGCCTTTTCTAATCTTATCATAGGCTGCTTAATAGGTGGTTCTCAATGTGTTACTGCCTCTCCCCCTCCTCCTTTTCTCTCCACCCATGAAAGGTTAATTGTGGGAAGTAGGTCAGGGGATGGGAAATGCTCCTGTTGTGAAGTGCCACACTCAGAATTATACTTAACTCCATTCTTATCTGATTCTTCATCCTTTTCACCTGGTTTGGTTGGCTCCTCCCCCTCCTGCTCTTTCTTCTTTTTCCTTATTCTAACACTTATATAATTTCTTAAGGCCAGTTGTATTAAATTGTATGTATAAAGTGTATTTTTGGAAACTGAGCTTGGTTTGGGATTGTAGTATTCACCTAGTTGCTCTCCTACCAATTTCCACTCATTTGGATCCAATTCTTTTTCCTTAGAGAACCAAGGAGATATGTACTGTACAGTTTTTAAAAGATCAATGATCTGCTCCCAAGTTATAATTAAACCTTGATTTTTTATCAGTCTGGTCAAGCTTTTGATACATTTTTCTTGAAGAGGAAGAGAAGGCTGTTCTCTAAATATCTGTCCCATTTTAGCTGAAATTCTACTTTAGCTCTTTAACAAAACTTTCTTGTTGTACTCACCCTAATTTCTGGGTCGAGGAGACTTTTCTACTGAAAATCAGGATTGTGTCTGTCCCACATTTGGGCATCAAAATGTAATATTCTCTTCTCTAAAATATAATGTTCTCTGGGAGCAGGTTTCTTGGGAGGCTTCTGGAGGCAGCCTTTGTTTTAGTTCAGTGTAATCATCCTGAATGCAACCAGGAGTTAAAATCCAAATCCTTTATTATCTCCATCCTAGTCTTGTCCTTCCTTGAGCATGGTTAGCTTTCTTAGAGGCCTATTTCTCTCCTTGGTTCCCAGAGCTCTTGCCGCTAGTCCTTTGTCTTTGTCAGCTTCAGTCTCTAGCTCCCTCTGAATCCAAAGCCTCCAGCCACCACAAAGGTGGAAGATGGAATGAATCTGTCTCCTCCTCCGAGAGCTTCTAGCGGACTTCTGTGTCTGGCCCTGAGAGCTTCTTGCTTATATGCCCCACACTGAGTATACTCCAATCATTACATCACTAGGAAACCATTATTTGTTGCAGGATTAAATCCTAAATTAGATTTAACCATTGTCTCCTCAATTCCACTGACTTAGCACCTTGTAAGAATTCCAACAATCAACAATAAACATATGTCACTCAATAATAGATACCATGAAAAATTTCCAAAAACACCTTCAGAATGACACTTTCTGCTTTAGTTAGTAATTGATATGACTTTGATATCCTTTTCTTTAATTCTTTCATCATTGCTACACTGAAGGTATGAGTATAAAATCAAGAAACTAATTCTTTTGGATAAATATGTCAGAACTTAAATATCTATATGACTGTATTCATACATCATAGAGGCAATGGTATTATACATTTATCTTCTACTAAATTCTCTCCAGGCATTCTTATATCCTAGAATTTTAGAGTTTATATATATTTATATAGGTAGATATAAGTTTGTATATTTGTCTATCTTGATACATATTTAAATGTGCACATATGTATTGCATTACATATACATATAGATATAAAATTATATATTTACGGAAATATAGAAAGATGCTTGTGGGTGTGGAAAGGCAAGGATGAATAGCACATTCAAGGAAGGACTATTATCTCTTGGGTGAAGCTTGCCAAGACTTTTTCAAGTCTGCACATACACCTTTCACCTGCCACCTAGTTCTTTCCTGTGGCTGCAAGAAGCTGCATCAGGCTCAGCAGCCACACCCTAGTAAACCATCTCAGCAAACAAGCTAAACCAGGTTTAAGGTAAACAACAAGACTTCAAGCTTTTTTGGTGAGTTGGGGGGCATCTTACCCCAAGGGAAGAAAACTTCCCTACATATGAACATTTTGCTTCAACAGGCCAGGAAGGTGGTGGAAGAAGACACCTTAGAGTGCTCAAAGTTTGTTCAGACACTGAAGATACCAAGATCATTCACTGCATTAAAAGCCATCACTAGTTGTCTTAGTTGTCTTGCTACTGGACTCCAATGACCTTGGAAGAAAGAATGAAGCTGTGTACTTCCAAGCAACTCTTTCCCATTTAAATGCAATTTGCCCACAAGTCAAAAGGCACCCCTTAACCCTGACAGTGTGATGCCATTTTGGTCCTCTTCAAGTATGAAGGACAAACAATATAAATGCACATATGTATACACACATTATACACATGTATACATACATTTATAAATATATAAATTGATATATTTTCTTATTACCTCTCTGTTTACATACATATGTATGTATAAATGTATATAAATTCCTAAATTCAAGAGTAGAAGTATGCATGGAGAAAATTTAACAAAGGATAAAAGAAGAATGAAAAGGGTAATTATCATGGGTCAATCAGTCAACAAATATTACTAAGTACCTATTGTGTGCCCTGGGATAAAAAGTATTCACATTTGGAAAAAGAAAGACAGTTCTTGGCTTCAATATATCATAAATAAATTAATATTTTCAATTAGTATTATCATTGGAAGAAAAATTTTAGCTGGAGAAGTCAGTTTCTAGGGAAGTTTTTGTAATATCACAGAAATTGGTTAAACTTCTCTAAGAAATGGGGGTGATAGTCATGAACTTTAGTTAAGTCCATTTCCCAATTTTCAGACTCAATAGTTTATTGGAATAAGTAAGGTTGGAGCTCCTATACGGGATATCTTCTCATCTTTAAATACCTCCTAATTTTGTTTTTGTTTTTATCCTACTCTATGGGCTTCATATACAAAGAAAATTCATCCAGATATGATTCGCAACCAATAATTTTCTTTTTTGTTGAGATTTGGTTATTTTTATTTTTTGTGTGTTGTTCAGTGCTCCTGCCATCTAGCATCTTCTCATTTCCGTCTAGAACAAAGTATTTATGGTACACTAGTGTGAAACTTCCAAATGGTATCTAAGTCTTTGACTCCTCTTTCTTAAGCTATGTTTTCCAATATATCTTTCTTCAGCTTTTCCTATGCCCATTTTTTAATTGAAACCACAATGGATATATGAGGTATGTTGACTTGATTTGAAGGATGTTGTGAAATTATTTTCCCTCCTAGAAAGTGAATTTCCCTCCTAGACCCACTGCAACATATTTAGTTCTTAGGCTACAATGAACTTTGGGAGATTTGGGCATGTTTTTAGGGCATAGTAAATACCCTCTGTTAGAGGAGAGAGATAGACAGACAGAAAGATGGACAAACAAAGACAGATAGAAAAACAATGGAGGAAAGGAGAGAGAATGATTGCTAGGGCAAGAGATTTATCAGACCAAGATTTATATTTCTGTGTTAGCTTAAACTGCATTAGGATAGCTAGATGAAACAGTGGATAAAGTATTGGACCTCTACTCAGGATGACATCTCCCTGAGTTTAAATCTGGCCTCAGACATTTACTGGGCTGTATGACCTTGAGCAAGTCACTCTGCCTCAGTTTCCTTATCTGCAAAAGGAGCTGGAGAAGGAAATGGCCAACCACTCTAGTATCTTTGCCAAGAAAACCCCAAATGGCGTCACAATGAGTTGGACATAACTGAAATAACTGAGCAACAACTACCCTGTGTTCTGAATGTGGGTATTATGTTTAGTTGAGTAACCCATAGGATGTATAAGTGTAAGTGGCAGCAGTTCTTATTTTTATCATTCTCTATCCTGACTTCCAAACTCTAGGTTTTTAAAATCATGCTTAGTAGTTACATGTAGAAGCTCTTCAAAATCTACCTCCCCAAAACTTCCATTATTTAATCCTAGTTTCTCTTCGGAGAGCTACACACAATGCTGATAACTTTTATCCTGTAATGCCAGAGAAACTGAGGCAAGATAAAGATTATAGAGAGCATTTAATAATTTATTTGAAAGGGAGAGATTTACTAGGACCAAATGGATCCATGGTTTGGTCCCAGGGATGAATGAGACTATTGTCTCCAAGAATCCAGCAAACAATGTGAGTTCTCAATATATACACACACACACACACACACACACACACACACACACACGGCTCAGACACAGGGGGTAGACCGAGGCAGGGGCAGAGTCAGGGTGCTGAGAGTGGGAATGGGACTCTGACAGGGTGGGGTGAGCCACTGGAGATGGGGATGACATAATAGGGTGAGGCACCCCAGAGATGGAGATGGGGAGAGGCATCTTGATAAGATGGTATCTGATATTCTAATAGCTTGGGATGGGGAGAGGCATTCTGGTATTCTAAAATATAAGATCTTTTATCCTTATCAAATATTCTGATTAAATGGGAGGGGTGATTTTGCAGGATTGAGCAGAACAATTATAAACTGGGACAGAACAATTAGGGAAAATGAGGCAGGACAATTTAGGGAAACTGAGTCAGGATAATTAAAAGAAACTGTAGCACAATGATCTTTGAATATTTTAGTAAATGAATGTCCATTTTTTTTTCTCATTCAATATTATAGATAACTTTGCTGGATATATTTTTGTCTGCAGGCCTAGTTCTTTTGATTAATTCTATGGTCTTGTATTTTAGCTGCTAAATCCAGTATAGTTCTAATTGTAGCTCCGGCATATATGAATTTTTGTTGTTGTTGTTTCTTGCAAAATTTTCTCTTTGATCTGGAAGTTTCAAAATTTGGCATTAATATTCCTATAGGTTTTCCACAAAGGATTTTGTTGAAGTGGTGATTGGTGGATTTTTTCTATTTCTATTTTCTCCTCATGTTCTATCACTCCAGGAAAATTTTCTTGAATTATTTCTTGCATTATTGTGTCAAGGTTCTTTTTTGGTCACAACTTTCAGGCAGTCAAATTATTATTATATTTTCTCTTCTTGATCTGTTCTTCAGATCTGTCATTTTTCTTATGTTTCACATTCTATTCTATTTTTTCATTCTTTATAATCTATTTTGTCATTTCTTGGTGTCTCATAGCTTCACTGGCTTCCCCTTGTCCAATTCTAAGTGCTGGTTCCTTCTAGCCCAGAGCTGCCTCTCAGCAGCACAGCTGGGTCTGGTGTTTCCAAACTACAGAAGTTCGTTCTGTCTTCCCATCTTCCTGGATTCAAATCCCCACTCCACAAACAGTCCAAGACGTGAAAGTCTTTGAGGTTCCTACTGAGGGTCCTGCCACACCCAGCTAACCCCAGGGTTCCCCATTAGATGATTCTGTAGAGTTAGCCTGAGGTGTTTGCACTTCAGACAGATTAATCCCTAGCCCAGACGTTTCTTCACATCTTTTTGGATTATATCGGGAGCACCACTTTTCTGCCCCAAGTCTTCTTGATTTTTCACCAGTCTATGTTCTCCTTGAGGCACAAATTTGTTCTATTTATGGGGGTGATTGGGAGAGCTCGAAATTTACCAATCCACTCCTCCATCTTCCCAGAATCCCCAGCATTTCTTTTAAGACATGTTTATGCTTTCTCTTCAGAGCCCCCATTCTCTGCCCTTCAGAAAGGATCTCCAGTTTATCTCAGCCTCAAGTGTTTGTTGAGCTTTTTTCCCCTTTTCCTTTTGCATAACAAAGATCAGGATTTCCCCAGTCTCTTCAAATTCCTTTTCTTCTTTGTTTTTCACACTGAAGATCATTTTTTTTCTATTTTCTAAAGGAACTTTTCATCTTCCCTGATAACGTAGAGTGGAGAGATAGTTTTTGAATCCTTTTGCATTCTTTTCTGTTGAATTTTGTGTTTTTATGATGTTGGAGACAATGTCCACTGGAGAACAGAAACTTTCAAAATAGCTTCCTATTCTAATCTTGGGAGAGTTGTTCTGACTGGGATGAACTAGGTTCAGCTTATGACTAACTGCGTATCCCTAAAGGAGAAAGCAGAAATCTGCACCTGGGGGAGCCATGCCAGTCAAGACAGGGGATGGCCCCCTGGGAGTCTAGATAATAGACCTGTTGCTGCCACTGTCAGCAGCTAGGCCAGAAACTGAGAAGAGTGATCTAGAAAACAATGAAAATAAAGTATTATAGGGAGGTCTGCTTGATGCGGGAAAGATTCCAATCTTTGATTCCCAACCTCCCTAGCCAATGTAAATTACCCTTTGACTCACAAATCCTGGTCCCTTTGAATTCCAATAGAAGGTCCGGACCTGTCCCAGCCCCACCGGGATCTGAGCCAACTTTGGGGCTACACCCAAAAGCCCCTCGAGCTAAGTCTCCCACTTAAAAGGACCACACTGGGAACCCCTCTTTTCAGATTCCAAACATGGTCGCCATGTGAGAACCCTCTGTCCACTGGACCCTCTGTCCAGTGCCCTCCTTATCTCTACCTTCACCTATCTCCTACTTCTAAACTCAATAATAAACCTCTTTTATTAATCTAGCTCTCTGGGCTAATAAATGCTTTTATTGGGAATCCGCGCCGCTACTAGACCTCATATACCGCCGTATCCTTGCGCCGAATCTAAGGGGGTTGCAGGGGAACTCTGTTTGACTCCCTG
This sequence comes from Sarcophilus harrisii, assembly GCF_902635505.1. Lineage (NCBI taxonomy): Eukaryota > Metazoa > Chordata > Mammalia > Dasyuromorphia > Dasyuridae > Sarcophilus > Sarcophilus harrisii. The sequence goes on from NC_045429.1 coordinate 53,439,943, forward strand.
TATCCCAAACCTGCCACTAGACCTTAACTAAACCCTAATTTCATTTAGGTACCCCAAATGTAGACCTCAACATGTGGTCTACACCTCAACATTCGGTTTCCTGACCTCAACATGCTGAAGCAAAGTCCAGGAACTGTGTGATTTAGCCATGTCTCAGAGACATGGAACCAGTAGATGCTAAGTTGCTGAAATTGTTTAAACTGCTGAAAATAAAACTGTTGATTCATTTTGTTTCTGAAAGTGTTTCTTTTAAAAAAAAAAAAATTGTGCTTTCGATTTTTCTTTTTATCCCTCCTCAAACCTACCATGGTGGGCTTCTCCCACCCCATCCTCCACCTTCTTAGCTGAGAACCTCATCTCATATTTCACTGAAAAAATTTTGAAGCTATTCACTTCTTCCTATCTTCTTTCCCCTCCCTGTCATTTCACATCAACCAGATGATATCTATCTCTGTGCATTCACCCCTGTCTCACATGTTATCATGTTATGATATCAAAGCCCTCTAGCTACCCAATTATCCCATTTCAACTCATCTTCTCCATTAGATTGCCCCTGCATCGCCCCACTCTCTCCTTTATCTTCAATCTCTTCCTGTTTACTGGCACTTTGTTATTGCATACAAGCATGCTCATTTCTCAATAATCCTAAGAAAACAAACAAACAAACAAAAACACCTGACCTCCCCTGAGCTATCTCTTTGAGTCATCTCCTTTTCCCTTTTGTGACAAAATTACTTGAAAAGTAATCTACAAATCCACTTCATTTTCTCTCACTCTTTTCTTAACTCTCTACAGCAGTGGTTCTCAAAGTATGGTCTAGAGAATCCTGGGGATCTCTGAAACCCTTTTAGAAGGTCTACAAATTCA